>NC_143436.1:41620000-41945833 GCF_987193195.1 Phasianus colchicus
AAAAACAGTAAAAAAACAACCGTTCAAAACATTCATTGGATCAAGTTGACATTTCTGACAAGGATCATCATATATTTGGACAACTTAATAGATTTGTATTGGAATTTCATTTCTTTAGCGGGGCAGTACTTGCACTAACTATTGGGTGATATTTTTGTTTTAAGTATGTTCTAGTAGCCTTATATTCTTAGATGGGAATGGGAAAACATAGAAGCCAAGAAATAACAGAACAGTAGGAGGGGAAAATGTTTTCTAATCTGACGTACAGCTGGAGAAATGTTAAAAGGTTTGGCTACTTAGAGCAGAACAAATCTGAAATCTTACAGCAGCAAAATACTTGAGGCTCTGAGACTGTAATTCTCTAAATTACAGTGCTGAAAGCCAGTTTATGCTATTATAGTATTGAATGTTGTGCATGAAAGCATTTCTTATAATAGAAAAAATGTTACTGAAGGTTATTCCTGCTGCTGCTGTAATTATCTTCTTTTATTTTATCTTTGTCTAGATGACTCTAAAAATAATACAAAAAAAAAAAATTCAGTCCATAATCTTTACAAAATTAATTATTTACAGGAATGTGTACCCTGGAATGCCTGAATTTTTATTTATACTTAGCATTTTATACAACAAGATCTCTCAGAAATTGAATCTTTCAGACCCTTTCTCTTGATCACAGTTTTCTCCTGATTTCTAGTTACTGTACATCTCCCAAGAAATCAGAACTGGGATGTAAGTGAATATTTTAGTTGTTTCAGTTAAACAACAGACAAAACCAGTAAGACAGATACATTTAATTTTTATTTTTTTTCTGGAAAACAGGATCTCTTTTATAAATAATTTGACAGTGGATTGAGTTGGCATCATAATATCCCCTTGACAGTGAATATTAAAGTTCAAAAGATAATTTCTGTCAGCTGACCATAACTACATTTTGAAATGGGTTAAGTGAGTGCTTAAAAAATAAAACATGTCATTTTATTGAGGTTGATGAGAGGTAGTGTTCTCTGTCTTTATAATTCGAGCTATTATGTCAATTTTGCTACTGCTAACCCTGCAAAACAGGTACAGTACAGTCATGGGAGACTGAACTGGTTCATACGTCACCTAGAGAACTGCTAATGAATTTCCAGCTGCCAAATTCTTCCTACAAATTAAAAGCATTGCATAGTTTCACCTTGTTTATGTTGCTCTTTAATATTCTGCTTTGCCATTTTATTTCTAATGAATCTGCTTGCTGCTCCAAAGCCTCACTTTTATGTCTATGTTCTGTTCAAGATGGTGGTCTGGTACATTAACTTTAAAGGTTACTGTTTTGGACAGAGTATAATCTTACGCTTGTCTTGTTGAGGTCTTTTATCGTTAACATTGCATAATGTAAATGTCACTGTAGTTGGAATTAGCCACCAAACTTTTGCTACCATTCACTGCATTGTATGCTTCAAAGAGGGAACAGTGGTCTGCAGAAGCCTGGTTGATTTTTATGGAGCTAAGCGAGGAGTAGCTTTTTTTTTTTTTTTTTTTTTTTTTTTTTCTGAACAGATTTGATCTGGCTTAGATTGTAAACCTAGAACCAAATGCACTCACATTTGTTTTTCCGAGAGGGAAATGATTCTTCATTTCTGGTTGAACAACACGTGCTTAAGCAACTGTGACAGATTAAAGAATACATCTACATCCAATCATAAGTTCCTCACTTCTATGAATAGTGTCGTTGATTTCATCTATCAGTGTGGATTAGAACTTCCACTCTGTAACAGAAAGTAAGCTGTGCCTGAGGAACTGGAATAGGGACAGAATGGGAGTTGTCAGAAATAGATAGCAGTAAGAAACTTTGTAGAAGATGGATTGCTTGAGGCATTAGTTCTTTTTTACTTAATTTCTTTCTTTCTATGGCTGCAAAACATGGAAAAGTGTAACAGAAGAGTGAGAATAAGTGCATCAGGCTTGTTTTAAGAGAGATACTGTTGAAACATAGGAGGTTTTCTGGGACTGGAATTCAGCTACTTCAGGGAGAAATAAAGGGCAGACAGAAACTGGTTTGCCTGCACTGTATGTGTAGGTAACAGCATCGCAATCTTTCCCATATTGTTTTTCTCTCTTCTCCCAAACAAATCACAAGTTTCATAAAACGTAAGAGATTGATTTGGATTGGAAGGGACCATAATGACCATCACTTCCAATCCCCCTGCCATAGGCAGGGAAACCTCCAGTTTGACCAGATTCCCCAGGGGCCTATCCAGCCTGGTCTTGAACAGTTCCACGGATGATGGGGCATCCACAACTTCTTTTGTCAGCCTGTTCCAGTGCCTCACTGCCCACATAGTGAAGAATTTCTTCCTAATATCTAATCTGATTCAACTCTCTTTAAATTTAAGGCCTTTATTCCTTGTTCTGTAGAGATAGAATTCCTTGATAGTCACTCCCCAGCTTTCCTGTAGGTCTCTTCAATTACTGGAAGGTCACAAGGGTCCCTTCCTAGACCCTTCTCTTTTCCAGGCTGAACAGTGTTGGCCTTTCTTTGTAAGGGAAGTGGTCAAGCCCTCAAGTCATCTTTGTGACCTTCTTCTGGACTTGCTCCAACAGAAGCACAGAAACACAGAATGGCCAGAGTTGGAAGGGACCTCAAGGATCATGAATCTCCAATCCCCAAAAGGTCCATGTCCTTTTTGTTCTTGGGCCCCAGGGCTAAATACATCACCACAGATGGGAGCCTCATGAGAGTGCAGTGGAAGGGTGCAATCATCTCTTGCCCTGCTGGTCATGATGCTTTTGATGCGGCCGAGGATACAGTTGCCTTTCTGGACTGCAGGCACACACTACTAGCCCTTATTTAGTTTCTCATCAACCAGCACCTCCAAGTCCTTCTCCTTTCAATGGATTCTCTGCCCTGCCTTACTCGTGCTGGTGAACGTAATTGAGGTTGAGAGTATGGAGGAGACTTGAATAATTCAGTATTAGTTCTGGAATCTGGGATAGAATTTCACTGTCCAAGGAAGAGGGTAGGAACTAAGTGGTCATTGTACCAATGCAGCCCAAGGGGAATATGTTCATAGCAGTTGTGCTGCTCTCCAGAATAAAGACTCTTCACTAGAAAGACTGCAGTGGAAATCTTCTCCTGCGTTCCCTTTCTGGCCTAAGCTTTTAAAATGAGTACTAGACTGGTGGTTCTTTGTTCAAAAGAGCTAAAGGCACCTGGTTTTATGAAATCTGTTGGAATATAACAAGGATTTAATTTATATTGAGAAGTTCCTCAAATAAAGGGTCTAATTAATCATAGTAATCTCCAACTTCTTTATCCCTGCAACGTGGAGTTTTGCACCATCTTTGTCACTGTAAGTCCATTCCTGCAAAAATGCATGGGTAAGTGCATTATTCTTCTTGTGTTGTTGAAATTTCTTGATTGGCTATAGTTGAAGTACAGTTTTTCCATTTATGGAAGTTTTTGTTTTTTTTTTTTAATATAAATTTTAAGTAGATAAGCTACTGGAAAGCCCATGAAATGTAGAAAGAATACTTGAACAGTATTCTATTCAAAGAGAGTCTTTCTGTACTGGTGAGAATTTCAGAAGTATTAGGAAACATGTCTCTATTTGAATATTCCTTTTATTTTTCTTATGAAATCACTCTCCTAAATGCTAAGGAGTCATTTATTTGTATATCAACATAAGTGACCAAGGTCCTTTGCTGGCTTTCCAATTATGAATAGGAGTGAAAATAACACTGCAATTCCAAGGCACTTTTTACAGGAGTTTGGACATCACGCCAAAGAAGTTCTCCATCTCCCAGAGTGGGAGGAGAAAAACAAAAAGTAAATCTGTGCCTATAATTACCTGTTAGGGAAAAAAAAAACCAAAACAAAACAAGAAGCCTAAAATTAAAGAAGTCTAATTATAATTAATTGAAAAGGTTTTCTGCAGAAGCTAGTAGCAGTGATTTGCATAAATTCTCATTAAGGTGAATAATATATTTTCTTCAAGATTCATTAAACAAGCTTTAATCAGTTGAGCTTGAAAAACATCACCATGAAACTTCAGTTTAAAAAGTCATTACGCAGCATCTAAAATAAGTTCTGAAAAATTACAAAAACATATCCAGGAGACATCAGCATCCTTCAGACAGTAAGAAGCCATGTAATAAATACCAAGAGAAAGGGTGGGTTCTTGTCACTGGCACTGTGTTAATTCAAGAAAGACAAAACATGCCTGGTGGGAAAGAAGCCTTGCGTGTAGTATCCAGAGTAAGGTATCTGCAAACTGGATTTTCTTTCAGTTTCAAGGAGAAAGCCTGATTAACTGACAGTTATACTACATGTTGCAGTGGCCAACACCTCTGCTTTATTCTTATACTCTACTGCAGTTCTTCTTCTTACTTTAAACAGCTAAGCTGAGCAGGCCATAAAAATATGTATATACATAACCAAAATATTTTTATGCTTTTCTATCCGTGTATGTTTTTCAGGATTAATTCAGATGCAGTCATTCAAATCACAGGTTATAACTGTTTTGATGTGTTGACTTTACCCTGGGCTTAATGAACAACTTTTGCTGATGAGTTAGTCTGTCTGATGGTGGGAGCTGAATGAAATTGAGCTTAGAGCAACCATTATCTTCTTTTGTCAGTCTTCTGGGTGGCAGGAGAGGTACAGTGGCAGATCTTAGAGTCTCTGCAGTTCTTGGCAGTGCCTTCCTCTCTATACTTGAAAGTGCTTATGTCTTTCTGGACTTTATTTCCAACATTCTACAAATAAATAATAATTCTGTTTTACTAATTGATTTTTGTTATTATTGGGTAGTGCAGTGGATTCCTTTCTTGACGCTTGGTGAGCAGTCATGCTTTTGTAATCTTTGTGTTTCAGGAGCCAAATTTAATTTGAGATGTTAATACTGAATCAATTTTCTAAAGCAGCAGTTCCTAAGTTGCACTATGTGCATATATACACTCCAGTAATTTATGGCTTGCTTCCAAGTGGCGTGCAGCTAGACTGGAACTGGTGCCATTGGAACTGTACTGACATCCTTTTTTGTGGTACCTGGCCAAAGAAAAGAACATATACGTTGAGTCCCTGTTTTGAAACAATTTGTTTTCTGCTTTCTTCTATTCAGTATTTACAGTGGGACATAACAGAGATGAGGCCATGAAAATAGGATAGTTTGGGAAGACTACTGTTAGTGAGTTCTGAAAACTTCACTTTCTTTATCAGATTCAGTTTAACACTTGGCTGTCTTTGAGAGAGAGCTTTTGTGGTGAAAGCACCATTGGCAAGAAAGAGTAGATCATTAAGTATAGCTTTTGTATGGTATTTACCAGCAAGTTTGAATTGTACTTTCCCCCACTCATCTTTAGGTGCAGCACTTCTTTTTCCTTGCAAGTTTCTCATTTGAGACAGCTCAACTGCAGAGATGGTAATAGGGTACACAGATATTTTCCTTTGTTAAAGACACCTTCTTCAATTTAAACTTTCAGGGTCTAAATGAAAACATTAATTCACGATTACTTTTTCATCTCTGGAGTCCAGATTTAGATATAGATTGTTTATTTAGTAGCAGGGTGTCCTTAAAAGTACTGGCAAAAGCAAGTTAGCATGATTTAAATATTCAGAATATTTTTCTAACAGATCCATATCACCATGACATTCAAGATTATATGTTAGCTCTGGGAGGTGCTTGATGTGAGCCTGGAGAAGAGAAAGAAAAGAGATTTATTTATGTATTTATTTATTTACAGTATGATGTCTTGAAGTACTTTTTTTTTGTCTTCTGATAATTGTCACCATTATTTCCTACTTTATTATATTGGACAGCCTTTGTTTTAGTATATATTTCTTTTGGCTTTGAAATAACATTTAAGTTCTTTATCTTATTATTGCAATTAAACTGCACCCAAAACGTTGTATGTCTTATCTGTAGAGGAAAATGGACATTAAGATATCTCCAGATAAACCCTGTTTTAATCTCTTTTCCCTTGTTCCATTTTTCGATACTTTTACATTTTGTTTAAAGAGCTAGTAAACCAAAGCTGACTGGTATTAAGATTTGGTCAAACAGTTCCTCTAAGTATACTGGGAGGTCTATAAGTGATGGGTGGCCCAAAATCCAAAGTCACCATTCTATTCAAATAAACACACAAAGAAAGTATATGCAGGACCTTTAACTCTTACAGGAGCTTGGCTGTGTGCCATGCTTCTGACTGAATGGAATTGCTGATTTCAGGGTTGCCTGGGGCCACAACCACAAATAAGCATATATATCTCTGGGGTCATTGAAACCAGTTTTATTATTTTCATAGCTATTGGAAATAAGTCACCTGGCTTGATTTATACATAAAATTGCAGAGTATCAACCCGCAGAATTGACCTTTAATTTAAAACTTTCATCTGTTTTGTTGGCTTGCAACAATGGTCTGTGATATTAAAATAACAGAAGCTTATGCTTCTAGAAATATGATTTTATCTTTCTCAATAGTTGATGGCTGAGCATTCGCTGTAAGTTTGGGCTTCAAGTCAGGTGCCTTCACATGAAAAGATCTTCACTGCTGCAGCTTCCAGTTACACTTGGTTCTCAGTGGTGAGATGGCAAACCCATAGCACACCTGGAAATGTGAGGATGGCTTCTTGGGTTTCCCGTAGGTTCCCAGCACCTCTCGTGAGCATCATCTTCTGTCTCTCAGTGATGTCTACACACTTTTATTCTACGGTTGAACTGAGAGAGAACTAGAGGGGATGATAAAGTTGATTTGAGTGAGATATGTGTGTCTTATTGCGTGCAACATTTGGGTAAAGTTTTCTGAAAGACTTAGGTAGCAATGTCTTACTACTTGACTATTCCTTTAAAATTCATCAGGGTAGCGTAGCAGTCTTCACTGAAAACTGAATAGACCTTAAGTGCTACTGTCTTAGTGGATGGGATGAGCGCATTGGATAGCTGTATTTATTGACTATATAATAATTAATTTCTCAGTATGTTAGGAATCTAGTATATTTGTGATACATGCACAGCATTATATTATTCTGAACGAATAATTTCCTGTGAAGAGAACAAATCTTGAATTGCCAATAAATTTGTAGCAAGATGCAATGTAGAGCCCCAGAAAAAAAGAAGCAAATTTTATAGAGCAGAAACTGCTTATACCTTATGTTACTTAGATTGGTTTTATTATGCAGAAATAAATACATCCTGCTGTTTTATATGCTCTGGCCAGCTATCATTTTCTTCATTAAACTTTCAGTGGCTTATTATGTCATGGGAGACAGCAAAGAGGGAGCTTGATTCCTATAGAGGTAACCTTCCCAGATTCTTTCCTTTGAGGTAGTAGATATGCACTGTAGTTTACGTAAGGATCCAAAAGGGATTTTTCTTTGGGGAGTAGGGGGAGACATTGCAATACTACTTCTTAAATGATCTAGGTAATAAACACATTTAGAATCCTAGTAGAGAACCAACTCTCTTCAAACATAAGCATATGAAGTTGAAGTTTCTCTCCAAGGTGAAATTTTCTATATTTTCCATTCTTCTGTGAGAAGCTGAAGAGAATATATTAGCCTTGTCAACAAACGCTACACTACTCATCATTTCTTTTTCTTTTTGCAGCCTGAAAATGTTGACCAGTCTCTCCAGGCATCTGTTCTCTGATTCCTTTGGATTTCTTCCACTCCACTCTGTTGCATGTCTCTCATAATCTATCCAAGGCTTTTTTTCCCACGTCTGAAGTTTCTTCTTACCCTGATTAAAACCAGTCCTGCCTGTTTGAATATTGAAGGCAGAATGATTACTGTCCATTAGCAGTGTCAGAATTTAAGAGAGGACTTAACAATTTCTGTGTTACCAAAATACTGTGTGTGAATTGTTTTTCCTACTAAACATTTGTGTTTGATATGGACTACTGAAAAAAGCAAACTTTTTTGTTCTTTTTTTAAAGCTCTCAGTAATTTTTATGCATTGTGTTCTCTTCTATTGACTTTCCTCTGTAGGTCTCTTTAGGCAGAACTTAGAGCTGTCATTGTCAAAAAGGCCAGTTATGAAATGCCATAACCTTTTGCAGCATTCATTCCTCAGTTACCAGGAAAAAGTGCAAATCTCTGTTATTTTGCTCTAAGGGGTGCTTGGACTTAAATGTTATAGTAGGAAGTTCAACCTAATGCTGAGCTATTGGCTCAGTCTTCCCACAGATCTTCAGGTCTTCCTTTCTTAGAGGGATGCTTCCTAGGAAATCTAAACCTGCTTTAAAAAAAAAAAGCACTTAGAATGGACACACAAACCACCAGAGGAGAAAAGTGGGAGTGGATTTGCTAACGTAGAGCTGGAGAGACTGCTTCAGTTTTAAGCTGAACTATAAAGAAAAAATCAGCATAACTTCATTTGGCTGCAATGGTCTGGGCAGGAAGGTTGATCTTGTACTCAGTTCTAGTATCTAGTAATGGCTTCAGTTTCCCTGAATTGCTGTCTGAGATCATTAGTATTTACTACCTGACTCCCAACAGCTGCTCTAAAGCATAAGAAGGAATGATTTCTGGTTGCTTTGTTTTTATGCTTGGGAATCTAAAAAGTCTACTGGAAGACTATAAAAGCTTACACCAATTGCAGTTGATTACAAAACAATACTGGTTTCAGTGACATAAATTGGAGGTTATTCCAATGCTAATGTGGATTAATGCTAATATAGCAGAAATCAGAATTTGATCCTGTGTGTTCTGATAACATAATTCAACTAAATTTGCCATTTCCTGGATTTTTTTAGCTCAATCTTTAACAGCATCCAGTAAATTCCTCAGGAGTATGCTTACTGCAGGCTAGCATGTAATGGTGACTATAAAGTCTGTATTTTCTTTAACAAAATAACTGTGATTAGTCCTTTTATGCAAATCTCAAACTGTTATCTATTAGTTGGATGCTCTTAACCACAAGAAATAAGAGAAAATAAAATTTATTTTACACATTGCTATGAACTTCTATTTCTAGTGTTTCACAATTGCTATGGTATGCCACAAAATTTGTTTTACTCAAATGAGTCCCTGCATCTGGATGGACTGTTGAGACGCAAAGATGAAACAAGTCAATAATTCTCGTTTTAACCTTTTCTCAGCCCCATCAACACCTTACAAATGAATGGATGCTGGTCTGCCCTGTTAAAGTACACTGATGAAGGACATCTCACAGATTTGTATTATTTTCTATTGAGCATATTTTTATTTTCCCCATACTAACCAGTTTTGACTTAACTGTAGTGAGTTCCATTTTATTCTGCTTTAAAAAAAAAAAAAAAAAAGGCTTCCAGGAATTTGTCTGACATATCTTCTGTGGCAAGGCCTAAAGGTCAACTTCATCTGTGTACATCATAAATGGTTTCTTTAGCCTCTATCTCATTTGTTGGAATTAGAATCCTTTTCTGAGAAGGAAAACTACCTTTTTTTTTTTTTTTTTTAATTTTTAGTTTTCTAAAAAGATGCCTTAAATATTTTGGTTCATTCACTGATGAGTAAACTGTTATTACAGAGAAATGTAAACCTGGGGTTTTATCTTAAGTATACGTTAACATATCTTGCTTGTTTTTTTTGTTTTTTTTTTTCATCATATTAAACATGCTTTGTTTTGTGTGTTGGTATTTCTCTTTTTTTTGTCCTCTGTTTCATCGAAACGACAATGCGTCAAATTTGATTCTTTTGTGTAGCTGGATTTTGGAGCTGACAGAATAACTTAGATATTTAATCCTCAGGGAGGACCCATTTGATCTCCTAATATTATTTAGTATATTGCTATAAATAATGCTATTACCACAATCCCTTGATAGTTCCCTTTATCCCCTACATATATACATTACACACACACACACACACACACACATATATTTATATATATATACACACACATATATAAAAGTTTAGAAGAACAGTGTATGTAAATTACGTTGTGTCTCAGGAGTATCTTCTCTACTTAAGTATTTCCGTAGTTATGTGTGTCTACATTCCTGGCTTTTCAGTACTTCCCTAAAAATAAGTCATCTGCCCAAAGGATCTTTCAGGATTTAAATTTAATGTGCAGAAGTGTGTGTTTAGGCATAATTATGTACAGTTTCCCTGAACTTTCTGAAAAGGCTGTATAAATAAATAGATTTGAGTTGAAAAATATGTGAATTATTAAGAGTTAAATTACTGAGCCTTGTTTCTTCAATATAGTTTGCCATGTACTGAAAAGAACAAGAGAGGTGTTACAGGACTGGTGTATAACTGATATGCTCTTCTGTAGCAGTACAGAAGGTGTGCCTCGTTTTTCTTGTAATGGCTTAAAATGTACATGTTTTGAAAAGGCTTTATGTATATTCAGTAGATGACTTGTCAGAAAATGTAGTTTAAAGTCTGTCTTATTAAAGTAGCTGAGATTCTCAACGTTTCCAGTGTAACTGCTGTTTTCACAAGCCTTAACACATCTGTCCTTTTCCTTAGAGATAATTGTACTGTTGTGAGTAGCTGTATGGTGAAATAGCAAAATTATTTTTTTCAAAGAAAAGTAGGAAAAAGAAATAGGCTAGTGCCATGCTTTACTGTGGAACAGTAAATCTAATAAGGCCTGCTGGGCCTGCTTTTATCATCTAAAATAGATTTGAAAGGGCAGCAGAGGTTCCAATTACAAATTCTGACCATGCTTCAGAAGCTTGGAATTAAATTTTCACAGGTAGATGTATGTATGTGTGTATGTGTCTCTGTGTTCATGTCCTTGTGTAAAATAAAGAAATAATGAGCTATTGCCAGGCAGTAGTTTGGCACTGAATAATATTTGTAAAGAATAGCATTGCTTGTGTAATTGAGAGAAGATGTTGTCAAATAAATACTGAATATCTTGAAGTCTTAGAGGAACAGAATTAGCTTTTTGTTGTTGTTCTGTATTGTAGTTGGGAGAGATCTTATGAAACAGATGTGAGAAAAACATTTTCTGGTTTAGTAATTTAAGCATTTTTTGGAATAAATATTGCTTTATATACCTGCTGTTGTGGTGAACAGGGAGCAGACACAACGACAGTGCCTCTCTTCTCTCTGTGTACGTATCTGCTACCTCCTGAGAGAAGTCTCATGGTTCAGCATTGTTCAGCAGCAGAAAGTATTTATTACTTCTCTTGCTTCCATGCAGCTTGTTTTTTGCCTGTGTCTGAATAATATCAATCAGCCAGTTGATATTAGGGTTTCATACTCAATGTAGTCTTGTATTT
The DNA here is from genome assembly GCF_987193195.1 of Phasianus colchicus. Lineage (NCBI taxonomy): Eukaryota > Metazoa > Chordata > Aves > Galliformes > Phasianidae > Phasianus > Phasianus colchicus. The sequence goes on from NC_143436.1 coordinate 41,631,197, forward strand.
GTTGTATCAGGAAAAAGACTGAACTGAGAGGGAGTGAGCTGCACTTACGGTTAATATTAAGGCCAGATTCTTTCAGCATGAGGATGTGCTTAGAAGTGAAAGGGTCTATAGAATGGAGAAAGGTTCTCCACTGAAGCCTTGATGGTTAGTTTTTTAAATATTTATGTTCCTGGAGGAAAAGATTTTTCAGGCCATCTACTTCTTGCAACCTTCTTGTAACCAAAATGTTTTGAACCTTTAGTTCCTTAAAGTTTTCAGAGCTCTTTTAGTCAATAAGAAAATCAATGCTTACCGTATGCCTCAGTATAGGTAAAGCAGTGCTTGACAGCAGTCAGTGTTGCATGTACCACCTGTTTAGAATGGCTTTCCTTCTTCAGAATAACACTGCATCTTCAGTTGCAAAGTTAAAGAAGTCTAGAAGGCTGCAGCCAATGCAGATCAATGCTTTTAAAAGATATTATACAGTTTAGACGCTTACTGGGAAGTCTATATACTTGGATACAGTATATTTGCTTACTGTGATACAGTGACACTTTTGATTTTGTTGTTTGAATTTTGTTGTTTCTTTTTTTTTCTTTTATTGCTTTTTTTTTCCCGTGTGCTTCCATTTTTTGTGGCATTTGTAAGCATACAAATGTATAATATCATTGTCTCATGCATCTTTCCATTCTGCTTATGTCTAATTCAGAAGAGTATCACTGAAAATGTTTTATGAGAAAAACACTGCTTACTGTCCTTACTTGAGAAGTGTACTTCATGAGAAAAACACTTGCTTACATGTAGTTCGTATTTGTTCTCATACACAGCTTAGGTTGGCCATGATGTTATTGTTAAAGAATGGTAATAATCCAAAATCTGTAAATAATATTAATACTTACATATATATTCTCTGTTACTAACCGCATAGTTAATAGCTTTCACTACCGGTTTCCAAGATGGGAATATTGTCTTCCATGCATGAGCTCTGAGTTTGATGCATTCAGGTATTTCTACAGTTAGAAAAGGATTGGCACAAGTTAGCTAGGGACTAGTTTACTGGCACTACATTTCCCTTTTGTGATGTTAAGTTTTCATTTAATTAGTGTAAAATCTGATTTGAATGTAGGTGTTCTTCTGCGGCCTCTTTAATACATGTAGTCCTGTTCTCAAAGCCAGCAACTCAGGATCCAATATATAACTAGCTTAGCTAGTTGTTTCCCATCTGAAAACAGCTGAGTTATTGTCCATTCCTTGGAGATTCACCTAAGAAAATTTGTTCTTCAGAGAAACTAAAAGCTGCAACCTGAAACCCAGAGGATGCATAGAATTTGGTCTCCTGCAGGTGTCCCTGCTCAATATACAATATAGGTACCTCTTTTTGAAAACCGGCATGGGTAAAATTTTATAGCCTGCTGGTATTGTAGATAAATTCCACTTTCACAACTGTTGAGAAGGAATAAACTTAAAATGGAACATGCAAGATATAATTGCTGCCAGAAATATGCAAGAATGGTAAATAGTTCCCTTGAGTCTGTAATTAAACATTTAGATGAATGAGCTTTCACATATTTAATGCTTATTACTCTTAAGGCATCTCTATGGACTAGATAGTACTTTCTGATTATTTTATTATTATTATTTTTTTTGTTATCAATATAGATTGCATGTATATTTTAGTCTTTGGGCAAGTATGAGAATTATCCAAGGTATGACAACCTCTGTTGTTTGCCTGATATCTGACCTCATGCCTGCTGAACAGATCACCTGTAAGTATTTGGGAGGGGCAGACTCAGCTGCTGTATATTCAGGGGATGTGAAGCTGTTTGTAAAGGAGGCTCAGGCTGTGTTTTCAAGCTTGTTGTCTCTACAGGTAATGTTAAATATTGTAAGCCTCCTTAGCGTGACTTGTTAAGATCTATTGTAAAAATGCTATAGGGTGCTTTTCCATTACTATTTTTGAAAATGGAGTATTCTAAATATTCTAAAATGATTTTGAGGAAAACCAAGGAAGAACCTCTGAATAGAGACTTGCCAGTCCATCACTGCCTATCTATTTTATGTGAGAGAAGACTGGGCAATAGCTTCCTTTGTGCACATTTGGGAGTTCTCCTTTTCTTAAAAATATGTCCCGTACTTCAAATGCTGATGTTCGTTTTCAGCATATGGGGACCATTAGCAATATTAAAGTTGGACATATGGCTTAATGTGTTAAATCACTTTAGAATGTTGCATCTGTTTTTTTACCCTGGTGTTAACACCTGGATCAGTTTAGCACTAGTGCAGAAGTTCAGGACATATAGAGCTGTTAATTTTAAAAACATCTGGGCTTTTTTGTGTGTATGCATATATATGTGTAAGTATGAACTGCTCGGTCTCTGCTATTATTTGAGTTTGATGAAAAAAATCTCACTCGAATTGTGCTGAAGGTGTGTACTGACCCACACAACAAATCAGCAGGAGGCAGAAGGAATCTTTTGAGCTGATAAGCAAATGATTTGCCTGTGTAGCTTTTGTCTTTCTTCAGACTTCCATTTTTAAGGTATTGATAGCTGGCTATGATTCTTCCTTCTTCTACTCTCAAACTGATCCATTTGTTGTACTCTGAATGAGATATCTTGCTCTCCCGGGATGCGTGAAATGGGCAGGCATTAAAAATTGACGAAAGCGAGTTCCCTGGCTGAGTCTGCAAGCCTTATCTGAAGCTGCTCGAAAGTAAAAATGCCAGTTGCGTTGGAGCTTTGAAAAATGACTTTCCCTTGTGACCCAGTGCCTTTTAGCAAGAGCAGAGTTTACAGCTCTTTTTAAGAGTGATGAGTGCAGTTGGCGAGTTTCTCTTGTTATGCCCATTAGCAAGATTGGACTAATCTGCAGGACGTAAACTGGAGGTAAACTGTGAGTGAAGGAGAAGGAGAAGACAAGGCTAAAAAGATGTTTTGTACTTTCCTTTATCCCAGAGTCTTTCCTGGAGACAGCAGTTAATAACATTTTCTATCTGTGGAGAGCCCCGGTCACTGTGAGCACAGAAGCATTATAAAGGACATGTCATCGCTGCCTGTCAGGCCGCCAAGAGGAACTGCTTTTAAAATTGCTGTTGAAATCACTGTCTAAGCATCAATACTGCTGCAGAAGTAATAGCTTGTTATTTTAGTAATTAAAGATGAGGCCTTGTCAGCCAGGTTTAGGCTGGGCCATGGCCTGCAGGAGGGCCTGGACTGGGGGCCTGTGGCTGGGCTATGGGAGCTGGAGGCCTTTCACACTTCTAAGAGCAAAATGGCAGTGAGCTGCCTGACCTCGGATGTTCGTACTCCTGCATCCTCTTGTGCAGTCAAGACTGTGTTGGCTGGATGTAGTTTTTATTACATTTTAAAATATGAAACAGTGTGGCAGTTGAAGCTTAACTGGCAGCCTGTGCGAGACGTGCTTCTTTGCTATAGGAAATCTAGTTTCATCTCCTGTATTAGCTTTTTCCAGTGTCCCAAAGCATTAACCAGACTTTTGTTGTTGTTACGTTCAAACCCTTAGCAAAAAAAATATCATCTGGAAAGAACTCCTAACTTTCTTTCAAATTCTGACTCATAGACAATACAGCATTTGATATGACTGGGCCAGTAAGTAAGCTGGAACCAGCAGTTTCTATATTTTTCATGCTGGCAGATATTAGATTGTGTTGCCTTTACGTGCATGAGAAAGTACATTTATTTCACAATTGTCTACAGAATTTTATAGCTAAATACATGGTGATCAATACTGTACCTACAAGGCTTGCTGCGGATTGATTTTTAAATGAATAGGACTCAACAGGAAAGGATCAGGCTTACGTCAAGTTTGATGTTGAGACTGTAAATGAAATTTCACTGAATTCATGCAATCTGAATGTACAATAGGTTTCTTTATAATTTTGAGGAAGACAGTTTATTTCTGGCAAGGAAGAACTCAAGGAGATACGCATTGTGTGGGAAGGACTGGAATGGTGGCTGTTCACCTGGGGGGACCAAGCTGGTCCTTTCTTTTATTAAGTACAGCAGGGAGTTGTTTGGGATGTGTGCTAGTGTCTTAACATGCATGTATATACATGCGTATAGATGTGTCTTATAGCTCTGTACAATTACTTATTCTTTTAGAAGCGGTTGCATGGCTTCAAGTATTGGAAATAGGCACATTTGCAAAAGATACAGTAAAACCCAATGATTTAATGGGTGTGACCTGTGTGCCATCTAGTCTTTTTACATCAGAGTGCTCAGCCTCAGGAAAGGCAGTTGCAGTGTTACTGCCACTTATTTCCTTACTGTTTCCCTGAGAAAAAAATGCTATTGGAATTCAAGGTTTCAGCTCTAAATCCTGACATCTGATAGCCATTCTTAGCTCTGCTCACTGTTGAGGAGCCTGTAGTCTTAGATACTGTGCCTTTCTTAGAGAAAGGACTATTTCCAGCCTAACACCTGTTTTACTTTTACTGAATTCCTGTTTTTTTTCTTTTATGACTCTGAGAGTGCTACTACAAACTGAAATCACAAACAGAGGACTTAGATTTCAGGAAAGGACTCCTCCAAAGGACAAGATAAATAATGTGAAAACAAAGATCTTGTTTTCTTCCAGTGTTCTTTTGTGACTGGACTAAAATGAGAAAAATGTGTGTGGGGTTGAGAAAACAAATATAAGCAACCTGATCCACTGCATAAGCAGAAGTCAAAATGAAAATTTTCAAGCATTCTAGAAGGCATCATCAGATCTTTATAGGATTTAAGCTGACCTCTTTGTAACCTCCATGTGCGCAGAGACAAAAGGACATGCAGATAGGAAGCGTGTCTGAAAGCATTACAGCAATGTGCGGTAGACAATGGATATCTTGAGCTGCATGTCATTTAGGATATTTGTATGGAGATTCTGTGCCATAGCATATCAGTGTCTGAGTATTTTTCTATAATAAACAAGACAACATTCCTGAAATGAATAGCATAAAAACTGGGATTTGGATGCAGATTGCAAGGTTCTTGTTTCATTGGGGAATGAGAATGTGAATGAAATCTGGGCAAATGAATTTGACTGGTGCATTTCTGATGTTGGCCTGAATTTTGCACCATTTTTTGCTTACTCATCTGAACTGAATCATGATTAATTACAGAAATATATTTTTTTGGAAAGGCAGGAAGAGGGAATCAGTAAAAAATAGAGATAAATCGTCTCTGTTGTTTAATATTTTTAATATTAAAATTATGAGCTGCCCTCATTCTCAATTACCCCGATAAAATAAATAATAAATGAGTTAAGCTCAATTGTAACAACAGAGCACTTTGAAAGAATTGCTTAATTTTACTTTGGTTATGAAGACAAGTAATTAATTAAATTCTAGTCATCTTTTTGAACTAAACAGGCCTCACACCTTCTTCTACAGCATAAATTTGAAATGCAAATGATTGGATTTGTAAAGGGGACAGATTTTTACAGTACTGAATTAGATGTGGAGACTGTTAATGGCTGGCATCAGTCCTTGCCAGGGTGGTTGGAAACAAAAATGCTGAAAACTGCACTTTTTTTTCCCCCAATCAACTTGACATAGGCTGGAATTCTTAAGCTAATACAACTAAGCTAATTTTTTTCTAAATTGTAAGTACAAGAAATAGAAAGAGGTATAATCTGTAAAATACTCTGCTGCCTGCCTTCAGTAAGGTGTTAACTGAAAATTGCTGTCAGTCAAAATATGTATGAGAAAGTTTTGGGAGTGCCCATAACACACCAGAAATTTGCGTGCTCCTACCAACTTCTGTTTATTGTTCATCCATGTCAGTGAGATTCATTCCAACGTCTAAATTAAAATTTCAATATAAAGGGCCAGTTGGGGTTTTAGTTCTCAGTTACTGGAGAATCAGTTGTTTCAACAATACTGTTTGTCAGTTTTTCATATTTCTTTTACATTTTAATTATAACTCATCAAATCTTAACCAATTACTCCTGGGTTAGACTCAGACGAATGCCACTGAAGAGTGTTCTAATTTAATGAAAGCAGCATAACATCTGTTTCTAATGTTTTAAAAGCCAATTTATATGGAAATTTTGCTTTAGTGAAAAGTCAATAGATGTGGACTTCTCTAACATCTCCTGTAGAAATTAAAAACTTGGATTAAAACAACATCAAAACAATGCCATTCTTTCTTGTTGTAGCAGTGTGATTACATTTTCACAGCTCTTCATTTGTATTCTTTTCATTCTACTGAAATGAAGTTTTTACTTGTCTTTTGTAGTCGAGCTATCAAGACAAACCAGGACCTTCTGCCAGAGACACCATGGATCCATATATTCTACAATGACTTCTGGGGAACGCTTCTCACTCACAGTGGGAGCCACAAGTCATACAGACCTTTCTGCACTCTCTCCTTCCGCATCAACCATGCCATCGGAGGGATGGACCCATGGGGTTACCATCTTGTAAACATCCTGTTGCATGCTGCAGTCACAGGCCTTTTCACAAACTTCTCCAGGATCCTCTTCGGGGATGGTTACTGGACCTTGATAGCAGGTTTGCTCTTTGCGTCTCATCCGATCCACACCGAAGCCGTAGCGGGGATAGTGGGGAGAGCAGACATTGGAGCCTGCCTCTTCTTTTTGCTTTCCCTGATGTGTTACGTGAAGCACTGCTCTACAAGAAGTTCCTCAGCTAGAACGTGGGGCTGGATCTTGGGAGCGGGACTGTGTGCTGGATGCAGCATGCTGTGGAAAGAGCAAGGAGTGACTGTTCTGGCAATTTCAGCAGTGTACGATATCTTTGTATTTCATCGGCTGAAAATGCATCAGATCATTCCTGCTTTATACAAGGTGAGTCTCCCTTTTCTTTCCCATAAGCTGTTAAAAAACAATCTCTGTTAATTAGGTGTTAAATGACTTTTCAAGCGCAGAATAATTCTCAGTAGTTTAGTCAACTCTGAAAAATAAGCACAGATGTCTAATACTGAAAGTATTTTTAATTCAGTTTAGTAAGGATTTTTTACGTTTTGTTTGAACAATGTGCTATAATCCATTGCTATTACTTGACACTGGGGATGTATTTCTTTCATTACTTTATTTGCTTCCAGAAGCTCCCTCCTCATTCTGTTTACCGTCAAGTGCTGGATGTATGGCTGACTTTTGCAAAGAATCCATTCATCTCTTATCCTCTTCTATCTTGCTAACTTAGCTTAGTTTGGTCAAGCAGGCAAGAGCAGCAGCTTATACCATCTGCAGGCTCCCTGATGCAAAGATTGAACTTTTCATTGTTCTAGTTTAACACAGATGCACAGAACCTGGCAGCATGTCTTTGGCATGCATTTTTTTCTCCCCCAGCAAGAGTTGTGATGCAAATGTTTTATTGGCTTACCAAGCAAAGTATTGCTCATTTTTTTTTTTTTTTTAACTTCTAGCCCACAAGCAAGAAAGTGTAATAAGCATAAATAAATAAAGCCCACCCAAAGCCCCTGTCTGTCTTATCCCCAGAGTTCATGTATTTTAGTGGCACCCATATACTCTAGCTGAAATCAAGACTTGATCACATTAGTTGCCATACAAATGAAAGAGCTGAATATATGTAACTTTTTATTTCAGTGGATTGATTTTCCTTCAAAAAAATGCTGACTTAACAAACGGAAAGTGCTTCCTGGGGACACCTGTTGTCTCATTTTTTAGTGAGGCATAACTAAGTATAGGAATAAAATAAGGCTTTGAAGTCTGTTTCAATTGCATTGGTTTTAAAATCTGACTTCTCACACAAATTAATCTAAAATAAATTCTAGTTTTATAAAGTTATTACTTTAGCTCGTCGAGTGTAGAATGCATTCTACGAATAGCATACAATGAAAATAGAGTCAGAAAAAGCAAGTAGTTTCTTGTAGTTGCCTGACAAACTCCTGACTTAGCCGTCATGCATTTTTCTGACATAAATGGCCATATTAAAGAACAGAATAATTTCTTATGTTTAAGACCTCTTTTGAATGCCAGTGGCCAAGTACTGTATGCTAAACTGTGCCCCTTAATGCTGAGCAGAAACAAACAGTAAACTAATATATACATATATATATATATATATTTTTAAACAGCATCTGTAACAGCAAATTTTATTCTCAAAGATATGGGAAAAGATACTGTGAAGTACTTTGAGGAATTCAGTTTGTAATTTAAATGTTAAACTGTCTTAGAGAATTGCACAGTTAAAAACATTCATATTACACATATAAAATTCTGAGTGCCTTGCACGTAACTTCATACCAAATCTAAATTATTATTCCTCAGTCCGTCCTCATTGCAGTCTCTCCTCAAAGACCAAATGACAGTCATTGAACTAAAGTTCCTTATCATAGAGTACTCATTGCTCAAAACCCTAAACCTTTACAGACGTTTTTTATGAACTTTGGCGAGGAAAACCTTTTATTCCCTTTTTCTCTGTTTCCTCCATTGACACCAGGGTAAAAATTGATCCAGCAGAGATTTTGGTGGCATAAGTGAAATCCGAGTTTCCGTGTCCAAGTATGTCAATGGAAGACCCATCTTTCTAGGTTATGTAGTTCTAAATTTGGACATCTGTATTCTCCTCCTGAAACTTCTTGTCTTGGACAACAAAGTAGTGTCAATGCCTAAAGTTGCTTTTTTTTCCATCTCTAACAATAGAAATAATAAGTCTGTGCTTTGCAGGTTACTAACCTTTAAGAAGTTTAGATTCTAGAGGGAAGAAGTCTTACGGTGAGGATCACTTTAAACAAAAATACGAATAGGAATAAATAATAATAATAATAAAAATAAATATTTTGCTTGATATGCCAAAAATACATTTCCTGGTTCACTGACTTATTAGGCTTTATTTTCCTTACAATTCTGTTCAATCTGAATGCTGCTACTTAGTTTTTATGTCAATGTTAAGGCAACCTTTGTTCAATCATGTACAGCGATGAGAGGTTTAGTTGGGAGCTGTGGTTATAAAGTACTTCCAGTTAGGCTTCTTTTGTTTTTTAAATCGTTAATGGTTCACAAATTACTTAAGCTTTAATAAGAACATATCACCCTGTAGGACTTTGGATGCCAGGGATATCTTCATTGATTTAACATTTTACGAGAAGTGTTTCTCATTGAGTACTCACCTGTATGTTCTTTTGTACTCTAGCTTTGCATGGACCCGACCATCACCATTAACCATTGCAATTTCCTGTTCCCAAGGCTTGAATGAGAAGTAAAGGAGTGAAGTGCAATTTTTTTTTTTTTTTTTTTTTAAATGATGATCACTGCAAGTGATTGGAGTTTGGTAATGTGGGTTTTGATTGTAGCATCTGAGCAGTGTTTGACAAATCCTGACCGTTATGGCAACTTAGATGCTGTCTTGTTGATTTCAAATGACTTTTTACGTTTATTTTCACATACATTTGAAATGATTATGCTGTAAGAATGATAGTTTAAAATGATGCTTTGTTACTTTTAAAATGATTAGAAGAACAGAGCTAGGTTTTCTTGCTGAAAGTTTTAGTTTTAGTCTGGTTCCTTGTGTTTGAACAGAGAATGATAAATACAAGCTTGTTTATCTTTTAGTTTTGTATTAATAACAAATAATCCAAATAGGAGCCCAGAATATGTTGCCTTTTTCAACTCCACATTCTTTGATCAATTGTTTGGGTGTTACCTTTTCTTGTTTTGGCCTTAAAATGTGTCCCTTTTAAGAACTAAAAAATTATTTCCCCCTTCAGCAAACAAAACCAGCTTTTAGATTAACAGTTTTATTTATTTATTTTTCTTCAATGTTGTTGCCTACAATTTTTTGCTTAGAAAGACATTCCTGCATTGCAACTTGCATGTCAATAGCCGTCTACAGATGAGTAATTCTGAGTTATCCACTGGCTTGAGCATTTCATAACAAGAATACAATGTCAAAAAAAAAGAAACAAAGAAAAAAAAAAAATCACTAAATCCACCAAATACAAGCCTATCATGTTTCAGAAATGCTTTCCTGAATGTCTGTACAGATAGAAAGAACTGAAGTAATATACCTGTTCTGGAACTTGTGTTTTGCATTTTCTCAATGTGGTAAGGTAATTGTAGAAAGAAAAACATCAGATATCACTAAGAGCAATCCAGAAAAATGTGATGGTCTTTTAAATAGCGTAGAAAAGCGTAGAATGGAGCCAGGGAAGAAAGGAAAATAATTCTAAAAGGTGGTTGGCTTAAATCTGTTCTAAGTATACAGTAACAATATGAAACTGTTAGCAGAAGAAAGGGCATGCCACAGCATCTGTGGAATGGCAGGAAGGAACTACCCCTTTCAATCTACCTAACCTTAATCTAAACCCTGTCCAGCTGAGCTGACACATCTGTTTCATATGCTGTGCTGCAAACTGGAACTTAGAGGAAATGCTGGTAATAAAAAACCCTGAAAAACAAATATCCCAGATAGGGCTTAAGGAATTATTTTAAACCTGAATCAACACTGTATCCATTCTCTATCTGTATTCATTTCTGACACTGTACTCAGTTTTCCTTGCTCTGCAAACAGCTATACTGCGAAATTTTGGGAGGAAAGTTGAAGTGAGAGGGCAGAAGCGAGGACCTCAGAATGAGACTTTTGGGGCAGTGGGTGGTTAAGGACTTGGGCTTTTGTCTGTAAGCCTTTTCAGAACACGCTGCTGGGGGAACTGAGACCCAATTACTTATGTACAAGGAACAGGAAAACCACTGAATGCCTTCATGATGGTTAGATTGGATGAGTTGGTAAAAGCAGCATTAAAAGTGCTCCAGCAGGTTGTAGAGATGGCACAGGGGGTGGTGGTAAGTCTGTTTCTTTCATTTTGTTCTTATCATTGGTCCAAGTGTGAAATAAATGTGAAATGGTGGCTCTGACACAAGACCAGTAGCTGTTTACTGGGCTCACACCTGTTGTCGTGACGAGTCAGTGATGTGTCACTTGATGTGCCATGTCAAGTCCTTGCATTTTGAGAGGACTGACAGCTTTTGAATGAGGCAGCTGCAGAGAAGGACCACCAGCAGAGCATATTAATATTACCCTTTATTTAAAGCTATTTTTAATGCACTTTTAAAAGTGTATATTATAGCTACTTATTAAACTCTCCAGCTCTTTTCCCTGTCATCTATGTACTGGTTATTTGGTAGAACTTGGCTGCTGATCTTTTTCCCTTTGCCAAGTCTTGTTGTATTCCTGTCTGCCTGTGATACTCAAGCTCTGGCTGGCAAAGATGTCAGTCTGAATGCAGTTTGATTTGGTTAGTTCTATTTTATTCTGTCTGACTCATTTTCTAAGCGCACTCTGATAAGAAAGTATTTGTTGTCTTAAGTCAACAGAATTTGATGGAAGTGTGTTTATTACAGTTGTAAATAGGTTGTTTGGAATGGGAGCAATTAAAAAAAAAAAAAAAAAGTGGCTCTGTACTGGACAAAGCATTCCTTATTGAAGAAAGCTGAGATTTTGTTTTGATTTTCACCATTTTAGGCCTTGAGTTGTTTCTGTCTTAAGTTGCGTAGCAGGTATGCAGATGGATTGAGTTGTCACGTATCGTGTGTATCTAATGGTTGTACCTGTCAGCAGTTAGACTTGCACAAATTAAACCATCATAAGTATAGGGATGGGAGGGGGACTCTGATTACGATAGAGAGCTGTGATCAAGTCTGTGATTATGGAAACTATGCAGATTCAGAGGCCTTAATTCTTTTGTACTTGCAGTACCCAGCTTGAGAGCCAAGCCATTAATCAACATTGCTGTAGACAATCTTCTGTCCAATTAGTTGTACAAAGCTAATATAAACCCAACTGTGCTGTCCTTTATTCCTCTTTATTTATTTATTTTTTTTAAGTGAAAATGGAGCTGGACAATGTTAGCAGTTAAAAAGACGGGACAAATACATTTAAAATTCATTTTTAATATAATGGTGATTATAAAATATTTATTGCTCTGTGGTTTGTGTACAAACTGCCTTATAGAAATAACTGAACCAGATGTATGTTCCATTAATGTTCCTCTGCTACAGTATAGTAATGTTTTACCAGATCAACATAGCCTTAGTACAGGGGGATTGTTATACTAAAAGAAAGAGACCTCTCTTTTTCCATCACTGATCTGATTAACCCCCTCCTCCCCACAAGAGGTCTGTCTCATGTGGAATTAGTTATTGTTGTCTATAACTTAATGTGAACCACAAATTGGATTGCAGGATGCATTATCTAACCTTCTGTGCTATTATAACAGTATTGGTTTTGTAAAAAGCAATTTTATTGGAAGTCTATATTTTATTTAAGGTAATGATGGAAACCCTGGGCCTGTATGGATGACATAGTCAACCACTAAACCAAGCTTTATAAAGCACTGCTTTCTTTTATGATCTTGGAACAACTTCAGTTGCGAGTGAGATATGTACGATTCCTGTGCAAAATAGGACTTTCTGTATATTAGATAAAGCTACTGATTTTTGAGAACATTCCAGACTTGAAATAAATCACTTTCTCCATTCTTTGAAGCAGATGCCTTTTGAAGTATCATATTGGTAAGCACATATTGGTAAGCAATTTCAAAATAAAATGCTGCTCTTGATTTAAACTTGCTGTTGTATTCTTCTCTTCTGAGAGGCTTAAGGGCCTCAGCGGTGCCGTAAGACTTGGTGGTTTTTCACCTTTTCTCCATCTACAAGTTATTTCATTTTGAGAGAGTGTTTTAATATTGTTTAAATTCTGGCTCAATGGTGTGTGTTTTCTGTTTATTTTCTACAATCCAAGGAACTTGAAGATGCTAGAACTTGTCCTCAGGCCTGCATATTTCAGCAGACCTGGTTAGTAAGCTTTGACTTTGCAAGTTCTTTCTCTCAAACACTTGTGATGGTGTGCTTCTGCCTTACTCTATCGTGATATGCAAGGTTTAGGCTGCTGGGGTAGCAGTTGCTCAGAACAGGCTTCCTGCTCAGAGCCAGATATTTGGTAAACACGCTTCTCCTGAACATATATATAGAAATAATAAATAACTTAGAGCTTCAAATGTGATCAGACCTTGTGCAGGTTCTCTTTGTCTAACAAGAGCTGTTGTGTGACACCTTCGTGTGCAGTGCAACCTTTGAGGTTCCAGAGCTGTGTGCAGGACTGACTCCCCATCGCTGGGCTGCTCTTGTTGCCCAGCTGTGAGCTCAGACTCTGCGGTGGTCAGCTGGGGGTTAATTCTCCTGGCTGCTCCAAACCCGTACGAAATTGTGGAAATGCTGAGACGAATGTTCCTGTACATACATTGCTCATATTTCCGGCTGGAGCTGTGCGGTGCTTTTCTCTTCACGCTGCGGGAGAGCGGCAGCGTGAGGTCTGCACTGTCTTGGCCACCACTCCCCCTCCCCTGGCAGATACCTCCTAGACAAAAGAAGCTTTTTGCAATTTACTTCTTCCTTGGCAATTTCAAGTAGCTAATACTGCTGTTTCCTGTAGTTCCCACAGCTCCTTGCTGCTTTTCTTTTTGATCCTAAAATGAGAAAAGCGAGATTGGCCTCTGCTATCTTTCTTGTCAGGGATATTGATCTCCTGCAGGTCCTGTGATGTCAATGGAATTGTACTGAACTGGACATCAATATGTATAAATAGCTGTTGTTTCCTGAAAACATTTGCATGTGGTGATTTAAACCACAGAAATATATAATGTATGACAGAAATATATGAGGGCTGCTCTAAAAATAATGCTTCCTATTTTATTCTGTTGGTCCAAAGTGTCAGAGGCAGATAGTGGTGGTATGACAATAGAGGTTGAACCTTCCCACCAGTATTCCATTACATTGCATTGCTGTGTGACAGATGGTAGTAGAGGGGCAGTCTGACAAAATGGTGGCTGACATGGATGTGTAGATGAAGTGAAGGTGTGTCAATGAATTTCTTCATGTGCAAAAAACTGCACTCGTTGACATTCATGGACGCTTACTGAACATCAGCAGAGACTAAATGGTGGATGTGATTATAGTGAGGCGGTGGTGCATTTTGGCAGTAGTGACAGCAACATGAAGGACAAGCCAGGTTTTGGATGGCCATGCACAGCTGTCACGCTGCAAAATGAAGAGCGTCTTGATTTGGTCATCTGTGCAAATCAGTGATTTATGGACATATGGACTGAATATCAGCTTTAATGCATTGTAAATGATGGTGGCAATGCTGGATATCAAAAAGTGTTAGGTGAGTCCCAAGAATGCTCATGCAGAAACAGAAAGAACACCTTATTCAAGTTTGTCAGGACCAACTGAACCTGTATGAGGCCAATGGTGACAGTTTCCTGGACTGCATCATTACCAGTGATGAGATGTGTCACCGCTATGAGCCAGAGTTAAAACGGCAATGTGAGTTCCCCATTGAAGAAAAAGTTGAAAGATGCAGTTAAGTGATGTGCACTGTCTTCTGGGATGGGAAAGGGGTGGTCCTTCTGGATTTCCTGGAACCCAGACAAACCATCAGATAGTGTTATTGTGCTCTTTGTATCAGTTGTAGTCTCCATGGCAGTAAAGTAGGAGTCATTACTTTTGGAGTGACTAATGTAGCATCCTGAGGCAATTTTAACCAAGGTGTGTGTTTTTGTCTATTTTTCAAATAAGGAATCATAAGCTATCTGAAGAAGCTGGCTTAAAATGGACTATATTTTAATATTAAATCTGTAATATCTTTTGTGGAATAGCTACTAAAATCTGCATTACTTTTTTTCTACTCTCTTTGAAGTCTGCAATAATATTTTTGAGAGTATATCTGAGAGTTCCTCTCTGGCAAAAAGGAAAAGGGGAAGGCTTCTTTAATAAGTAAGTAAGTAAATCAAAAACAGAGAAGCCTTTTCATATTTGCAGAGATTGTGAAGACGTGAAGAGCCCTCAATGTAACAGAGAGGATAGTTTGCTAGAGAGAGGTTGTCACTGTATTCAGTCTTAGATCTAAGATTTATACTGCATGGTAGCATGCAAAATATGCTGTGTTCTTCTTTCTTCTCGGCTTACAAGGGATCTTTTTTGAAGCACAGGGTGAAAAAGCTTTCAAGGGCTTTGCACGGTTGGTGTTAGCAGTTACTTGTCATTCTGAGGTTGCATACAAATATGAAGAACAGTGTGACTTTTTTCATGGTGTTTAATTACAAGGTACTGTTGGGCTTGCTATTTGCCAAGTTTTAAAACTCGTGCCAGTAATATTCAACTGATAATGTTACTCTTCTATTTTTTAATGTTTTTACAGCACTTAACAAAACAAGTAAAAGCACAAAACTTGTAGTGCGTAAGGACTGTGTTTCGAAACACTGAGTATTTATAGGTGTTGATCACTCTTCATCTTAGCGATTACCTACAGCTTCCTAATGGAAGCAGCTTTGCAAACCTATTTTTCTAACAGCTGAAAGGTTTCTTGCACAGTGTCTGTACTAAAAGGCAGTTACAATTCGTGCGTTTAAATGTAGTAAGTGTTTTAAGCATTGATAATGGGCCTGGAATACCTGTGAACTTTGAGGAGTAAGAAATAAGTACATGCAACTTTGGTCTCTCTTCAGTTTTGCGCTCAGTTTTGATATGAGTACCTACATCCATTTTCACTCTATAGCTGTGCTTCTCTATGAATCATTTGTACCAGCCATAAAATGAAAAAAAAAAACCCATATACAATCCTAAAGGTAAGTGGTGTTTTAGCGTGTTAAATTCTCCTGGTGCAATTCCTTTCATGTAGATTTGCTTTGGAAGTTACACCTTTTATGGTTAAACATCTTATAGTGTTTTGGCTAAAATGTGTGTTTCTGATCTCTTATTCACCAAGTAGGTATCTTTTGCATCTGTTAAATGCCAGACAGAAAGTTTATACTTGTGCCTTGCATACAAATCTTCAAATACTCTCTTCAAACTCGAGTACTTTCCATTATCCTCCTAATACCACATTTAGGCACCTAAGTATCCAGATTTGATGAAGTGCTGAATGTTGTAGCTCCTGATGGATGGACTGTGCTGAATGAAGGCGTTGCACTTTGTAGAGCACAACTAAATGGCAAGCTGGACTCTCTGCTTCCAGCACTTACGGTAAATGCCAGTAGCATCAAAAGAAGGTGGGGGGAAAAAAAACAACAACAACAACAACAAGAAAAACCAAACAGAATCAAACAGATAATATTCAGGGTAGCAGGTGCAGGTAGTGGACGCTCGTAGTTCTGGCTCTTAGAAATGAGTTACAGCATCTTCTGGAAAGGTGGTTGCTACTGGGAGTAAATGAAAATCAGCCTTAGGATTTTTGAACATCTTAGATGTAGTCACCTAATTACCTGAGTCTATACAATACAATTACATTCTCAAAGGCAGTCCTCTTCCTACAGTCATACTAAAACAGAGCCTTGCTGCTACCTGGGCATAAGCTTTGATTCCAGACCCAGGGGAACATGTCTGAGAGAAATAGGAACATATGTAAACCATGAGCCACAAGGGAGACTTTTCTCTTGGTATTAGGTTTAATTTTGAATTTCCTGGTTTATGCTCATTTTTATGTGCAGTAATGACTTAATGATTACATGCACAATTTTTCCAAGCTGAGTGATTTTAAACAGTAACCTGTGTGGACAGTTACAATATTAAAAAGGGAGAGAATGCAAGTATTTGAGATTTATGGTGGAAACAGCCAGTTGTGATAGAAGGCAGCAAACATTTTCTGGCATATTTACTGGAGGAACAGATGATATTTTGTGCATATGCCTGTATTTCTTTTTCCAGCTGCAATGTAGATTAGGTATGGGGAGGGAGACAACTCAGGCTTGCAATCCTGCAGCTGACTTTATGGATTGGTTCTTAGGAGGTAAATTTCTAGCCTCACTACCCTTGAATGTCTCTTAGAGAAGAGAATAATCCCTCAATGCTGTGGGTTGTCCACAGTGAGAAGAGGGGGAAAACAAAATATTTTTTGTTCCTGTGTTTCTAGGAAACTAATTGAAAGTGCACATAAGGAAATTATGTTAAAACAGTCCAGAAGCTTCTGGGGGAAGGGAAAGAGAATTTGTGTGCTTGGTGCTTAAATGTCAGGTAGAACATATGTACCTTTTTATAGTTGGAACGGTACAACTTTCAGACACATACAGTTTACTTCTAAGGCTATAGATTTGTTTGGGCTATGCAGAAGTCAGCTTTTTTGGCATGTAATCACCAAGAACTTTTCTCCTTGACAATAAAATGTGGAAATAAGTTCTCATAGCAACAAGCTTTTTAAAGTGAGTGTAGGGGCATATTGAGTTAATAAAGGCAAAGAGAGAGCAGAGGAAAAGAGGATAAAATTGTATCAAGTCTCTGTAAATTCTTTCTCTCCCAGAAAACAGGACTTTGGGGGCTATGGATGAATTTTTTGCATGTTTTAGTCTGCATGTTTTAAAAGCATCCTGGGCAGCCTGTATTGCTGTAGAACATAGCAGATCTTGCATCAACAGCAGTGTTTATTTATAAGGGATTGTGAGATTTCAGTTTATTTTTAAAATACACGTTTACTATATTTCTATCTTTCATTTGGAGACTTTTCTCCTTAAAATATGTTATTAGAAGTGGCAAAACATTGCCACAAAATAGCTCTCATGAGTTTTAAAATAGAAACAGTGCCAATTTTTGTAAGCTTAGTTCTTGCTTCTTTGGAATACTATATATACACAACATTTTTGGCTTCTTGTAATTTGAAATCTGTGGAAAGTCAGTGTTAGCAATTTTGCAGAGGTGTTTTTCTTTTCTTTCTTTTTTTTTTTTTTTTTTTTTGTTACTCATGATTTTTGTTTAAGCCATTATTTAGTTTTTACTTCTTCTGACCTGAGCTTTAACCAAGAATTTGACTTCTTGTGGGTGATTATAGTTGACAATATGGATTAATTGTGGAACCAGATATATTCAGTACAATCCCATTTAATTACAAATAAAATCTCAAGTGTAATTTCTTGCAGAAAAAGTATTAAGCCACATGTCTTTACCCACTTCTAAACTTTTCAGTGAGCATTGCTCACTGTAGTCTTTGAGGTCCTTTCTAATCCAAGCCATTCTATGATATGATCCTATGATTGCATAGGATCATCCCTCTCATATCTTATTTGGGGTGATGTTACCTGCTTAATGTGTACTTATACCCTCCTTCCTTTGCGCTGAGTTCTTTGATCTTGTTTTCTTACTGATACACATCTGTACCCAAACAAAACTGCTTGTAAACCTTTGCTCTGTTAGTGATGTCTTTCCTTGGAACAAGAGAACAATTCATTTTTTTGGAGAGTTTCTGTAAAGAAACTCAGTGGTAAGAAAATCTCGAGATAGATCAAGCTAGTGATAATGGTACATTGTGGAAATCGCCAGGCTAACTAACTTGAGGGTTCTTGATTCAGAATACAAAAATAGATCTAAAAGTAAGGTAGCATGTGGGTTCCTTGGCTGGTTGGTGCGAGGTTGTAACTAGTGTACAGTGTTCAAAGGTGGCTGAAGAAACGTGTGTGCAGTGTGCAGGATCTGAATGAGCATTCATGGCCACTCTTTCCATCAGGAGGCCCTGTAGTCAAAGTAAGTCCTCAGTGTCAGTTATCGAGAGGCAAACATTAACTTCTCAAAGTTTTCATTCGCCATCTGCTTTACAAACCTATAGCGTATATACCTACAGTGTAAGTATTTTGGGGATTTTATCTGTAATTCTGAAGTTTGGAAAGGGGGAAGAAAAGTTTCTTACGTGATGAAAATTGTTCTGAGTTGATGCTGGGTTACCGTAAGGCAGAACTAAGCTGACTTCTGTTGTGGCAGATTGAATGATCTGTGAACAGTCTTACTTTTTACCTTCAGTTAGACTTCAGGTTTCATATGGAACCCAAATTAAAACAAACAAAAAAAATGTAGTTTATATATCTATGTTTATGATTTAATTATTGTTTTGGCAGTTCAGCATTGATGTGTTTTGAATACGTCTGGTTTCTAAATGCAAATTTTTAAACTTCTTTTATTTCTATCAATTTTCAAACTGGAAGAATGTTTTCACTCCATTATAAATCATGACATATATGCTAGTATAGACGTAGACTCTTGCAAATAACTGCTTCTACCTTGGAATTGATGTGATATATTGTCAGCAATGTGAGATTGCACACTAGCAAAAAGGTTGATATGTCCTTGCACTCTTAAGTCAGTCTCTAAGGCTCTGCAGTACCCAGATGGCTGCTTTGATAGTCTGGTAACAAACCCTGCTGTCATCGGGTGATATAAGGAAGATGCAGGTGTTGGTTCAGCTTTTTTGACAGTGATGATCAAATTTAAAAAATAAATAAATAAATAAAGTAAAAAAAATGATTGAAAAGCTGAGTGTGTGATACGAAAGCCAAAATTTGGGAATCTATACAGACTTACCATTATTATATTGACTGGCAGAGCTGCTCATAGTAGCCAGATGATGCAGCACCTGCCTTCTGTCCTTACTGTGTGCAGCGTTGGTGCATTTTCTTATAAGTTCTGACAGACTAATGAAAACTGAAATTTTATAAAATCTTATTTGATGTGTGACCTCGATTTCATGGCACTTGGTGGTGGTTAGCAAGCAACATATTATCTCACTGGGGTAGTAAATCTGTGTTTTAATACATTTATTTCTTTTACTTGTAGTGTAGCAGACAGCTTCAGACGCTCTGGGAGAACTTTTCGAGTCTGTCTGTCTGTCAGGCTGCTTTGCTACTTCATTCTCCGGGCTTGGTTGCTGGTTTGATTAAATGTTATGTTACTTTGATACAGAAACTGTTTGGAATAGTCAGATTTGGTTTTTAAAAGGGCACTGTTTAAGAATAACATACATATCCAACAAAATCAGGCTCTTTATGTGTCCCAGAGCCACACTGCTCTACATCAGCAGGGCTTCTAAGCCTGTCTACATGAAATTGTGCAGCTAAATATCTCAGAAATTTTATTGCTAAAAATTGTAGAACCGCATTGTAAAATAACATGTATTTGCATTTGGAATCATAACATATATTAAATTTTGTTGACTACTTGCAGGAAACTCATTTTTCTGTGCATTGAAGCAAATATGTAAATTGTTTGCTGTTATTACTTTTTTTTGCTGTTGGTAACATTGGTGGCTGTGGAAATTTAAGTACATCATGTTTTCCTATTGGTGAAGTAATCTGATATATTCTCCCATTAACTAGCTGGTACATTCAGCTGTGAATTATACAGGCTGCTTGCAGGAATGTAGACTCTGTGGAAGCATAATTAAATGTAAATATCTAGTTAATACCACTATTTTGGGAGTTCGATATAACACTTGAATGTTATATCACTCTGTATCCTTATGCCTTGTGCTGTCCTTTTGAGCAGAGAGAGCTGTTTTTAGCATGAGACTGAGTTCCTTTTTCTGGTTGTGGTGTCTTGTGGAGATCCTGCTGAATCCTGAAGCAAGTCCTCATGTTCAGAAGGTTTTTAGGGATGTTTTTCCTGTCTGTGAACAGTTTGAAAACTAGTTCTGATTTGCTTAATGCTAAACTCTTCTATTTCCTCCTTTCTCCTCATCTCTCATCTTTTTTTCATTTAAATGAGTGAACCTGCATTTTCTTATTGTATAGGCCATGAATGACTGGACTGGAAAAAATTGGAAGGCTGATTTTAAAAAGATCTTAACTTGTAAATTTCTACATTAAATTAAATTCTAATTTCTACATTAAATGCAGTACTTGAGGCCCAACTGGACACCAAGAACTTTCCACTTGAATTTAGCAGCAGCAATAGATTGAAAAGGCTTATTTTTTCAGGTAGCCAACACATTTTCTCTGATATCCAAGTGTGTGATTGTTTTTTGTATGCCTTAGCTTGGGAGTTTAGATTTGTTTTTTCAGGCTTGTCTTGTCTCTAAAAAGCTGTGATATCTTTAAAAGCATGCACGGAAAATTATTTGAATGATTGTGTTTAAATTCTTGATCCAGAATAAAAAATGCCTATTGCTGCATCACAGTTAATCTGCTTCAGCCTATTTGAACTGCTTGTCAAGGCATCCAGATTTGATATGTTGCAGAAGACAATACTTCGGGCTGCTTAAATAGGAGAGAAGATTATACATAAGTGACTGGAAATACTAGCATCCTGAGACATGAATTTGTGCCTGTGTGGTGTTTTCTCATAAAGTTAACAAACACTTTTAGTAACAAAATACATTAGCTTTTTAAAAGAGGACGAAAAAGATTACATGGACAGCAAAGGCATTCAAAAGAAACTCGAGCAATGAAAACTAGAATAATTTAGTATTTGCTGAAGAGAGTAAAGAGAAGCAACAGGAAGGGAAAAACTTGACTGCAGGCAATGAAGAGGAGCAGGAAAAAAAAACACAAACCAAAACAACAAAAACCAAATCACCAAAGCCAAGATACAGATTTTTGTCTTTGAAGTAGTTTTCTAAGAAGAATAACACAGTCTGAGAAGCTGGGAAACAAGGAAAAGCATGCATCAATTTTGTCCTTTTTTTTTTTTCTTTTTTTAATTTAGAGATACTCTAATGCAAAACAAATCATGAAGGGAATGGACTTCTGGAAGAAAAATACAAATTCATCACGTCATTGAATGTTTAGTTCAAAATTTTAATGGTAGCTCAGACTTTAATGTTTTAATTTGTCACTTGGTTGAAGTTATGGTGTATGGAGAGGAATATGTATGCATTCACATTTTGATATATGTTCATTTAAAAGGGAGACCAGGTGCTGTTCCAGTAATAAATTTTTGAAGGTGATGTTGTTCATTTTAACTAGAGATTCTTTTGAACTTTAAGGGTAAATGATTTGACTAAAAAATATACAAATTCTTTCTAGTAGTTCCAAAAAAAGTGTGGTTTTCTGAACTTCAAATCCTGTGCTTTTTTAGTATACTTCTTAATTTTGCTTTAACAATAACTCATACTGATTTTTGTTTAGACTTCTGCCATGTAGATGAAAACTTAGCTAGCTGATAGATAAACCAGAAGGTTAAATATCTTTGTCGAAAACAGCTGGGATTTTAGAGACTTATATTTGGGACTGTACCATTCTGTATCTTTCTGTAAATAACAAGAGTCCCTGAAAATATACTAGGGAAATTTGTAGTGGATTTTGAAGTTAAAGGACTCAGGCATACCCATCCATTAAATAAAAAAAAGAAAAAAGAAATACTATGACTGACAACTCAGACTAACAAAGATTATCCTAGGATGCCATTTGAAACATTTTCAGATGACTAAGAAATATCTATTTTGTGTCCTGTTGTCCTTTTCTTACAACAGAGGATCTAAAAAAAGTGCTTTTTTTTGGTGTTGGCTTGCTGAACTCAGCCTCTTGTGCCTCCCTGCACCATGTCCATCTGCCTTGCTGTTTATGTTGCCAACTGTTTCTTAGTATGTGCTCTGTAGGGCTTGGGTACTGCTTGGAATTGGAAGGGGGGGAACTGAAACTTAATGCTGTGAAATTTCAAAGTGGCTTTAGGAGATTATAGTGAATTTACTTGTAAGAAATAATAATCTAAAGTTAGTGATCATACATGTTCATTCAGGTAAAAGAAATAATTACCACACGAGAAGCTTGGTTGCAACATTGCCCTTCCTATCTTGATTGAATTTTCCACTTCCTGTTTCTGTATCACTAATTTACGCTATTAACTGTTACTTGAAAGAGAGGCACTGGGATCAAATTAGGGAGGGTTTAGAGTCCTGTGATTTATGATGATTTATGTAACTGTTTAGGAACTGCTACCCAAAATGGATTAGAAAATTTGTTTGAAAAAAATGTTAGCTAGTGCAGTGGATTTGTTTGGGAGGGGGTGGGGGGCTGGAGGGAGAAGACCAGCTGTATAAAGAAATTTTGGGTGGTAGTGTTATAAAATACAAACCAGATGTTAGAGGAATAATCTGAGGAAGATAATTGTAAAAGAGTGCTTTAGCATACCTTGCTAAAGATGGTAGGGATCAGTGAATTCAACCTCCTTAAGTTCTGTGTGCAGTAGCAGAAGAAAAAAACATCGTTAAAATAGACTCTGTGGTCTTAAGCTGTTCTACCATATTGCAAAAATGTAGTTATCTCTTACTATTTAGTTTTCCAATATTTGAACACCAAAGTATTTTCAGAATTTTCTCCTCAGGAGATATTTATGGGTAAAAAAATTACAAACCAGAGAAGAGCAAAGCCTCTAGTTTATGACTTTCAGATGATTTTTTTTTTTTTAATAAGAAGAGACAAAAATCGAGGCAAATCGAGTGCAACGATGGTTGAGAGTTGACTACAAAGTTATAAATAATATAATATAATGCTTACAAAGATGGTATTGATGTCTTCCCACAAAGAAGGAGCCTCTTGAAGGAATATACCCACAGTCTGGGATCAAGTTGAAGATGGAAGCTAGTTACATGGGATGAACAGAAACATATTGGAAAGGTTTATATTCAGGAGGAGAAAGATAAATTATGGAAGTAGAGTGAGGTATTCCACCACAGCAAATAATCTGATGCATTTGGATCTAGTTTTTACCTTTACATTTCATCAAAAGCAACATGTACGTACTATAAAAATGTAAATCTTCAGAATGAAGAGGAGAAACTACTTGGCAGTGTAACTAGTTGGCCAAGATGGGTCACTGAATGCCCTGCTGCATGCACATAGCTGGTTGGGCCGAGACCAGATCAAGATTTCTCTTTGTCTGGTTTCTGTGGGTAGCCCCTGGCTTTAGAAGAATTGTCATGCATGCCAAATAAAGGTTCTGTTTGCTTATACATACCCAGATGGTAATTTTGCCTTGGAAGGTTTTCTTTCAGTAAAAATAAAAAAAAAAAAAAAAAAAAAAAAAATTACTCTCATGAGCTCTATGGTGACCCAAAAGTTTGTTTGAAATAACATGATTTTTTCTTGTGATTAATGGTACCCTAACAGCAAAAATTAGCAAGTATTATTTAAATACATAATTTTAAGATGTCAGCAAAAGAAGTGAAATGACAAAAAGAACTTAAGTATGAAAAGATCTGCTAGTTGTCCATGCATCCCTATTGAACATGTTGAATAGATGCTTTGCAGTGAAACTGAGTGGTGTGCATTTCTCTCTTCAGGCCTATTAGAGATTTTTGTTGGGAAGAAGGATTTTGAAATGCATATCATAGAATCATAGAATCCTTAGAGCTGACTGATCTTACCTTTTTATTGTCAGCTATTGTTTAGATAAATGTTAAACAGCAACTGATTACAAGGCTTAGACACCTACTTGACAGCAGATTTTTTTGAGTTCATGGCATAAGCTGAAGAGCTTTCAGCATATTTTAACATTTTATTATACATGTCTGGAAAATACCACCCTCTCAGAAGGTTGTGCTCTCACGTTTCTCCCCTGTCAAGTAAATCCTCATAGAGGTGTGTGTGAAACACCAGGGGTTCCTCACATCCTCTGCCCATCAAACATAAAAGCAAAAATATCATTCCTCCAAATTAGTGACTGTTATGGTACTTTGTTACAGAAAGCTGAAGTCTCCGCCTTCTGTTTTATGAACTGCTGTGTATAATGCTGCCTCAGACTTGTCAGTCTGAAGGTAACATCTCTAATAAAAGTCAATCAGTCAGTATAGCAGAGTCCTCAGACCCCAGGGTGCTTCTCAATTATTAAGCAAGAGTAAAGCTTGTTAAGATCCACATCGCTGAGATGGCTTAGGAAAAAGCCAGCGTGAAAAGATAATTCTTAAGCTGACGGTTTTAGCATTTAATCCGTGACTGCACAGATGACTGCTGGTAGCACATTCCAGGCATGAACCAGGGAAGTTCAATCTCTCCAGCCCAGCGCTGCAGGTGGCACCGGGGTATCTGTCACAGCTGTGGCGTAAAGGATTGCAGAACCATGGGAACAGAAGAGTTCAGCAGCATTATGCCTAGGGGCAAGAGGACAACACGTTCTGGAGCTTGCGTCTGCCGCATCAAAAACAAAAGATCTGATGCACATGTCTGGAAGTGGATGGATTGTTGAGAACCAATGTTATGAATTGGAAATATATTGAAAGTCATATCAGTTACAGGTGGATAGTGCGAATGGATTTTGCTTCTGTGAATTTCTGATTCGCAACGTTCTCTTTTGTGCTGTAGAGTGAAGTTATTTTCAGAACAGAGCTCTTCCTGAAAATACCAGAGCCTCAGCATTAGCCATGTGAATGTCAATTTCTCCCCACCTCTATCTCTGGTATTATTTTCCTCACAGTGTCTTGAAGTTTTCTCTAAATTTTGTAACCCAACTATAAAAACTGGCCAGGTCAAAATTTAGCAAAGACCTTATGTCGTGATTTTAAATTGCAGATAAAAATTAGATTTAGCTCGCAAAAGATTTTTAGCAAGTTCACAATCTTTGGACAGTGTTATATCAGAAACTAGTAATGGTATTTTAATTATAGGGGTTCCATACCCAGAAATTACATTTCTGTGATTGGTGTTTAGTCCAGTTTTTCACTCAGTCATGTTAGCATCCATCAGACAGAAACAAGAGAATTAGACAGAGGAACAGTTTCTCAAAGGCAGGGCACTTTCAAGCTGCAGTAGAAGAAAGCTTAGAATAAAGAAGAAACATCAATTTCTATTGAGAGGAAAATAACTCAGGAGCTCACAGTCTGTTCGACATCAGAAATCCAAGTAGTAGTGCTGTGTTCTGAGTTCTACAACCATGGGAAAAATTGCATTGTATGAAGCGTGAAGAACCCAGTCACAGGCCAACAAAAGTAGCCTGCAAAAGTACCTTTTATTAGTGTTAATACTTGCAATCTTCTTGTGTGTAGATGGTTAAAATTCTTTTATTATTATTATTATTATTTATTTATTTATTTATTTATTTTACCAAAGTAGGAAGATAATTTCTAAGAAAATGTTTGAATTCTAAACAAAATTTTCTCTTAATCCTTGTCGCTCTTCTTAGGAAGCATAGGATCAGCTGATCTGAAAATGTTTCATCGTCTGAAAACATTCAGAAAAAAAAACTAATAGAAAGGAATTTCTCTTTTGGTACGTTTTAAATCTGAGGGTTTTTTGTTTTGTTTTGTTTTTTAAAAAGAAACTTTGGAAAAGGATTGCCATCAAACTAGTGTCCTACATGTGCGTTTGTCCACTGTGACCTGTGTTATGTTGCTTTATCTTGTCATTTTGCTTTTCCTTGTTTTTGCATTGGGAATTTCAAAACCAAACTCTTTGTACAGTTTCCAGTGGAGCCTGGATGATATGCATTATACAGAGAAGCTCATTTTAATGGAGTATAAAAATATATGGTCATCACTTAGCTGAAAGATATTCCAATTTCTTTAGTGCAGAGGCTTTATCTTTTTATTGTCAGACACTTTAATCATCATTTTTCCCTTTGTTAGTTGCATAAAAGAAGACAATTGGTAACTTTTTGGGTTTTTTTTTTCTTCCCTTTTTCTTTCCTCCTTCATAATATTAATAATGTGAAACTCTCTTTGGCTACTCGCTTAAAGGTTTTAATTCCTTGTAGGTTTTCTGAAGTTAAATCAGAGCTGTCGAACTATATTTGTTACTTTGCTTTACAAGTAAAGTCAGTGGTTATAGCTGCAGGAAATGATTCATTACAATGGTCTGCAGAAACTTAAATGCTTTATTGTTTGAAGATGATCAAACTATTTACTTGTGTTTTCTCCCCTCAGTAGTTTCTGAAAGTTTTGTCTAATTTCTAAAAAATGTGACTACAAAGTGTTATGTGGTTACTATTCCTGTAACTGGTTATCTCAGAAATATTGTGTCAGAACAAGGAATAAAATGTTATTTTTAAAGAAAATAAACCAAAAAGGTTTATCGCACAAGGCAGTGCTGCCAAGTCTAGATTTTGGCCCCAGAAGTCTGACTGTGGTGTTTTGAGTTTGTTGTTGTTGTTGTTGTGTACTAATTGGCAGATGGGAACTATTTTAATAAGCAAACTCTGTTTACCAGTATGTATTAAACTGCCAGGAAGATAGGGAGGCTTAGGTATCCTAGGGCCTGAGAGGCTCCAACATTGACCTGGAATTATCAGAGACAAGTTAATTGTTCTCCCTGTCTAGATTCTCCCTGTTTTTCTGTGGATTAAGAATAAGAGCTGTGGACTGTTTCCATGATTTCCATGCGCAGCTAGCTTCCAGGAAGCTTCATTGCTATAGGCTGGTTTACTGTAATTTTATGCAGGTATTTTGAAAGTAGTACAGTTACAAATCCCAGAAGATTTCAGGGTGAGAAAAAGAGAAGATTGGAAATGTCTGTAAATAGTGTTCGTGGTGTACATTCTTCTGCCTTGAAAGACATTCTTTATTTGTGATTTTGGGAAGTAAGAATGGAATCCTTTCAGAAGGCTTCTGAGATCAGGAATATTCAAAGACAATCTCTTGTGCGTATGATTCTTTTAATGAGAAGCTTTCTAAATAAGTCTTAATCAGAAAAAAAAAAAGGTATGTGGGATATGCAATCTTAAAATTTTGAAAATTTGTGTTAAGATAAACCTAGTATTAGGAGAATTTATCTAGTGGTAAAATCACAGCTTTTCACTTTCTGATTTTATATCCTGAATTATACTCCATCAGTAGAGATGTTTAGTAACTTGCCTCATTTCCCTCTTTATCAGACTACATTAAACATTTACTGCTTAAGAAGAATGCCAGTTAAATTGATAGATTTTCTCCCTCTTTTGTCAGTTGTCATGTGGTAAGATTTAAAGTTACTGTGAAGATAACACTGTTGAGATTAGAAATACCTTTGTCTTTAGAGAAATGTTGTGATTTGCATATAGATCTTGTAGTTTTATGGAAAAGATAGCTGTGCTGTTAGATGTGGATTTGTTCCTTTGAGCTTTATCTATCGGATACCATAGTAGTACCTAAAACTTGCTCTGCATCTTTCTGTCTGTTAGTGGGTCTTGCAGTTACTCATCAAGAATTCACTGCTCACAGCAGCTGTTTGTTATAGTCCTGTTACACCAGTGCCTCTTACACCAGAAGAGTGATCCATTAGAACTTGGGCTCAGCACTTCACACATACTTAACAAAAGTTTTTTATTGATTATCAATGACTGTTGGCCACCTGGAACAAGGCCAAGATCAGAGGAGGTGCCTGAAGCAAAGGTCAGATTCCCCAGCTGCTGTTCCTGAGGCAGCTCTCCTCTCTCCTGCTCTTCCCGCAAGCCCTACACCTGGTCCAGCACTGCTGCCAACTCCCAGCAGGGTCACTGGTGCAGACAGCCAGGCAGGAGATGATTGACAGCTCGATGGAAGAGCCTCAGCTGGACCACAATGTCCAAATGAGGTAGAATTCCCACTGGACATATTTTTCTAGGAATTAATGCAGTTGGACAAGTTGTCTAATTTTTTAGATATGCATAGCAATGAAGAAGGTGGCCACACGATATCTGTAGGAGTGCCAGTGTTGTCTTTGTAATTAGCACATGCTGCTTTCACAATCATTGTGAAAAACTGTTTGGGGTCAGGTCATTTTCACAGTCATTACGGACAATTGCTTGTCCTCTTTACACTTTCATACAGGCTGTTGTTTAACTCGAACAAAGTTCTTGTTACATGGTGTTGAAACTTGTGTACCAGTGCTTTAATTTATTCAGGGAAGTATTTCCCTGAGAGCAGACCGCTATAGTAAAATTCTGGAAAGCAGCATCTTCTTCTATAAACTGGTTTTAGTTGCCCCACTAGCTGAGAAAGTTGCATCAAAGAAGAAGGAAAAAAATAATTCCTAAAAACAGATTACGAGCTCCCAGAGGTCTATGTATTGCCCCTTTCCCACTCCATGACTGAGCTCAGGGTGTCTGATTAAAGATCCAGCTGTGAACCTGAGATTGTGGTCCGTGAGAATGGCACAGTGCCTGTGGAAATGAGGGATGATGTCTACAAAGTAATAACTCTTGTAGACATACAGTACTGGTATTTGTATCTCAGTCACATAATAACTGTACCCAGTATGCTTTGAAGCCTCTTCACTGTCCAGTTTCTTCCAAATGCAGTGGAGTAACATGGGGAAATCTGAGATGTGGGTGTGAATGCTTGGGACTGCTCTAATTTTTTCGTCTGATATCTGCTACTGTTTTTAAAGGCTAGACTGTAGAAAACAACAGCTAGGCATATGCAGTAGTGCTTTTTATTTATCTGCCTACTTATAGTTGAGACAAAAACTAGTATGGGCTTGGGGGGAGTTTCTTACTTCGGAAAACATAAAGATGATTAGCCAACCAAAAATATCTCTGAGTAGCTCACTTCATTCTGCATTAATTTATCCACACCAAAAGCTAAGCTAGGATTTCCCAAAGCTGTTTTAACCTTCCATATGCTATGCTGGAAACTTTTGGGCTTATCCATAAGCAGATAAAGTTAATGAAACAATGAAGGTATAAAAGTAATGTGCAAAAGAAGATCAGTTTGTGTTAGCTGGTGTGCATTATCAGCTGGAAACTTTTATAACTGTCTAAAGAACAGTTGATGTAATCTGTCAGATTTTCCACTGTAATGGTAGTATGTATGTATATAAGGGCTGCTCCAAAAGCAGTGCCTTCTATTTTATTCTGTTGTTCCACAACATCAGAGGTGGATGTTGGTGGTATGGCAGTAGGTGTTGAACCTTCCTATCAATATTCTATTCCATGTTGTTGCCATGTGACAGATGGCAGCAGAGGGCAGTCTGACAGCGTGGTGACGGACATGCAAGTGCTCATGAAGCAAAGGTGTGTCATTGAATTCCTCCATGTGGTAAAAAAATAGCACCCGTTGATATTAATTGACACTTGTTGAACGTTTATGGAGACTAAATGGTGGATGTGAGCACAATGAGGTGGTGGGTGGTGCATTTCAGCAGTGGTAACAGCAGCAGTGGGTCACCTCTGCTGTCACAGGTTTTTACAAGCGTGGCATGCGGGCTCTTGATCTTTGCTGGTGAAAATGCATAGATAATGGTGGTGACTATGTTGAAAAATGCTGTTTTGTAGCTGAGAATTTGCCCTACTGAATAGTGTTACTGTACTCTTTGTTAACATATTCCATGTTTCCATGGAAATAAATAGGAGGCAATACTTTTGGAGCAGTGTGTATGTATCTATGAAAAAAATACGGAGACTTTACGTGTTGTGGAGAACCTCTATATCTAGCAGGATGGGAATATATAGAAGTGGTTATTTTAGCAGCACATTCAGCTGAGTTCTGCCAGCACTCATCTATACATGCTCTTCCTGTTTTCATCTGAAATTTGTCTCCAGTCTGAACAGAGATAGTCAATCAAAAACATCACTTCTCTGAACACCCCATCTTCCTCCTCAGTGCAGTTACTGGCTCTGGTTTTTCAGGCCCTTTTTCTTACTGTCACTCTTTGCTTTGTAGAGTTCCTTTGTCTTTGCCTTGCTGTTCTGCCCCTCCTGTCCTTCCTCCTTCTCAATGCAACCTATCTGGAACACAAAATGGAATCATAACCAGCTGCTAAATTCGATACTCTGAGATGTGAAAGGTAGTGGGAAGGGTGAGGCGAGAAGAGGGAATCTGTATCGGACTCCAAATCAAGTTGGAAAGGAGAGGAAACACTAGAGCTCAGGTAGATGGGCGAGGGGAGGGAAAACAGAGTGCTGAAACAAGCCTCTAGCTGCTTATTCTGCTCAACTAGAGCAAACACAACAGGAACAGGTTCCTATATGAGGTCGTAATCCCATCCAACTTTTTTTTTTTTTTTGATATTACTAGTTGTTAAAAGTATCCTTCCTGAAATGTTTTGCAATGCCCTTGTAATACCTGACAAATTTTGAATGCTGGTTCAAAAAAAAAAAAAAAAAAAAAAGAATATGTAGATTAAATAGTGAAAGATTACGTGACAGGAGAAATAAAGAGTAGTTTTATTTCAAATTTATGTCGTAACCAGATTAGGCTTAGCATCTGCTGTGTGCCCTGTACTTTTGTAACCTACTTGGGCTGATTTTTGTTTTTTTTTTCTCATTATTATGTTGAGGATATGCACACACAATCTAAAATCCAAAATACAGTAACTGCGTAGAAGAATAATTCTCCTAAGTTTTGGTTATATAGAGAAATAATTTTTTCTGGGACTTGCGGTAGCATGACTTAGTGTCTATGTGCTGGGTATCCAGTCCATTCTGAAGAGACTTAAATGGTATGCTTTTAAGCCAGAAAATTTTAAAAGAGCCATTTTGATTCAGTGCTAGTTTTACAGGATATAAAAGCATGTTGTTGAGACAAAAGGAAGAATTTTTCCTTCCTTCCATTTTGGGCTGCAGTAGGAAGTGTTAGGCTGTCAAATTATTTTAAATTGGATAATTATGATGAAGGAGTTTGCACACTTTCAGTTGGTGTTAACATAGTCACGATGGCTTAGTCAAGACTGCAAATGTTTTTTATCGTCTGGAAATCCGTTCTATGAAAAATCAAAAAGAAGTTTCAGAGGATTTAAAACACAGTGTTCCACTACTCAGAATATGTTCTTCACTTGTGTTTACAAATTTCTTTCTTTAAAAATCAGTGCCCTTTCCATTTATTAAAACAAGCTGAAATATCCTTCCTTCTTTGCTCTTCCTTTTTTGTCTCAAGTCTTCCATTAATGTATAGCATAAAAGAGTGGAACAGAATGGTTGCATAATGACACCTAATATGTTTATATTTGAAAGATCTGTATGTAAAGTACTCAGCCGTGTGGATCTGTCCAGATCAAGAACTTAGTCGCCGCATAAAGGATTTTGGGGTTACATGTTTAACATTCCTCACATAAATACATCAAAGCTCAAGGCTTTCAAGAGCAACCTTACTCTTTGTTCTTCAGTATTGTGATGGATCTGAAGCAAAAAACAATGTGCCAGTTCTCCATTCATTTATTTTTCTTCTTAAATAAAGATTATTTGCAAGAAAAAAGATCATTGCATGATGATGCAAGTTACCTTGAGTGTTAGCTAGATGGCACTGAAACACACTCATGCTGCTGTATTAAAGTGACTTGTTTGGAGCGCTGTGTTTGTTAACTGAAAGTTCAGGAACAAAGCACCTCAGAACTTCTACTTTTCTTTTTCTACACTTAAGTCTCCATCTGTATAGTTTTTTGTTTGTTTGTTTGTTTGTTTTTTTGGTTTTTTTTGCTTTAAAGAATACTCCTAAATTTTCAACTCTTTCCATATCACCTAATTGTATAGTCAGAGAAAGACTGCATGAACTAAATGATGAAATTTTTGCAAGCCGTATTACATTTTCATTTATAGTTTCAGAATTTGAAAGTTCATATTTTAAGATACCAGGGATATCCTTTTCTTTCTTTCATTGTTCTGTAGAAATAACCTTTTCTAGGCTATGGTATGGAAGGACAGAGAAATTAGCATTAATGACATTGTAAAACACAAATTCTGTACGAATTACAGTTTTGGTGTAATAGAGAAAAATTACACTCTAACAAATGTTCCAGCAGTATTAGTTCCTTCATCAGAAGTAGATAGATACAACCCTGCCTAGGTGTCCACTGCTGCCTGGTTTTGTTAAGGGTTAAGAAATAAGAACTCAAAGGACAGGTGAATTGGCATAAAACCTGTTTTCAGATAAGTTCAAAGTAAAACCAAATATAGCATTAAAAAACAAAGGCCAAGCACTTTTCTCCTCATCTGTGCTCTTTTCCAGGAAATGACTTTGTTCCTGTAAAAACTTCAGGCATCCTGCATTATTTGTGCTCATCCATACTGCATCCATTCACACTTCTGCTGTCTCTCCAGCCATGTCCTCATCAAGTTGCCTATGTTGTCACTCGTGCTTAGAACTAATCCTCTGGGATGCTGAAGTGTGTTTGTAAATAAATTGGCATTTACTTAAGTAATCTTCCTTTTTTTTTGCTGTTATGGTTGATTGTTTGTTTGTTTGGTGTAAAGTGTGAACACTGCACAGCCAAAAAGATTATCAGGTTCCTTAAAGGAAGTAGTTAAAAAAAAATAATAGAAGCTGTTAGGGAAGTCAAGGCCATGAGCATTGCTGTTTTGCTTCCTGCACTCTCCAGCTCCAGAAGTGTACTGGACTAGGACCGTGCCAGAGTTTACATTTCAGGTCAAGACAGCCCATCTGGCTGGGCTTCTCTTTTTGAACACTTCTCTTCCTATTGTGAAGCCACATTTCCTGCTGGATTAGTTTTGCTCCTTTTGACCTTAGGCAAATGCTAGATTTTGGCTTTGAGTTTGCTGTTACTGTGTGTTGGTTGATCTTTTCTATTTGGAAAACAAAATTCATGCAAAAGTCATCCTATTATTATGTAATGTATATATTTTTTCTGTCTAGATGAGCAACATTTTTTAGAGCAAAGGCAAGGCTCTGTATAATAAATTATTGATAATGCTTTCAAGAAGCCACCTCCTCCATCTTTTGGAACTCTGCGATGCTCTCAGCCAGACCTTTCAGATTCTTCCTGTTTAGACTTTTTTTCTTAAAGAGAATACACCAAGAAGACTTTGAATCTTTAAAACGTTTACTGTTTTCTTAGAACACAAATATAAAAATAAAATATTTTTTCTTCCTCTAAGAAAAGGAGAGAGGGTGAGGTAAACTGAAATAGTTCTGTTTGAATGTTTTGTCCTTTGCCTGCTGGTACGGCTTTGATATTTTCCTTGTTTTGGTGGATGACTGTGGTCTCCTGTAAGCCTCTAGAAGTCTGCCTGTTGTCTCTGAGGCCTGATTCCCTTCTTTTCTCAAGCCTTCTGTTCTCACCCCTTTGGCTTTTGGCTTCCTATGGCTTTCTAAATAGTCCCCAGTACGGCTGAGGCTTTTCACAGTTAAGTGCTATGTCTGAGGAGGAGCTGCCTCCTTCCTCAGGGCATCCTGCCTGAACCAGTATGGGCTGACTGGCAAGGCAACCAGGCAGCCCAGTGCTTCTGACAAGCCACAGCCCTTTAGCAAAACATATGCGTACTGTAAACTGTGAGCAACGAATTATACACTTGTAACATCTGTCCCAGTGAGAATCTCAGCTTTCATGGGGGAAGAAAAAAAAAAATCAACAAAACCAATATACATAGTCCTCATGGTTTTGGCCAATGCTTAAGAATGTAAACCTTTTTAATCTGGGATTTCAAAAGGCAAGTAAAAGTTAAAACAAAGTGGGTTTTCTGGTGTTCTACTAATTTCTTTGATAAGATTCAAAGTCTGACTGTGGATTTGAGAACAGTGAGGCAACCCCAACTTTTAGCAGCTCTGAGGGAGTGTGGCTGCAGGAAACATACTTCCCAGTTTAACTGTTGGTTGAAAAACTCCTTCATTTATACTTGTAGCACATGGAAAGTATGTCAACTTTTCACACAAGCACTTGGGCCATGATCCAAAAAGAGCTGTGATGTCCCAGAGGACTCTTAAATTACTGCATTTGCACAGGTCCAAAAGATGGATCTTTGGGTTTTGTTCAGCTGCCACTTGCAGTTGAACAGAGTCCCCAGGCACCATTCTTAAGCCCTTAAGCAGCTGCTGTGGCATACACACACAAGTTCACATGCAGGGTGTTTATAAAGTCTATCCAAATCTGTAGATCCTATGTATCTTTCCTTCAGTGTTTCTGGGATTTCAGAATCACATAATCATATAATCATTTGAGTTGGAAGGGACCTTTAAAGACCATCTAATCCAACTCCTCTGCAATGACTGGGGACACCTACAACTAGATGAAGTTATCCAGAGCCACATCCAGCCTGACCATGAGGCATCTGTTCCCTCTCTGGGCATTCTTTTCTAGCTTCACCACTCCTATAGTAAAAAAAATACTTCAATTTGTGTCGTAACACACTAGGGTGGCTGTCTGCACTGAAGTAGTAGAGAGAGCACAGGGGCATTCAGTGAGCTGTGAGAACTTAGGTCTTCCCCAAAATGAAGGATTCAAGTTCTCGTGTTCACTGTTGTCAACTGGGAACCCAACTGTTGAATTGTGTGCAAAGTCAAACAACTTTGGAAAGAAGGGTGCAGTTTTAGAAAGTATTTGCACAGTCTGAAATCTGTCTTAGAAAATAAAGATGGAAATGTCAAAATTCTCCCTTATTCTTGAAAAGGAGGGCATTTTTCCAGAATATTACAAGGTTACTGAGCAAAAGGAAAGAAAATGCTTTGTTTTCTAGAAAAAGTCCAAGTGTTTTATTCTTCCATTTGTGAACCTGAGTCTGGAGTAAGGTTTCTAAGGAACTGAGTTTGGCATTTCCTGGAAAGTAGCCTAGCTCCTTAAAAATCCATCAGTTGTCATTTCTGACTCTGCCTGTGTTTTGGTTAATGATTTCTATGTTCTTGTGCAAACAAGAAGGAACTTTAATGAAACTTGCATTTATGCAATTTAAAAATGTTAGCCTTTTAAGTCAAATTTTTCATCAGTAAGATGAATATTGTTATCCAGGTAAATCCATAATGTGTGAGTTCTGCTAGTCTTTAAAGGTTATCCTCATTTTTTCTCGTAAGCAAGGTCAAGAAGTGTGCTTGCTGCATTGATTGGCAAAGTTGAGATGCATGTAAATGATTAACAACTTCTGAATTTTTGCAGTCCAGTTGCTGTCTTGAAAATCAATTGAGCATGGTCAATCTCCTTCTGTGACATCTCAGGATGCATAATGCTTAAAATGTCCCTGTTAGACTGCCATAGTGATTCCTCGAGTCAGACTTCAGTGCAACAAAGGAAATTCAGAATTCATTACGTGGATATTAGTCGTGTCCTCATTAGTAAATCAGAGGGAAAAGAAAAACACACAAAAAAAACAACAGAACAAAAACCCTTGACGTGTCAAAGGATGCACATGCCGTAAGTGTCTACAGTACCTACAGAGGGAGAAGTATAAATATATATGTCTATATGTAGGCATGTATGTATATATAAGTAAATGAAAGGATTGGAAGTCTTGGAACTTTGCTGCAAGTTGTAGTAGACCTGCTTAAGTGTTGGGTTTTTTTTCTTCCCTCTTTCTCCCCAAATCCTCTGTAGCCTCCTCTGCAACTACTTTTCTGGTGACTCTCTGGAGGTTTACAGTTAGAAGGTGGAGGGGAACTGCTGTGAAGCTGGCAATAGGATGATCTCATCATATTAAGAGCTGTGGCTATTTATGTTGTACCCATCCGAGATGGGCAGGCTTTGGGTCCATTTAAAAAATCTGAGATTTAACCAAATTGGAACTGCTGGCAATCATTCTTTTAGCAAATATTTTTAAGTTCAACAATAAGGAGAATAGAGAAAACAGAAGGAAGAGGGGTCATAGAAGAGGTTCCCAAACCTTCTTTCTGGTTTTATTCTCACGTTCATATTTATTTCCATCTCTGTACCTTTACTTTGTGATTTATTTTGTGGATACTTTGTGGAATTGTGGATATTTCCACAATTAACAACTATGTACACCCTCCAGTTCCAATGCCTTCCTTTTTTTTTTTTTTTTTTTTTTTTTAATCTTTTTTTTTTTTTTTCCCCCAGTTTCTCTGAGAAAGGAAGGGGTAAAAACTTCAGTTTCTTCTTATTTCAACTCATTAATGTTCTCCTTTAAGTCTTTGTCCCTGTACATTCTTTCTCATTTCTTCTCTTGGTTTCTGATTTTTGTTTCTCTTTTAAATTATTGATTTCTCTAACTCAGGAGATTTGCATCCATTCCCACCATATTTATTCCCTCTGCCTTTCTTCCACTCATTAAAGCCAAAAAAAAAAAAAAAAGATTCATTGTTTTTCCTTAATTTATTTTGATGGAAAGAAGATTCCAGGATTATGTTGTTCATCATTATGGTATAAGAGCAAATTATTGTAATCTTTCATCTGTATTGCACTAAAAGCTTCATTTCTGGTTAGCACATTTTAGCTGAAAACTATGCAACAATGGAGAGATATCCTTTTATAGCTAAAATTCCCTTGACTTCTTTAGACTTTTTTATTCCTTAATAGAAAGCAGCACTACTATAATTGTGGTGGTAAAAATATATAACAAATTTTATGGGGAGAGGTAGTATCTTTTTATTAGGTCAGTTGTTCCTCTTTGGCTCATTTTTCCAATTATAGTCTGTATGTTTTCCTAGTCATGCTGCTTTCTCTAATAGAAGATGCTATCTCCCTTCATACCTTTCTTCACTCATGTAAGAACAATAAGTCTTCTGTCTCTATTCTTAGTGAGATTCTGGCATGCAAGGTAACTGATGATGGCTCAAAACTGATTAATTCTTTCAAATAAATTCTTTCATATAAGAGTAGCGGTCAAAATTGTCAGCTAAAGGCTACAAGCCCAGTTTAGCTGGACTTGCTGTATATCTGTCTAGCTGAATATTTAAATCATACAGTTCTGGAATAATAAGTAGCAGATGATACTTACTATACTTGAGCTTCCCAGAATGTAATGTTGGATCATGTTAAAATTTTACAAGACTCCAGACGTGAAGGTGGACCTCACCATTTCCAAAGGCACTGTAGCATTTCAGTGTAATAAGTGGCTGAAACAAATAGTAAAAGTAGTTGAGGCATATAATTCATTTGGTAAAATGTATTGCAGCAGAATCACGTTGCCATATCACATAGTAAAAGAGGTCACTACTGTCTGTAGCACTTATTAT
Source organism: Phasianus colchicus (assembly GCF_987193195.1). Taxonomy (NCBI): domain Eukaryota; kingdom Metazoa; phylum Chordata; class Aves; order Galliformes; family Phasianidae; genus Phasianus; species Phasianus colchicus. Next base: position 41,668,647 of record NC_143436.1, read on the forward strand.
TTGTATAATAGACACAAGGGAGCAGAGCCTCCTTGAGCGACCAGAGAAAACATCATTACAAATTCTTACTGCTTTTACAAGTATGACATCTGAATTTAGAGGCAGTAGGGAAAAATTAGAGCAAAAGGAAACAAAAGGTTTTAAAGTAATCTGCTTAATATAATCTGGCATGTCAGTGTCAGAACTCATCGGAGAAGCAGCATCTTGATCTAATGTCAGGTATAAGGATAACTATTCCCTCCATGAGGGAGAAATGGGATATGTTTTAGAGGGAGTCTTAAGGCACTTTTGAGAGGTGAATGATGAGCTGATGGTAGATCTGTGAGTGAAGTGGATTGTTGGAAACCCAGATAAAACACTCAGATAAAAGTGGAGAAGTTCACCTTAAGCATCTGAATATTATCAAGAAGCTGAAGATGTGCGTAATTCCAGAGGATAGTCAGAATTTTCTGTAATATTAGTAAATTTGGAGCTTTCCTTATGTCACATCTTCAAAGATGATGTACTGGCCTTGAAAACAAACAGCCTGTGTAAAATGGATGGATGTTCTTAAGACTGCCAGATGAGGATGAAGTCTCATGGCCGTGCCATCCTTCTTAAGCCATGATGGCTCAAGGACTTCTTGTTTTGTTGTTGTTATGCATTTTATGTTAAGTTTCGTTTAAAGTTTTTTCCCCAAACACTTAGTAAAATGAGATGTTTTTTCTTAAGGTTTAATAGTTCCTATTGAGCTCATGTAATTATTACTATCTAAATTTAATAATTAGAAAATAAATATGATACAAGGGTTAGTCCAGTTATACCTGCATTTTAATTTTAAGAAGTCAGGCACACGGCTCTGTTGTCTTCTCATCACCTTCCCACTGTCATCCTTCATTAGCAAATCCAACAATTTAACCTGAAAGCCAGGTGATTAGTTTCTATCACGTCAAGTGTTTATGTGCCTGTCTCATGCTTGAAGGTTTTTTTTTTTTTCAATCAGTGTCAGGGGCTGGAAGTAGCTTTGCTCTCAGTTTGGAGTAAGAGGAGGACTCAGGTTAGTGTGCCATTTAGTTTGGGTCAGCAGCACGCTCTGTGCCTCACTTACAGGGGGCCTGAGGCAACTGAGTTTAGTTCACAAAACCTTGCTAATTTTTTTTTATACTGAATTATGTTGATCTGCTAATCTCTACAAATCTGTGTTTTATATTTAAGATTTCTTATTAGAAAGAAGCCAAAGGCTCAAAATAGGAGCGACTCTGAGGATTTTTATTTTGCTGGTTTTACTGTAGCTGAAACATCCAGTGATGTGGGTATCTGCATAATATAATACATCCTCTTCCAAATCCTGCCTTCTTTTTTTGCATTCTCAAAGAAATCCCACACTCATTAAATAGCTTTCTATTATGATAACTTGGAAAAAGAACTGCTGTACTTCAGCCTTCCCACTGAGTGAAGTCTCATTATAAATCATCTCTTTATGGTTCCAAAGTGCTACACTTCCAAACTTCACTCATTAATGACACTGGAATGAATTTCAGAGTTGCTGGCTGTTTGTGCTGGAACCACACAGGAAACACTGTTGCTGTCGACTTCCTTGATGCCTGAAACACGTCTGCAATGCATGAGGCCTGCAAACCAAGAATTAATAGGGAAGGATGTATGTATGTGTGTGAATATGAATGAATGAATATGTGCAGGCAAAATCAATTACATTTGCACCATTTTTATTTCTTCCTCCTTTGTTTGGCCCAGAAAGTGGAGACACTTATTTAAAACAAATGTTTTGATAGAGTACTGAATATATTTTAAAATTAATTTTCTTAATTTCTTCAAAAAGAATGTATATATACTTACATTTCCTTCATAGAACCTGGAATGTTTTAGAGCCTGGCTGATGTGACCACTGATCATTGCCTAGTGGGAAGTATTAAAGATCATACTTATTAAAAATCAGACATTCGTGTAAGTTTTATATAATTGGTTAAGACGCTTTAGGATACTTCTTACGGTACCAACGATTGACCTCTTTTATGTACTTCACCCCCTAATAGTTTGGTTGAGAAGTATTTTGGTGTTGGTTCAGAGAAGGTTACTCGCTACTCCATTTCTTCATTTTAGCTTAATGGATCATGATGAGTCACCATGCCAATTTCAGTCCCATTACATGAATTAAGCTTTGTCATCCATATTCTAGTTCACCATTTTTTATAGCTTTCTTTTTATTTGGATTATTAAGGATATGATTTTGCATTACTGAGGTCAGTAATTGCTTTACTTCTTACTCTATCTCTAGATCAAACCCTAATAATTCAGTTCATGATTATAAAAGGCCTGTATTTAATACCCTTTAAAAAGATATTTAAAGTAAAAATAGTAAAAATAACACACACACACAAAAGATAATCTTTGTATTTCATGTGTAGGAAATCAAGTAGACGATATTTCTACTTGAGTATTATATAGTTCTTCCCAAATACAATTCCCAACTTTGTGTTAAGATTTGTGGTTTTTATTATTGGTTAAATATTCTTATATGTGTTTGTGTATTTCTATTCCTGTGATATTGTTGCAGTGCTACTTGCTAGAATCACTGGATGGTCATTATTTATGTATCCAGACAGTACTATTTGCTGAAAAAATGTTTAATTTGTTCTATTTGTTTTTTAATAGGTTTTCATTCCCGTTTCTATTTAGTATATTCTATAGGGAATGAATATAAAAAACTTCCCTAGAAATTAACATAGAACATGGCAAACCTCTTTTTAAATTAGTCTTTGAGCATAACTGATTCTATAAGAAACTAGCTTGATCTAATGGAAAAAGAGGAGAAAATGAAATTGTTATTAAAATGCTAATTCTCCCCGTCTTGCTTCTCTAAGATTTCAGTATTATTGGTCAGGTCTTACAGAGGCTGTTAGTATTCTTTCAGAGTTATCTTTCAAGAAGTGACTTTGAATCTCCAAAGTATGTAAGCCTTTTTTTGAAGCTTTTTCAGAAGACTTTCTGAGACTCATGGCCATATTACTTTTTCTTCTCCAATTCTTTGTGGTTCCCACTGCTTCAAATGTGATATTATTGTAGCATAGAATGAACAGATTGCATCCAGATCATGTTAGCCTAGTATGGAGTTTTTCACACAAATGTGTTCTGAGTAACTAAAAAATTACCTTTATTTTTTCCTATCTCTCTGAATCAATAGATTTGAAAATATATTTGCCAAAATCAGCTTTTAATATATGTTTTTTTAGAAGTGATTTTTTTGGAGGATCTTAAATGAATCTTCATTAATAATATAAAGTGCCTTCTGAACTGATGAGTAAGTTCTGCATATCACAAGGAATTTTAGTTATCAATTTATCTGTGTTTAACCTTTACTACAGTTACAGTTTCTAATATATTTTCTTTGTTAGGAAGAAGATTCAAGATAGCTTTGCTACTTGTTCTTTCCTTATACTTTAGAGATGCAATTATACAAAACATCTACTTTCTTGACTTGGTCAATGATAAAACAAACAAGCAAAAAAAAACCAAACAAACAACAACAAAAAAAAACACATAAGATTGGGTGGTTTTTCACTGCAGATTCTGATTTTTTTTCGTTCTGTGCCCTTCTAGATGACGGATTTCTGTGACACCTGGATATGTTTTTCTATCAAAACTGGAAACAGCTTGATGTTTATCCCATGTACAGAAATTTTTTATTGATGATTCCCTCCTACTGGATTAATAGAACTGATTAGTCATTGCCACAGGCTTAATTTGAGAATAAATGACATTTTTACTCGTGAAATCAATTTTCATTTGCATTAGTCAGTATCTGTCTATTTACATGCTTACAGTATTTGTTTTTCTTCCACTGAATCTTAAGCAAACTCTTAAGCTTCAAATCTCCTTTATTACCATCTTATTAGTGTAGGGAACATATGAAATGTGCCACAGTAATTTTTGGAGTGGGTTGGGAGGAATGATTGCACATGTACTCTAAGAGTTATTTTATACTTTGCCTTCTTTTCCTTAAGCATGTCTGCATATTGTATACAGCAGACTTCCCTTAGAAGAAAAAAATACATATTCATCCGTTCAAGTGATCAGAGCTTTAGTAACTTCTCAGTATTCGTCAACACTATGCATAAGGTGACTATCTCAAAAGCATTGCCATATCAGACTTACATGCTGCCATGCAGGAAATACAAGTGGCACTGTGGGTCTCAACCTTGGGAACTCGTTTCCTTGCTGAGTGGACAGCCTGGCTGCACAGCACATGCAGGCTTTGCCTTCCTAGCAGGATCTTCCCTCTTTTCCTTGGGCTCTGCTCATGAGGTTGCTCAGGTGTAACCCCAAGCCTGAGCCTGGCTACTCTTCCCTGAGACCCTCAGGTCCTTTGTAGTCAGTGCTTCAGGGGTAAATTTTCCCTTAGGTCCCTTTCAACTTATGTGAATCACTATTCAAAAAAAGCAGTGCAAAGACAAACACAAGTCCTGTCGTGTTCTGTGCTTGAGTGTGTTATTTGTGTCTCGTGGTATATTATAAAAAGTATGTAAAAAATCTCAAGCATGTATTCCATTTTGTTATGTATGCTGTTAGCATTTTGCAGAGCCCGGCTTGGATTATTTACTTAGCTCTTTTTTCCTTAACTTTTTTTTTTATATCTTGTACGTCATCAAGAAACTTTAACATTATCATGCCAACTTTGGAGTCAGTACTGCTGTTAACGTTCCCACTTGATTGGTTTGGTATGTGGCCATTACATGGTGGAAATTGCTGGCATCAATGGCACTATTTTATCGACCAGAAAGCTTGATTTTTTATTATTTTTATAGTAAACAGAAACAAACATTTACATTGTTTGATGTCATGCTAAAACTCTCAACACAAAATATGTGCCTTTTTGTGGCTTTTGTTTTTATATTTTCCCTTCAACATGTATGCATTTATCTTGGAGTAGAGGAATGCTTATGTTGAAGACAAGGAGAGCAATAGTAAGAAAAAATATAGATTTTACATGATAGTGGACATGTTAAAAATACAGATACATTTTTATTAACCTTGTCCTTATATTTTTTTTTCTTGAGATTTTGAATGTGTATACAGTAGTTTTTATTGTAGGAAGAGAGAATGTCATAATGACAGAGACCATCCTGAAACTGATGGATCCGGAGTGCAAATTATTAATATATATGATTCTTTTTGTTTTAAAAAAATGTGTTAGATTTGGCTGGATTTTAGAAGTGTTCAAAAATGCTGATATGACTGAGGGAACAAAATGTGAGGATGATCTGAACTAACAATTTGGCTGAAGTGATGAAAACTCTAAAACAAATTAGGATTGCAGAAAGCTTTGGTATTTAATGCAGAAACGACTGGAGCATGATTGGGTTAATGGGGACATTACTTTTTCTTTCCCACAAATTTACTCTATTCTTAAAGACAGCATAGAGCTGTAGAACCAACCTCCATGGCAGGTTTTTGCCATGTATCCCTGTACTTAGTAGCAGAAAGTGTCTCCTGATAGCTAACTGAAATTTTCCTTTCTTGAACTGAAGCTTATTATTTTTATCCTTTGGACAAAGATGTAGAAAACAGATTATTCCTTTCCTGTTTTCAGTAGTCATTTCTGTACTGGCAGGCAGCTGTCATGCATAAACAGCTTATGTTCTTCATTCTTTCCTCACGGGGCACGTTTTTCTAGATCGCTAATCAGTCTCCACTCATTCTCCTCCACTGACCTCTTTCTCTCTGTTTCCTCCATTTATTTCTAATGTTATATGCTGGAAGCAGGCAGTTTTAGGAATTCCTTGTATTGAGAAGAGTGGAAATATTACTTGAAGCATGTGTCTAGAAGGGTGTGCTTTCATTGGCAGTCCCAGAACGATGTTTGCCTTTTAAGCAGTGGTTTAAGGGAGCTGCTTGTGATCCGCTGTAATTTCAGATGTTTCTCAAAAGAACCCACCACTTGCTTCACATCACATACGGGTGCAATTTTATGCAGTCAGAGTTGCCCCTGCCTTTTGTACAGCATTCTTTTTGTGAACATTTATCTGTTCTTCTGAGGATGAATTTGAATTCCAGTTCTGCCTTCCAATAAGCATGTTTCATTGAGCTCTCAGCATTTTGGCTGCACAATTACATAACATGCAGCACCCTCACTTTTGTGCAAAACCACTGTACCAATGAAATACAGCCACTGCTGTTAGACTACATATCTAACTGTATCCTACTAATTGCAGGGCTGGACAGTACTCCTGGGCAGTCTGGCCATTCAAATGTAATGTCTTAGTCTCAGAGGACTCCTCACCTCCTGTGTTTAAGTGGGTTGAGCCCAGGTAGATGGCTGTAGCTACACAATTGTCACACTGAGCAGACTTACCTTCAGAGAGTCTTCTTTTTTGCATGGCTCGTGCTCACGGATTATCAAGGGAATGTTGTCCTTCTGCTCTTGTATTACTTTTGGTCATTCATTGGTTGCTCTTAACACAATTTATCATTTTCAGGGTAGTTCCAGCAACTATTTTTTCAGCTGAGAGACTGGGAGTTTATTTTAAAGATTCATATTAAAGATTTTAGAGGAAGACCTTAAATTTTAAATGCCACTATTTGTTATTCAATTTTAATTTTAATAATGCAAGTCAACATTAATAAAGACTGCTCAAATTGTGCTACTTGTTAATTACAGTAAAAATATGTACACATACTCTTCAGCTGCTTTATGAATGCAGTAACTTCTTCACCGAGGAAGAACCATGTGGGTTCATAACACAAAGTAAATGGCATTAAATTGGTCACAGCACTGGAAAAGCTACAGGCAGAACTCCAGCTCCAGGGAAGAACAGGCCTTCAGGCTGCTGTTGCTGTCTGTCCAATGTAAATGAGCTGACCTCGTTTGGTGGGTCATGAGCCAGGAACAAAAATAGTGGGAACAAGAAGGGAAGGTGGAGAGGGAGTTGGGAAGGCTGCTGCCAGCTCAGTAAGGAGCCAAACTTGGGCTGTGGCAAGCTGCCTTGTTCCTGGCCCAGCTGGGTTTTGAACTCAGGTTCAGCTTAGACTCAGCTCATCTGTGATCCTGTCAGGGAACAAGATACTGTCAGCCTAGTCTGGTGATTTGGCTGCTTTGGGAAGCCCCAGTTCTCGAGCCAACATATTTTCAAGGAGCTCTATGTTGGAAAAGAAACTCTTTTTTGAGTAATGCCTGATGACTTACCCAGTTTATTTTCTGTATTTCCCAAGTTCTATAAATAGCAAATTGTGTGTGGTTAGCCCTGGTGATTTTGATATCTGGCCCGTCTGACCACATGCTGCATTTAATGTTGCTTTGTACAGTGGACAAGGTGAGGTTAAAAGAACAGTGTCTTTTGAAAATACTTTGGATATTGCTTAGGTGATGACTGAGCTTTGGCAGGGGCTGCCCAATCAAGCAATCTGCTGCAGTGCCTTATTTAAGAGCAGTATAATGGAGTGAGGAATTAGGATTTAATGCAAGGGAAATGTACAATGTGGGTGGGTCATGCAGATGGATTTTGGTAGGGAGATGAAAAGGGCTTCTGCAGTCACAAGCACTAAAATTGCGGTGGTGGTACTTGACTGTTAGCAGGCAGGAGAGATGTTAAATCTGATCTAAATCAGTGCTCATTTTTTCCCCAGATGAAAATGACTACTTATGAAAGGTTAGAGGATTTATGGGGGTGTCAAAACATATGGCAGATGGGCTGGATTAGGGCTCATGAGTACAGTAATCCAAATCCTTGCTGCCAAGCATTACCAAGGATCTCTTCCTGCTGCTGGGCTGCACTAAGTGCATGCAGGGGAGGAGTTGCTGGTGAAAGTGCTTATCAAAGCAGAGTTCATTTTGAAAGCACTTTCTTTGCAGATGGAAGTTTACTGGTGAGCTGATGATATTGCATCATATTTTGATTGTTTTTTCCCCCTCTCATTGGTTCTCTGTACAAAGCCTGGAAGAAAGCAAAGCCAGAATATGAGCTAAGCGTAATTATCTTTGACCATATTAGTGCAAAAGTCATGAGGTTAAATGTTGAGAGAGGAAAAAAATGAGTCTGTCATTCCCCTTTGGAGCCAACTCTATCTGTGATAAACTGTTTTTGTTTTGTTTAGGTTTTTTTTTAAGTATTGGGAAGTATTTTAGGGTTGTTTTTTTTTTTTTTTTTTTTCCTTTAATTAAATCCAGAGGATGTCATCTGAACCATGAAAAATTTGCAGTGGTAGCTCAGTGTTACACAGGTTATTGGTAGCTGCAGTGAACGTGTAGTTAGTCTTAAAAAGATGTACAACTGCTGGCTTTTGAGAAGACTCACGTGTCAAAAAGCTGCTGTGGAGGGATGCAGACCACTTGTCTCTAAGGCAATGAGAGGAACCTGCACTCCACTCCTGTTGCCCAATAATTAAGCTCTGGAATTTGCCAGAGGTCCGCCTCTGGTTTAAGTAGTACTCTGCAGCATGATAGATAGATATGCTGGAGTGGAAAATCGCCTGCTTGAACTCCACTGTTCATGTGCTGAGATATTTCATTTGACACTGGTGTAAAGTCTTAAACAAAAGTATTCTTAGAGCATGAAACACAATACTGCGTATAGAAATGTGGTGTTCTTTATAGATCCAAAACGTCTGAGGATCCAGACCTTACAGATCTTAAATTTAAGCTTAAAAGGAAGGCTGTAAATAATTACTGTAGCAGTGAGGATGGATTAGCTTTGAGGTCCAGATTGTTTGCATTCTAAGGCTAGGAGCAAGCGGCAAACTTTTCATTGTTACTGTTTTATGATGTATGAAGAAGATCTGAAAGTTTTTAGCAGATTTCTCTCTCTGTTAACCACAAGGAATGGTGTATCTGCTGCAGTGTGAGCATTGTTGAAGAACTTTGTAATGTGAACTCTCATAGTGTTTAGTTGAAAAGTGCAATTGTTAGAACTTTAGGAAAGGGAGATTTCTCTCTGGTTGTTAAGCAGTCTAAGCAATCCATGAAAGCTTGCTTCTTGTCTATTAATCAAGTTTCACTTGCTAAGTACTCAGGATGTCTTAATCTTTTTAGTGCTATGTGGTCTTCCAGCAAAGACCTGCTCTGAATTCCTAATTAAACAAGCAAACAAATGAACAAAACTCCCCATCTTCCACTTTCCAGCTTATTATTTTTTTCTCTTTCTAAGCAGTCTCCTGTACTCCTCTGTAGAGACTACAGAAGGATATATAAAAAGAGCAAAAAAGGGTCACATTTAGCATATGAGAGTTTTTCATCTGCATGTTTGAAGGAAACAAGTTTGAAAATAATGGAGCCAGAGAGGAGAAGGCAAAGATTTTAATGTACCAAAATATACTGCGAATGGAAGAGCAAGTTGAATCAGGAAAATATTTTTTTACTATGAAGGAATACATGCCATTAAATAGTTTAAATTCACAAGGAAAAGTGAATGGGAGTAAATTTCTTCATGAGATAAGCTAATAAGTTATGATGACTAGACCACAGTTTGGGTGACCTGTTGATAGGCAGCTAAAATGGAGTAGCACAGTTGCCTATATGTCAAGATATCGAGGAGAGAGTGCTCCCATGAAGAAGAAAAATGCTGTTTGAAAGAAATAAGATAAAAAATTCCACTGTGAGGTCTTGTTTATGAATAACAAACATAAGAAACGTTCAGTGAATAACCATACCAGGAATGTGTAGTTTGAGATGGATAAAAAAACAGACCTAATAAAAAGAAAGATGATTGACAACTAATTTTTTGTAATAATGGGGGGAAATAATAACAAAGTGCTTACACTGTGTATGGAGCTATTTGGCAAATAATTTTTCTGTTCTTACAGAAAGCATCTAAGAAAATGAAATATAAAAATTACTCATATTTTTGCTTTTACAGATATTTCTGTGAAAAAGAGATTAATCCAAAACAGCTTTTATTTAGGGTGCCCATGTAGTTGAGAGTAGAATTTAAGCTCATCAATCTTAGAAATAGGTGAGAAGGTCTGTCTTCTGATTTTCATTCAGGCAGAAGTGGTATGTTTCTGCAAGTGTATGAATAAGTAAGTACTTTGTAGTGGGGAGGGGGAGAACCCAACAAGCAGCTTCAGCTGGCAAATGTTGAGTTATTCCATAAATAAGTGGCAGCTTATGGTTGCTAGTATGATGACATGAGTAGGTGGAGGCATCTGAGTGCTTCACGTATTTTTATTTAGATGAATATAAAGATGTGAAAGATTTTTAAAGCGGTGATTTAATATGGTGCTCTTGAAGAAAAAAATAAAACAACGTTGTTCGGCTGTGAGATGCAAAATGAAATGGAGCTTTCAGTAATAGGCACATCTGATGTGCCTATGAACATTTTAATTAACTGGAACTGGAAGTCCTAAACATGGGAACTGTTTGTTTTCTTTTCTGGACTTGCTGGAATGTTTATTTGGTTGTTAGGTGAAATTCCTTAAGTATTACTTTAGGAAATGTGTCTGTTAGGAAAAATGGAGCAGTCTCGTAACTTTAAATTCTGTTGAGGCAAACTGTTGGTTTTGCCACAACCAGAAGCGAATAAGGGATTTGGGAGGTTATATGGAGACCAATGTAATGTTCCATAAATTCCTCTAAATTACATATTCTTCTTCAAACCGTTACATGGCTACTTGGGATAAGTGATAAGCAAGGACTGACAGCTCTAAGATCTCAAGACTTGATTCTGATACAAGCTTCAGAGGGCTTACAAGAAAGAACCTGTTCTTTTAGTTTATGGTCAGCAGTGTAGAGTTCACTCCAGCTTTCTGTGAACCAGACACCTGAGACAGATCTGCAGTGCTTGCTTTTCATTACCAAAAATAGTTGTATGAGATAGTTCTCGATTCCTTTTGTTTGTGAATTAAATACCTCATGCTAATTTATACTTATGATTGTTGTTTTTTTTTTTTCTTTCAGAGGAAGAATTTGAACCTTTTCTTCAGCATCGGTTTATTGACCTCCTGGGGGACTGCACTGCTGGGTGTCCGCTTATACTGGATGGGCAACAAGCCCCCAAGTTTTTCCAACTCTGACAATCCAGCAGCTGATTCAGACAGTTTTCTCACACGAATGCTGACCTTCCTTTACTTGCCAACAAAGAATCTCTGGCTGTTATTCTGCCCAGACACCCTCAGCTTTGACTGGTCAATGGATGCTGTGCCTCTTCTGAAGGCAGTCAGCGACTGGAGAAATCTACACACTGTGGCCTTCTATGCTGGACTTTTCCTCCTTGCCTACTTCAGCTTGAAGGGCTCCAGCAATGAAAGAGAATGCAATGGGAAAAGCATAATGAACGGCAAGCAGAATGCTAATGGGCATAGCTGTCACTCTGAAATGGAATATAAGACAGTGGAGGGGAAGTCAAGTTTTGCATCAAAGGAAGAGAATGGCATAAAAAAGCATGAAATCCCGAAACTACAGCTTCCTTCAACTGAGAACATTGTCATTCTGTCTCTGTCTTTGTTAATAGTGCCCTTTATTCCTGCCACAAACCTATTTTTCTATGTTGGCTTTGTAATAGCAGAGCGTGTGCTGTATGTTCCTAGTATGGGCTTCTGCCTGCTGGTTACAGTAGGTGTCAGAGCCCTTTATGTCAAAGCCCAAAAACGCTTTCTGAAGAACTTGGTTTTTTTTTCCACTGCTGCATTGATTGTTTTCTATGGACTCAAGACTGTTGTCAGAAATGGGGACTGGCAGAATGAGGAGATGCTGTATAGGTCAGGAATAAAAGTAAACCCTGCTAAAGGTAATTTTTACTCTTTATGATAAATAGTTCACTTCTTCTTATCTGTCCTTGCCTTTGAATTGTCTGATTTTGTTAACTGTTTCTAAAGACGATGCTCAGAAAATGTCCATTTAAAACTGTATACTTCAGTAGAAATGAGGAAAAACAGGAATGTGTTCTGATTATGTGTCACAGGTTTCACATCAGCATGCAGAAAACAAGATCCTAAGGTAAGATGACACTTTATTTTTCATTGATCTTAGTGCTATATTTTGAAATTTACGAAGGAATATGAGTATTACAGACCCCATCCTGATAGTTTTCCATTTGGAGTCTGGTTTCAGTCAACCTAACGGAGCTTTTTCTAATGTTCACTGGATGTTCTATTTGCTGTGAACAGAAATATTACAAGAAATAGTAAAGAACAGCATTAGCAAGGTGGTGTTTTTTTTTTTTTTTTTTTTTTTTTTTTTTTTTTAATTTCATCTGACACAAATAATGTCAGTGCTACATAATAAAAATGAGGAAATTAGGTCATACTATTCAGTCTAGGAAATTACTGTGGTTCCTCATGTATGCAAGTACTGTAAAGAGTTACTGTCAAATACTAACACCTTCATGTTAATGTTTAAATGTCATTGGTAACATTGCCCAGCTATTTCACCCAAAGATTGTATCTGTGCTGTAGTGAAATGTGACTGCAGCTAGTGTAAATACATCCAAACTGGCAGTAAACTGGTTCGTTTAGGGATTGGTAGCAGTGTTTAGCTGTAGTTCTGTAGTTTAAGCATGTACAGTAGATCCAGCTGGGAATCCTTGATGCCTTGGCTGTCTGCTCTTGGCACACAAGTAAGTTTATGTGAGAGCAGTCAAAATACCACCTGTGAGTGCAGTGTAGGCATTGACTAAACCATCATTATTCACAATTCATCAGGAGTGAGAAGGGATCACTGATTGCTTTGCCTGTGTATGAAAGAAAAATTTGACAGTGCTTGAACATATCACACTTGAGTTTTTCCAGTTTGCTACTCCAAAGCCCATTATATGATGTGAAGTCATCTGCTGACAGGACTGTGCATTTTGGTTAGGCAGTTATGCCATAGTCTAAAAGCTGTGATGATTAGAAGCAAATGCAGATGTTACTATGAGCTGATAGAGAGTGTAAAAGTGGATTTGGCAGATAAGGTGCCTTCCAAAGCAGTGTTAGAGTAGCTTGTCAATCATCAGTCTGACTTTGTAACTCTTCATTGTATGCTTTGTTGCCCTAGATAAAAATGAAGGTAAAACTGTGAATCTGGTTGCTGCAGTAAGTGACTTTTTTTTTTTTAAGTCTGAACAAGCACATCCTATTTCTACTTTTTTTTTCTTTTTTTTTTTTTTTTCCCCAGAACTAGATTAGTGTATGAGGGCAAAAAAAAAAAAAAAAAAAAAAAGAGAAGTAACTGAACAAAAATGCTGAAATACCACAGTGATTGTAAGATGCGGTGAGACCAATTTAGTGACAGTGTAAAGCTTGCACTAAAATGTTGGAGCTCCTTGAAAAGACAAAATGTGTATTAAAAAATTAAATTATGTTGCCTTTGTTCTTGGTAGAGACCCCAGATATCTCAGACTATAAGCAGTCATCTACTTGCTTTGAGCCAGTTTTAGTGATTAAAAAGAAAAAAAATCTACTTTTTGTTCAGTATTAGAATTCAGTATAGTGTTGTCTGGAAAGTAGACTACTGTGTATTATGCTCCCAGGAGACAAGGCGAGCTATTTTCATCATAGACATCTCAGTATGCACAGACTTATGTATATATGATTGCCATATAAGCTGACATTAAGTTTCTCGTATGATATGCAAAAGCAAAGACTGCGTGTCAGTGTGGTGATACAGACATGACTGAGCTGACTGTAAATCTCCTTAAAATATCCTGTTAAACTTCTGCTGAATATTTACTAGCCCACACACATTGTTACAAGGCTGGGTATCAGAAACTCCCAGCTAAAGCAACCTGTCACCCAACTCTATTCATTATTGTGAATACCTCCTAGATTATCCCTGGCTTTGACTATGCTAATTGTATTTTCTATTTCTCATACTGTCAGGCAAGCCTGACTGGACTAGACTGGCTGCCAATCCAGCCAAAGCATTAGGAGATCAGCAATTCACAGTACTCTTCAGTAACTAAAAGAAGTTGACGTAGAAAAAACAATTTATTTTTGTTTGCCTCCTTAGGAAAAAAAAAAAAAAAAAATTGAATGCTAGTGATAAATAGGCTATTCAAACAGAAATACAATGGACTGTTCAATCAAATGTTTTAGTGGAGATGGGTTTTCCTTCCTTTTGGACTGCTAAGAAGAAGCTGCCACTCCTCATTTCTCCTTATGAGTGTTTTCTTACTTCTGATCATTTTGATCAGCAGAGTTGTTTTCCCTGAAGGCTCCATTAATCCTCCCTCCTCCTGTAAGGAGCTTCTGAACAATAGCATCTTCTATAATAGGCTGAAGAGGAAAGAGGGATCCCTTCAAAAGCTCCCGGGTGGGAACTGATACAAAGTAGAAATCTGCAAGAGCAGTTTTGTTAGAGCTGGGAGTGGAGTTGTTTCTGTATTCTGGTCTAGTGGAAGGAAACTGTTCTGCAGCTGGATATGTGACAGCCTTGACCTGATGTGCTTGGCTAATAAGGTCGATGGAGAGGTGAGTTATTAGCACAGGTGCATCCATGTGCTAATGTGACTGAACTGTCTTGGAAAGCTGTTATTTCATATGGTGTTGGTTTATAATCAAGTCCTCTGTGTTGCAGTATGTCTAAGAATATAATCTCTCTGCTGCTGAGAAGCTGTTGGATGAAGTTGTTCAGTGGCTTCTCAGTCCTCAGTGACAAAATGGGTGTTTACTGCTTTCCAGAGCTCTTTGTCAGGACTCACACTGGGGCACTGCAGAATCACAGGCAGAGAAGCAGTGTTCTGCCTTAGGTGAGGGAACTGCTGCCCTGCAAGCAGCTGTCGCCTTCGTGGGGTTACATTTTTCCAGCCTGTTTGTGCCAATCACTGACAATGTGGAAAAAAATACTCCAAAGTGCATCATGCTTTGATCACCTTGTCTGTCAAAATAAACAAATAAATAAATAAAAAAGCACAACAACTCCAAAACTAAAACAACAACAACAAAGCCACACCATGTAAGATTCAAGTGTACCAATCCTGCTGAGGCTGCCCACGGTGCTGTGCAGGCCCAGGCCTCCCTGAGGGTGTGCCACAGTGGCTGCCGGCATTAGCTGATGGAGTGAGAGCAGGATTTGAGATTCCATGTCCCTGTCTGTTGTTTGGCTTGCTCCTTTGCTGTTCTGGTTATTACTAGTATTTCAGATATCTTTAAAGTAATCTGAGCCTTGCCTCATGGTTTGTTAGCACATGGGGGAAAAACAGGCAAGGCTGATGAAGGTAGTTTATGGGTTCTGAAGTGGCTGTGTGTGTGTTTTGACACCAGGGAGGGAAAGGCACAAGTGTTTCTCTCTGCTGCCTTCAACTTAATGAGCAGCTGAATGGATATAAAACAGTTCACGTTATTTAAGGGTTCTTTTATAGTGAAGGAAGCCTTCTAACATGTAAAAACAAACAAAAAAGTTAAAAGTGGGTGGTAGCTGTCACATCTTTTCCAATTAGACTGAGTCATTCTTTGCTCATAGTTACCTTGTGTATAATGTGAAATTATAATGACACTGCATCTTGTTATCTCAAGTTTTCTCTGTAGTACCAGAAGTAGCTTCAAAAAGCATCATCTTGTACTTCCAGTCCGATTTGTACCTTGTAGTCCACATCAGAACAATCTTTCATGTTCATAGATTTTTGCTGTACTGTTAAAGGTACTGAATAAAGAAGTAGAAAATAGCAGAAAGAAGCTTAAGCTGTTAGACTGCTGCAGAGGTATTAGTTTCTTGATCATATTTACGGGTGGAATTTTAGTTCCTGGTTCCTACTGTGAGATTTATAAGTGAATTTTGAAGATCGTTCCTGAGGCACGTTGATATGCTGTATCAAATTCTGCACCTTTACTCAATGGATGCTTAACTTTAACTGTGCACTGAAGTCTTAATAAATTCAAATATATATGACAACATTACATGAATACAGGATGAAGCAGGTACTTCTGGAAGCAGTATTGCCACATCGCTGTGGTGCCTACACTTGGACTGATGAATCAACATGATGTTGTCAGACAATAGTTGTCATTCCATACAAGTAGAGAGACACTTCTTATCTTTCCATTCTTCCTTCTATTCCCAGTTCTTAAAACTATAAATCTTTCAATTTTGCTGAATATTTTTAAAAGATAGTCTAATATTGAAATACACTTCTCAACTATGATGTTCCTTTTCCCTATTCTACTCTTCTTTTTTCATTTGTGACAAGGTTGTCAGATCTTCCTGCCTCATTCTGCTATATTGGCAATGTAGAAGATTTGTAGAATTTGCTTTGCTTTTTGGCATTTTGGCATAGCCTTGGTTTCAGTCCCTGGAACTTCATAGTTTATTACATTTTGTTTGTTTGCTTCATTTCTTATCATCAGTTTAACATAGGATTGGCAAGAACTGCCTTTGTACATACCTGTGTGAAGTATGTGAAGATACAAGTATGAATTCTAACATTATGAAACTTCTTAGTTGAACAAAAATGTGTGGAGTGGCTCTATGCTCATTTGAATAGTCATAAAAAGTAATTGCATTTTTGTTTCATAAGTAGTTTATATGCCACTTTGGGTTACTAGTTTAGAATTTTGTTTGCCATTGGCTAAATTGAAGGAGTCCTTAAAGCTAAATTTAGCTTATTTTATCTCACCTGTGCAGCATAATACCTGCCTTTCCATCTGAACTGGAAAAAAAAAAAAAAAGAATGTTTCTTATTTTAAATGGGTTTTAAAATTGCAAATTTATTTTTTTTCTGTATCAAATTGTTTGTACTAGATAATTTCCTCTTCAGTTTATATCTTTAATACTGCAGCAATCAAACACATTTACTTTAGAAGTCGTTTTAAATAAAAAAAGTATAGGAAAAAAAAATCCCTAACTTGAATTAATTTTGTTCCCTGTTAATATAAATGTATATATATTTTAGTACCCAAATTTTGCTCACCCAACAGTTGCCCCTCACCTTCCCTTCCCCTCTCCCCCTCCCAAAATAATATAAATAAATATATAAAAATCCATGCTTGTAGTTGTAGAGCTTTTGTGGTCTGGTTTTCTGTGCATTTGGCTAGAAGTAAATACTAGGAGCTGTTTCCATCTGATTTGACAGTTTTCTGCTGTTACCCCAATCTTAAAAAATGATTCTGTGCTAACAGTAGCTGTGAGTAAGCAGTCCTACCTTCCTCCTTCAAGAGACAATGAAAATAGTATCTATTAGTGCAGCAAGGAATAGTTATAATATCTTGTTGTATGCTAGGTGAAGAAGGAATATTTCCTTAAAGGAAAAAAGGGTACAATAAACCAGTATTTTCCATGATTACTAATATTATTTTATCACTAGTAATGACAAGGTGAAAGGAGAACATATGTTTAGAAGTATGGCCTTCTTTGAATGTGCTTATTGTTAAGAGCGCCTTCACCAGAACTTTTTGGCATTTAATCTTTTGACAAAATGGTGGATGGATATTACTCTGACTTGTATTATTATTTTCAGCCTTGCTCAGAAACTTAAATTTGGCTTCTTTTTTTTTTTTTTTTTAAATGTAAAGGAACTCTAACTTCTGTCTTGGCTGTAGAATGTTTACAGCCATCAATAATAAGCCTTACACTATCTACTGTAAATGGAAATCCACCCAATAATTAAATTATTTTATGGAAGTAAAAAATTAAATGACTAACACATTTTAAAATATTGTTAGCAATACATAAATTTGTATATCTATGTAGTTCTTTTATTGGGGTGTATGTAAGATACTGTGTTGTGTGTTGTGTTTTTTTTTTTTGTTGTTGTTTTTTTTTTTTTTTTTTTTTAAACAAAAGTGTTTTTGAGGAATAAAGGTAGTTCAGGATGCTTAAGTGTTCTTAAAAGAAATAGAAAATACTTTTTCTGTCTGCCAGTCATAACAGCTTAAAAACAGAAAGCTTATACCAGCAAGTGAACTGCCTGGAATTGTTTGGAAGTTAAATAAAAATACTGCTCTCTTAAAATAGTGTAGGGCTATGTAAATGGCAGAACTGCTGCCATGGTTGATGAGAAAGCATGGAAAGAATAGCCATTAGTTGTTTGGGAAACAGCCATAGTTACCTAGAGCATTTGAGCATCCCACAGGCAGTCCAGCCGCAGCAAAACAGTCTGGTTATGCTAAATATGTTGGAGAGCTGAAGGAAAGTGGTTTACACTTCAGTTCAAAGTCTAAATTTATTCTCCAGTGTCAGTATTCTTTCTTTCAGTTCTTCAGCAGTGCTGTAATTTCCTTTGAAACCCAAGTCACTGTGGGATACCTGCTGCTCCTTCAGCAGGATGCCAGAAAGCCCAATATTCTTTCTTAATGTCTGTAGAGGACTGAAAACAAGGATAGTAAATACATATTTTTTCCCTTTTGCACAGTCCAACAATATCTCTGATATGTGAATCCTAAATAGCAGTAAAAAGCGAATCTGTTATTAACTACTGGCTAGACTTTATTTTTCCCTTCTGCATATACTAAGAATTTAAGGAAATAAACAATTTTGAGACATGGACTCTATTACTCTGTTTTGAAACATGGACTCATCAGGCTGTTACTCCTTCCTCAGCCTTCCCAGAGGTGCTCTGCAGAATCACTCAACAAGCTCAACTGTGCTGAAAACTGCAGTTCAAAAACTCCACCCCTGGTCCAATAGGAATTAGTTTTGGCAAAGTGTCTTTTTGTAGCATAACAAGTGGAGTGGATTATGTTTGAGGTTAATTTTTTACTTTTTTTTTTTTTTTTTTTTTTCCAAAAACTGATAGTTTATTCTTTTTCCTGTCTGATTAAAGATCTGGCCTTCAGTCCATTTTCATGTATGTTACGGACCTAGACTGATTATTTTGGAGACAAAGAATTACTAGTAAAAGGAAAATTGAGATTATCCAGGCTGTTTCTCAAACTAAGCATGCTTGTTTAGATACTCATCCAGCTGTTCCATTATCTTACTTTCTTTACATACTGGTTTTCATCATGAGTTATGTGTCTTCATTTTCCTGTCTGTAGTAGATCGCATAGGAGTATGTGTTGAGGCTCTATGCATAAGTCTGGTAGAGAAACAAACCTTTGATGTGAACATGACAGTAATTTACACACATTTTGATGTCTCTTTACGCCTTTTCTGGCAATGAAAAATCCATTTTTTTTTTTTCCAATATCCTTTGTAACCAGGTGTTACTCACTTCTCTTGCTTAGATTATCATGTCTGCCAGCTCTGAGTCACATGAAAATTAGGTGATGGCTGATATGATGGCAGTTGCAGTAGAGAATCATAGAATCACCGAGGTTGGAAAATACCTCCAAGATCATCCACTCCAACTATCCTCCTATCACCAATATATTCCACTAAACCATGTCCCTCAGCGTAACATACATCTAAATGTTCCATGAACATTTACAGGATCGGTGACTCCACCACCTCCTTGGGCAGCCCATTCCAGCACGTGACCACTCTTCTGGAGAAGAAGCTTTTTCTAATGTCCAACCTGAATCTCCCTTGGCACAACTTGAGGCCAATCCCTCTAGTCCTATCACAAGTTATGTAGGAGAAGATGCCCATCCCCAGTTCACCACATCCTCCTTTCTGGTAGTTGTAGAGAGTGATAAGATCTCCCCTGGGCTTCCTCCAGACTAAAAAATCCCAGTTCCCTCAGCCACTTCTCATATGACTTGTGCTCCAGACCTCTTATCAGCTTTGTTGCCCTTCTCTGAACAGGCTCCAAGGCATCAGTGTCTTTTCTTGTGGTGAGGGACCCAAAACTGAACACACTACTCAAGGTGTAGCCTCGCCATTGCTAAGTACAGAGGGATGATCATTTCCCTGTTCCTGCTGACAGCACTATTTTTGGTACAAGCCAAGATGCCATTGGCCTTCTTGGCCAACTGAGCACACTGCTGACTCATGTTCAGCCAAGTGTCAACCAGTACCCCCATGTCTGTTTCCTTTATAACAGTCTTCCAGCCACTCTGTCCCAAGCCTGTGGCATTGCCTGGGGTTGTTGTGGGCAAAGTGTAGGATCCAGCACTTGGTCTTGTTGAACCTCATGCCATTGCCCTCAGCCCAGCTTTCTAGCCTGTTCAGATCGCCCTGTAAGGCCTACCTACCCCCAGGTAGATCGACACTTCCTGCCAACTTGGTGTTATCAGTAGATTTACTGATAACATACACTCAATGTCCTTTTCCAGATCATCAGTAAAGATATTTACAGGACCCAGTACTGACCTCTGGGGTAACATTACTCGTGACCAGTTGCTAACTAGATTTAACTCCATTCACCACCACTCTCTAGGTGCAGCTGTCCAGCCAGTTCTTTACCCAGCAAAGAGTGTATCTGTTGAAGCCATGGGCTACTAGATTCTCCAAGGGGATACTGTGGGAGGAGAGCAGAAGACTTGCGTTTAGTTTTGTTCCTAAATACAGAAAAGATTTAAAAAAATAGGCAAACTTCTTGTTCTCTTTGCTTAGACATTGTGGCATGTTGAACTTCTGTTTCTGTTCTCACAATGTAGAAGATAGAGTATGGGCTATGAGGGATGCTAGTGAATTATTTTAGTCTCTTTACTTAGTTTCACTTCTTGCAAAAGATGAAGTGTGTTTTTTTATGATCTATCTTCTTCTGTGTGATCCGTATTTCCATACTAGTATGAACATTTATTGGATGGTAAAGCTTCACAGAGTCTATCTTGCCTTAATAAGTGATTTAAAAATGGGCAAACAGAACTCACCTTGAAGTCTCATAGAGAAGCTTTCTTCCCAAACATGAAGTATATTGCCTTTTCCAAATCTGACACATGTAGTCCTCTTAGAATTACCTTGGTTTGATAAACTCCAGCCCTTCTGTGACTGTTCTGGCATGTTCCCAGGTCGTTGTCCTCTCTGTTACCCTTGCCTGGAAGTGGGCCAACTTGATCCATCTACTTTAGCTCTGAGAACCAGGGCTGTCATTTCAGTTGGTTAAGTACACCCTTCCATTTCTGTAGGAATCTAGCTTACAGTCCACCACTTGGGATTTAAGTGATAGTTTTGAAATATGTATTACTATTTTTAGAATCCTTCCTGCTGTTTAGAAAGCTATGTAAGTTTGCAAATTTAACACACAGTCACATCTTTTCCTGAGTTAGTTTAGTTCTCTAAAGCATTCATCAGGGCTGATCCTGAAGTGTCTGGGATGATCTCTCTCTTTCTTGAACAATTTGAGTCCATCTTCTCTGCAAAATAGAATTCCTTATGTCATGAGAGCTTTGAGTCAGCCCTGGTTCACTACTTTGTTCTTGATTCTTGTGAAGCCTCATGATATGGCTTACAGTGTTCACACACTTGCACTGCACGTAGCTAAGAAAGCTATGAAATAAAAAATGTCATCTGGGTCTCCTGTGATTTAGAACAGTGACCACATTAGATATTAAGGGTAGCATAATTCACTTTTTCTACCTTCTTTTTTATCTTACCTGAGTCAATTGATTCCTTCTTCTAGACTAAACAGAGCAAATGATGAAGCCTAGGAGCAGTCCTTCCTTAGCAAATGCTTAGTATCATCTCAGTTTCATTGAGCTGACAGAGCCACTGTTCTGTCCTTTGGGAAGAAAATGTTAACTTTTTGTAACATAGCAAGAGGAATGGGTATATTGGACAGTGGTGTTGAACATAGCAGAAAATGTCATGTATTCATATCTATTTGTAACGCAGTTTTAAAAATAAATAAAACTGCAGCACCTGCCTGACAAAATTCAGTTGTTTTAGTGCCCGTGCTGGCAAGTACTGGAGAGCTTTCAGAGCTCTGTATAGAATTCAGTTGTGTTTTTCTTTCACCTTCTGTCACTCGAAAAGTCTCAGAATAGATCAACAGATAGTATAAATAATGTTCTTAATAAAAAGAATAGTATATAATGCTTAGGTGGTGGTAGATCTCTAATACAGTGTCTCAATGTTAATGCATACCCACTGCTATAAAAAAAAAAAAATCAACACATAACGTAGATTAAACTCATAAATTATAAGTACATAGAGACCATTTATCACTTTAGGAAACAAGGAACAGAACACTTCTGCTGTTGTTTTAGCAAAACAAGGTAACTTGATCAAAGTGTCTATTAACAAGTAAAATTTTTGTACAGAAAATATTGTAAATTGTAAGTGAATTTCTGGCATATTTTGACATATTCATAACTTCTTTGGAACAATATAAAGAACAGAAATACCCTGTATGAATGAATTGTAATGTTTTCTTAGTGGAACTTATAATAAAGCTCTTCAGCTTCCAACAAAGTAACCTTTAGTGCTTAGGTGAACTTCTCTGCACTCAAACCAGTTAAAAAAAACAACATTATCTAATTGATCTCCTGAATATATCTGTAAGATAGAGTATGTCTGTACTGTAGAAGAACTTGTTCTCTTCATTTACTTTTTTGGTGAGTGCAACTGAGCTTTCAGACTTTTTATTCAGAAAAGCTATTTTTCTTCTGCTAGTGAAAATCTTTTCCTCTCTAGAACAAAGTGATTGCTTGATGAAATGTGAATGCTAAAGACTGAAGCACCACTTTATTTTATGCAGTAGTACCCTTGACAGAAAAAAAAAGCCATAAATTGCTGATGAATAGAACCTTCTGACAAGAAGGAAGAGGTGTTGCTCTTTACAGCTATGAATGTAGCCTCTTAAATGTAAATGGTATATCTGATACTGAGCTCTCTATTACAGCGAAGTCCTGATATCTGAGATCTTGTTGACCGCTACAAATGGTCAAACAAAATGGCAAAATCTCAGTCTTTTTTTTTTCTTCAGTAAGATGAATTTTCCATTAGCAAACATTGGTATTAATATTTCAACTTCTTTCTCATGAAGTTGATCACACTCAAATCTCCTCAGAGAAACTCCGATTTCCCTTCAGGACCTTTGTCTGCTCCCAGATATGTTTTAAGAAGGATGACCCTTCAATGGAAGTTAAAAATATAGACCAAAATATAATCTGTAAATGTAAATTTCAGCAGTTCTCACAGTGTTTAAATAACTTAGTTTTCTTGGCCCTTCTGTTATGAGAATAGTAATTACACAAGAAATGTTCCTTATGTTTCTCTTCTGTACTACAAGAACACTTCCTCTCCTTCCTTTACTTCATTCCCCTAGAGGCTAAAATGCATTTATGTTCCATTAGTGTCTAGCTGTGTTATTGTAGTAGGCACTGTACAAACCCACAGTGAGAGACAGTCCCCGGCAGAAAAAGCTTGCAACTAATGAATGAGCAACAAATGTCGAGAGTAAAGAATGGAAAAGGATCAGGAGAAGAAGCTTCCTGAACAACACATCTAAATAACAGATGAGCAACAGATCTGGGAACAGAATATAACTCTTAATTCCCAGTTTAGCACCTGTAGGAGTCCAGGAGGAAGCTGAATCTGTTTACAGTAATTTATCTATTTTAAAGGTATAAACTTGATAAACAGGAAAAAAAACATATTTTTCTCTTCAAGCCACATCCCATATTAAGTGTATTTTTGCTGAGGCCATCCTGTTATCACATTGCTCCAAAACAATCTCTAATTTTAACCTTAACAGTGGTCCAGTACTCTGTGTAACATAATACTTGGCTTTCAACTATTAATGCAGAGCTGATGATAATTCCGTTTGTAAATATTTGATCTAAAACTATCCAGTGTCAGTGCTAAGAACTTTCCTGGTGGAAGTTCCAAGAATTTGCAATAATCTATTTGTTCCCTAATACCATAGAGCTGACAGCTTCACTATACATTGCTGTATTCACCTCTGCATACCTCATGGTGATATCTGCCACATGGTGAGGTGATGCTGTGAATGCTCATAATCCATGGTTTTCTTACTGATAGCTGAAGAACAATAATTTGTAGTGCAAAATGAAAAATTTTCAAGAACATGATAAATAAAAAATTGCAAAAAAACCCAACCAATCAAAACCAAAGTGTCCTGAACAGGAAGCCTGGATTGCCATGCTCTAGGAATTGTTACAAAATTTCATAGAAAAAGAGAAGAGGTTATTTCTTTTTTGGTTATATTTTATACTCTCAAGTTTTATAAGTTAATTTAATGTTCATGGGGCTGACAGCCTTGTATAAACATACCCCCTCTGACATGTGTAGTGTAATCAATGCTTGTGGAATCTTCGTGCTATTTTTGCCAATTTTCAGAAGCATCACCTGGAAAGTAGTAAAATCTCCTAACTTTCCATATACTTTTTTTTAGTTCTTTTAGATTGACTCCATTATATGGATAGCTACTGAATTAACTAATTTCAGAGGAAAAAAATACATTGAAAATTAGACATACTATGATGTAAATTCTTGGAAAGCAGCACAGCATTTCAAAGTTGGAAGTATAATTTGTACTGTTTCCTCCTTGTAAAATTTTCAGTTTTGCCATACTGTTTTAATACCTGTTCTCCTGTGATTTTCTTGTGCAACAAGTTCATAGTGAAAGAAAACATAAAACTTCACCAAGTGCAGTGCAAATATAAGTATTGATGCTGTAACCAAGAAGAGATGATTAGTATGCTGCAATCAAGTATTGATTTATATGAAAAGTACACATATTTCAGTTGACTTGTTAGCGTTAGAAGGAGAGAGAAGCAAATGGAAAGTCAATTTGGACAGTGTTGGAAACAGAAGTGTTTAATAAAAGTAAAAATAAAACTTGCTTCAATTATTTCATCATCCAAAAAAGTATTACTTTGTACTTACATGATGATGAGGAGTTTTGGAAGGTTTTAAAGCATTGATGCTTTGGAGTTTTGCAGCATCTGTTGGATCTATTTGCTTAATTGCCATTGATAAGCCTTGATATCTTACCTCTTCGATGTGAACAGGAGAAAAACTAATTTTCTTGTGAAATTATGAGTCTTTATGGTTTAGGTGTAAAATTGTAGGGGAGTATGGAGGAGTTGCACTGTTTATCAGCTTGATGTGGGAGCTGGCATGTTTTGATACAAGTCAACATTACTTTTACTGTGTGAAGAAGCCAATAGCGTTCTAATAGTTTAATGAGTGCAAATGGTGACCATGCACTTCAAGATGTTGATAGCTGTTTTGATAGTTCTCTTTCCACTCCATTTTTGGCAGTGGTATGACTACAACCTCCTCCTCCCATTCTTTAATCAGGGGATGGGTAGGAAAACAAAAATATTCTTTGCATGCTTGCCAGATAAAAGAGTATTTTATTCAACAACATCAAAAAAACATCTTTAGGAGCTAGACTCAAAAATACTATTTTTTCAAGTAGTTCAGAAGAGTGATATTTTTCAAAACTGGGTGTCCTTTGATTCAAGAGGTTTTACATAGAGTTGGCTGTTTGTTTTCTCTTGGTCTTATGTGCTCCCCTCTCTTGTTCCTTCCAGATGGAAAAATAGAGATCATTACTAATCAAAGTTAACAAAGAAAGGGGAGAAAGAAGTGAAAAAACGGGAAAGGCAATTACTGTTTTGCAGTGAAGTTGAACACTAAAGATTCTTGTGATAGTGTCCTTTATCATAAATGTTGTCAATTATTACATTAAAAAAACTATTTTTTTTTTCTGCACCAGCATCTCTTCATCCCTCAAATCTTAATGAACAAAACAAAGATTATAGTTTTAGATGTTCATTTCATTTTCACAACTTGAAAGGGGAAATGCAGAAAGATCTGCTGATTTCACAAGCTTGAGAATAGTAAATAAAGCACAAATACCTGTAAATCTCTGAGGATGTTTCTTTGTTGTTGCACTGTGAAGTAGAGTTGCTTGTTTGGACTGCTGAGAACTTGATTACAAATGATTTTGCTGTTCCCTAAATATTTCAGTAGCAGTTCAAATAGTTTATCACTGTCACTCAAGTAATAATCTAGTTCACTTTTTTGATGCCTTCATCAATTTCTATTTTAACTTAAATTTTATGACTCTGTCTTATAGTTTTAAGGTGAGATCAACATTGCAAAACTTCAATAATTCATTGTTATGAGTTGTTAGAATTGTACATTTGTTTTGATTCAATTTTAGGATCTATTTACTCCAAGCAACATTTGCAAGAGACAGTGTTGTCTCCTGATGTAATACAGTAGGAAAATTAGTATTTTCCTTTTTTTTTTTTTTTTTTTTGTTATGTTATTTTTGTATTTAGGTGGTATATTTATTTATTTATGTATATATTTTTTTCTTCCTTGATTCAGCAAAGGTATGTTTAGAGCAAATAGCTTTTATTTATCTCATTTTTAGTTTCTTACTACATGAGTTTATAGGGGTGAAGGGTAGGAATCCTCCTTAAATGCTTCAAGGTTATCTTTATTACTCATTTGTAATTTAATTGTTGTTTTGAAGAAAACTGTTTCATTGAGTAGTCAACATATTTGCTTTTTGCACCAAGTGCTTCTCTCTGAGGCTTTACCTGGTTGCTTTATAAATTCCATAAGCTAGCATAATCCTTGATTCAGAAGAAATAGAATTTAAAATAAGATATTTGCATACATTTGTTTCTGATTTGTTTTTATAGCTGAATTGCAACTTCAGTTCAACTCTTCTGTTTAGTAGGATGCGCATCTTAAATCCATCCAGATTGGCTTGGACAACATTGTTCCTGCCTTGAAATTGTCTGTCTTGCTCTCTTTCAAAATAAAGGTAGAAACAGAAGGTTTTATGTATCAACTTACTTTTCTCAGTCCTCAGTTCCTATGAGATAATTCAGAAACCAAATTAAACTTTAAAGAAGAATTTTTTTCATACTCATTTGCATTTTGAAAAATGAAGTGTCTGAAAAGTTGAAGTACCTTCACTGCTAGATTGCTTAGGAGTCTGATAGAAATCTATTTTGATGTGGCCCAAAATTATACCACTTAAGCAATTGTTTGTTTTCTTACTTAATACCACATATGTTTTTCTTACTCTTTAAAAAGTAAACAAATAAGACATACACAAAAAAACCTCACCGCCTTTAAAATGTCCGTTTTCCTATCAAGAAATCTAACTAGTTTAGAGGCTCTCAAATATGAGGAGATTTTTCACTTCATCGCTGGCTTACATGACGTGCAGTTTTAATTTTTTATATATCCATTTATGTTGTGTAGATCTATGTAACCATATGCAATTAATATACTGTTTTGTAAGTGTGTGAGATGCGTGAATATTGCCTTAGTTGCCTTAGTTGGAGTATTATTTCTGAAAGACCTCTTCTATCTAAAAAGACTTTTTCTATCTCAAAGTTGGTGTAAAGGGAATTGAGCAGCAGGCAAAAAGTAAATGTTACGAAACTATTTCACACACAGCTTGCTTTATCTTTTGTGCTGTATAGAATCTCCTATTGGGGAAAAAATTGAATTTGTAGCTGAAGATTAAATTGCACTGCATATGCCCTTAGCTTCTTCTGAATATTAAATGTTTTGCAATGGTTATTAAGGTATTTCAGATTTTGTATGAAAAATATACTAAGTGGAATAAAAATCCATCCTAAATACTAGAATTTACTGATTTAGTTTCTTCTCTTTGCCTCAAGTATATTCATTTTTAATTTCTTAGGATGTGCAGAAGGAAAATAGCCATGCGCTGAAATTTAGTTGGAGTCATAGAGTATGGTTTTAATGTTTGTAGCTTCACATCCAGCTTCAATTTTATCTCTGTTTCTGAATGCACACATAATTTCTACAATTTTACAGGAGAAATTGGGCTTAAGATAAGGATTGATAAAGACTTTTACAAGTTTAAACAAAACTCTAAATAGAGTACATTTCAGATGCAATACCACAGGTTAAATATTGATATTAGCCTTGACACAAAAATACTTTACAGACTGTAAAATAAGATGTCGCCTGAAAAAGTCTATTAAATCAGTTAAATAATGGAACGTACAGCATGTAATGAAGTCTAGAGGAGAAACTATTGCACTTAATAGTGTTAAAAGGTTTTTTTCAACTTAGCAGCTGAAAAGATAAATTGAATCATTCTTCAATACATCCTTGTATTTACTGAGCTTCACTGTTTTGGGAAGCAAGTAACTATTTAGCAAGAAATAGTTACCAGTGGTCCAAATGATCGTTTAAGGTTATGTTCTGTTATGGGAGATCATAGTGAAAGCAGAAGTAGCTACGGAGTAAATGGAATGTGCAACTGCGGGAGACAGTCACCGAATGTACAAGAGCATCAGGGTGTCTGTTTGAAGTTGAAAAATTCTTTTTTCTTAAAGTCATTAATGTTTGTATGCTGGCCAGTAGTCATGTTAGTTGATGCTTCTGAAATGTTTTCTGCTCATAAGAAAGAATAATGGCTGCAATTGGAAGATAAATTCAGAATCAGCGGTTACAGTGCGAAAACCGAATTAATCTGAGAATATTTTTAGCAGTATTAGCAGTGCTAAGTAAGTTTGAATTTTTTTCTTGTTATAAAATATCAGGCTAAAATAAAGTGACTCACAGAAATTATAGCTTCTGTACTCATGGAAATATTGTTGTTTCTTTTTCTTAGCAAAATATGTTGTGTAACAGTGAATGATTTTTCTTTTGTGTATCCTAAAAGGGTTCCATCATCTTTTCTGGCCAATTATTAATATATTCTGTTTAAAAGAAAATAATGTTTGCTATTGTTTTCACTCTTATGGCAGGATCCTTCTGCAGCAAAACACAGCAGTTTGAAAGCAACGTGCTTTCTAAAGAAAAACATGCACCTGATAGTAATTATAATAATCATCAACCTGCTATTAGCTTTATGTCAAGCTACATTAAAAGTTTGTGTTACTCGGTTTTTATATAAGTTCCTGTAAAAAAGGACTTGACTAACTGAAGAGGCAGAGTTAAAAAGCAATTTGAGCTAATGTTCATGGTTCGTCATCTGGAGGGAAGAGCTTGCCATATATTTTGTATTTGGTGGAAAGGATAGGCATCATCTTTCCATTATTCGTGCTCATTAAAGAAAAAAAAAATTCTTGTGAAAGTAGAACTGTTCTGTGAAACAGCTTTGATGTATTATAAGGATAATGTGCTTTTTGTTCATGTATACATACAGTCTATAATTATAAGGCCATTTGAATTATCTTCCCAGAATAACGTGGGTTGTATTTTATATAAAATATTAGTTCCAGTTTCTTTTGTAAGTATACTTTTCTTGACACTCATCAAACTGCAAAAGGAACACATGTGGAGCCTTAGATTTTATTATTATTATTATTTACCTCAAGTCCTTTATAGGTGGGACATAAGGACACATTATATAACACGATAAAATGTATGGAAAGGAACCATGTGTTTTCCAAGTAGAAAGATGCATTTTAGTGATGTATGTAATGTGTTTATATCTAAATGGCATACTTTTAATCCTGGTTATTTACCTTACTATTCTTCCAATTCCTATCATATGTCAATTTTGATACTTCCATGAGAAGCCTGTCTACTCTGGGCACAGCTCTTGTGGTTTCAAGTAGATAGGCTGAAAAAAACTCCAACCACGAAGATGCTCTATCTGTGCATTTAACTCTGAAGCTTTTTGTGTAGAGATTTTAGAAAAGAAAATGATCCTTTTCCTTTGCTACAGTTGTTTCTAAATCATGCAGATGTATTTTGATTTGAAAGTTTATTTTTCCATCCCAAATCTTAATGTATGCAGAGTGTATGCAAATCACTGCTACATGAGGTAAGTTGCACAGTACAGTAAGATGCAATGATACAGAGAACTAAGGGAAAAACAAGCAACGTCCCATCCTTTTAGGCATAGCTTCTTTGAGGGGCTTGCCTCCCCTTGGAACTTCCCCATGCTCAGATACTGTGTCATGTGTAATTGGATTGAAGCTCTTTCTGAATACTGCTTTCTTCTCTTGACAGCATGGGGTAACCTTGGAAATGTTCTCAAGAGCCAGAGCAAGATTTCTGAAGCTGAAAGCGCCTACAGAAATGCCTTGTACTACCGCAGCAACATGGCTGATATGCTCTATAATTTGTAAGTATGTGTGGCTTTCCTGGGGCTGGATCCTTTGCAAAACCTGTTGTGAATGTAGCTATTGATTTCCCTGCTGGCAATGGAGGTGATTCTAGCTGTTACTTTGTACTGATCATTTCATTAATAGTGCTCCTTAAGCTTTGAGGAGAACAGGATCTCTCCTTGGTCAATATTTCTAGATGTTCTTTTATCATTATTCTGACTTTAGTACAGGCAAGCTTTCAAATCTGATTGCTTAAAAAGAAACAAAATTCCCACATTGAACAAAATGCAGATAGATGAGCTTGGCACCAGTACTGCTCCATATGTTTCTGACTCTGCTAAAATACAGAGGTGTTACTTAGACTTAAAAAGGAAGTCTAAATAACAGTGGGTGGGAGGAGTGGGTGTAAGCACTTCCTAGCATAAGTCCATATCTCTCAGTTCGCTCCTGAACTGTTAAAATAGCTAAATACTTTCTGGAGCAGTGGAGTGCATCCTGCTCCTGGCTCTGCTCTACTCTCTTTCCTGCATTTGGGACCCAACAGCCTGGACCGTCAGGGTGAGGCTCTGCTGTGATGTGGACCCCTTCATGCAGGACGTGTCAGGGAGAGCATAGTCCAAATAAGGGCCATTCTGTATATAGTTGTGTAAGCTGTTTAGAAACAAAACGCCAAAAGTATGTGCTACAGTACAAGTTGTATAAAAAAAATGAAAGCAAATACTAAACTTCATTGTTAAAATAAACAAACAAATTATTAACTAGACTTTTTTACCAAGGAATCAATTGACCATTTCATTAGTTTGCCTTGCAGGTAAACATACGGGAGATGCTTCTCTGCTTTTTCAGTAAAATTTAGTGGGACAATACCTATTCCAAAGTTGTTAGTGTATCTCAAAATTTGTATATTTTTATTAATCATACATTTAACACGTATGTGCATGCACAACACTTTTTGCCTCTGTTAGGCAATGTCTGTGAAAATCATATTTTTGAGAACAAACTCTTTTCACTTGTGTTTAAAGAGATAATTTTTGAATGCAGCAGGAGATTGTAGGGAAAAAAAAGTGAAAAGATTGATATTCTTGAATTTCTTATATACAGTTGGTTTGGGGGATGAAAATTATAACTATTAAATTTTTTTTATATGCCTATACAGAAGTATCAGAGTAATAAGAAGGAGGGTTGGGCGATAAAGACAGGGGATATAAAAGAAATCAAACTTCAGTAGTTTTGCTGTTCTGAGCGCAAGCCGTAATGTTCTGGCTTTACATTGATTTACAAAATGTATGCCTACAAGCCTTCATTTATGATAAATAGAAAACCTCTTGGAATTCCACTGAGTTTGTAAAAGGAATTTAACTAGAATTGTTGGAATATGCAGGGCATATAGTTACATGTACCCCTGAAAATAAAGAAAGTGTTTGCTATATGATGTGCTTATATATTTGCATATGCAAAAAAGAATATCTAATTCTTAATCTAACAGTATCCTGAATGCAATAAAATCCTCTTTCTTTTTTTTTTTTTCCCTAAGTTTCTCAAAAGCATGAGCTACAGAAACTGAAAAATCTTTCATCATTATTTTCAATCATTTTTTTTATACAGTCTTGTTTTTTCTGTTTGTTTGTTATTTCCATATCCAGTATGGAAACTAAGTAGTAAATGGAATGGGCTTTGGTGCAGTAAGACACCAATCTAATCCAATATTTTCAGGGCAAACTCTGAAGAGCTTCCTTGCAAGTTCAGCCCTTCCTTAGCATGTAGTTATATAGGAGCCTTTACAAAAATACTGTAATTGAAAAATACATCTTGTGTATGATTATAGGAGGACAGTTAGATTTACTGTTTCTGGGTTTTAGGATGTGGCTTTAAAACTAAAGCAGTAATTTAGTAGATTTTTAGAAAGAAAGCACCCTTACAGTGATTTCTGATTTGTATGGTTTTGGCATAATGGATCCTAAGTCTATTTAAGCTTCACATATTCTTTGTTTTTTCTTAGCATTTATGCCCCAGTATTTCATACAAGTTAATAAGCACTTGCAGCAGTATTCATACACAGCAGTAGCAAATCAAAGTGCTGATCAAGGAAGAAATTATTAAGGATTAACTCACAATTTTCAATGGGTAATGATCAAAGACAAACTACATAAACAGAAGCATTTGATGATCTCAATTCTGTTTTTTCAAGACAGCATTTTGTGCTAAAATGTGCTGTTGGCTTAGCAATTGTCTATTGATGTGTTAAAGCCTAGTGAATTTAGCAGGATGAAGAAATGGCTGATTTCAGTAATACATTTTTATTTTCTGACTGTTACACCTTTGCAGCTCTACAGCAGCTCTGAGTTGCAGCTTCTTTTGCCATTCAAGACAATTTAAGCTGTATGAATTTAGATTACATAATTACATAATCTCCCTTTGAACGCTTGCCTGATTCAGAATGTGTCATTTGCCATTTTGTTCAAATGTGGCAATTATGTAACCATAAATAAATTCCTGCATTTTTAGAGAGCAGCAGACATATAGTAAAGACCATATAATAAGATGCTTAGTATGGAGAAGGAGAATAAAAATAGCACAAGACATCAGTCACATACATTGTAGAGAAGCACTAGATTTGGAAGATGAACAGATCTTGACAAACTGTAATTCTCTAGAAAAATCTGTTTTCTCATGGCTTTCCCTCTCTCCAACAAACACCTGGGAAACCTGGGAAAGTTCCAAGTTAATCTGCATCTTCAACTAAGAAATTATTTTTAATTTTATATTAATAGTAGTGGAAAAAAGAAAAGCTCTTCCTAAGAGTAATACTAAGTTGGTGGTTCATCGCTCATTTAGATGTGAGTTGAAATAGGTTTTTTGTGCTGACATTTCTCAAGTCCAAATATGTAAAAGTGAAACTGCCCAGTAAACAGCCTATTTCTAGGATAAGATCTTTGGCCTGGAATTTTAACAACCTGAGTTCAGGCTAAGGCCTTGACTTCTTGTTTGGAAGCTTTTTTTTTTCTAAAAGCCTCATGAAAACCTCAACAGGATTTTGGAGCTTGACATCTCTGAGAGCAGTTGAGATTTTCATAGTAATTTCAGTGCTGAAAGGATTTTGGCTCTGATTTTCTACTGTACGTGGAAATTGTATTAAAATGTGACTGTAATAAGGTGGTTTACACTTCAACATACATACCGCATGGCCTCCTGCTTGAGATAGCACTGCAGGTAATTCTACCAAATCTCAAAACCAAGTTCTAAAATTCTATGTAGTATTGCTGATTTCAGCTAGATTTCAGAAGGTGATAAATCAGCATAAATAAAGATCTCTTTCTACGTGTTTAAGAAATCCATTTATTCTAATACTGTGAAATACCAAGGACAGAGCTATAGGAAAATATTTGCTCCTTCAAAGTAGACAGTGATCAGCAGATGAACAATAAACTAGTTTTTTTTTTTTTTTTATGGCTTGTTAACCTTTTTATGATTGTTACCTAAAGCTCAGGGTTTCTTTTGTTTTGCTTAAAATTACTTCCAATTACTGCTTAAAGTAAAATTGTTTATCAGTTAAAAACAGTTTATTGTTAATTATTTCATTTGGATTTAGGCCAAGCTTTGCTTAGAGTATGCTTTTGTTATTATAGCAGTGATCTATGCTACCTTGAGTTTCTCAGCAGATTAAAGTAGATCTGCAATCTTGCTTAAGCGTTTAATATACCTTTGGAACGGTACTATTTCATGTAATGATGCGTTTGGGGAGTGTACAATGGACAATAACGAATAAATTGACTAATCACCCTCAGTGCCTTTATTTTTGTTACAGCGATAGTGCTTTGAGTCTAGTGCTTGAGTGCTTTGAGAACAAGTTTATTGTTCAGATAATTTCTTTGAATATATTCAAAGCCTGACTTTTTGTAACTTTTTCTTTGGTAGCTTCAAGGTATTATGTGAATAAATGTGGATTTGTTTATTTATTTTTGTTTAGACTTTTGTTACCTAAAGTTTTCAGTGTAACTGACGTTTTAATTCTGTGAAGTCTGAGGTTATATAGGTGTTTCATTCACAGTCTTTAGCTTTGCATCCTTTGGTGAAATCTCTGGAAATCAATAAATTCTTTTTTCTTGATCTTAGCCTACAAAACACTTGAAGTTGTGTTTCAGCTTCTACCTTTTAACGGTGCTGGCACAGAAATCTCCTTTGAGCTGTAAAAGTTGAAAATCCCAAAAAGTAAGCTATCTTCCTAACGTGTGCTGACCGGGAATTGAACCTTCACAGACAGAGTTGCTGCACTACTTCTTTACATAGTAGGATACAAGTCAAGGTTACGGTTCCTCTTCCTTGATAGCACATAAGCTTTTTACAATGCAGGATGTTGAGTTTAAAAAAGAGGATGTATTGCTGACTGTTTTACTACTTGACCATTGCATTCTCTGCTCAGAAAAAAAAACCTTGCTACAAGCCTGTTTGGAATTAATCTGTACTTTGCCAGCACTCGTCATCTATCAAGGGTAGCAGCTCAAATTTGTGTCTTTCTGTAACTGAAGCTCTCTGCATAAAGTCTTGCTGTGTTGTAAGACTGGT
Organism: Phasianus colchicus; assembly: GCF_987193195.1. Taxonomy (NCBI): domain Eukaryota; kingdom Metazoa; phylum Chordata; class Aves; order Galliformes; family Phasianidae; genus Phasianus; species Phasianus colchicus. Next base: position 41,702,970 of record NC_143436.1, read on the forward strand.
TTTTGAGGTAGCATTCAAAGGACACTTCAATGACCAGTGGCATCACACAGTGCAAATCTCTGTTGTGGGCCTTTTTTTGAGAACCTGTGATGAAGTGCCAATATTTTTGTAATCAGAATTGTGAGCTGAAATGCATTTGGTGGCATCCAGTTGCACATTTCATTCTTTGAAATGGTTTGTGCATGAACTTTGTCCATTCTGTGGACACAGCAGTTCAGCTTCATTAGTACCTTCCAGTACATAATGAGAGCCTATAGGGAAGTTGGAGAGAGATTTTTAATCAGGCAGTGCAGTGAAAGGTCAAGGAGTAATGGCTTTAAACTAAAAGGAGGAGTAATGGCTTTAAACTAAAAGGAGGTAGATTTAGATTAGATATTCAGATGAATTTATTCACTGTGAGGGTGGTGACAGAGGAACAGGTTGCCCATAGAAGCTGTAGATGTACCATTCTGGAAAGTATTGAAGACCAGTTCTAGCGGGAAATGCCTCTGCCCATGAATGGAAAGCTGGAACTACGTGGCCTTTGAGGTCCCTTTTTAGCCAAATCATTCTGTGTTTCTATAAATGGCCCCCCTTGTAAGAGTTTCTGTCAAGTTCTCATCCCACAGTGCTTGCAGAGGCAAATGAGGGATCACGCATCTTGTCTGCGTGGTGCTGGCACAGTTTACAATTGCTCAGCACCAAGAGTGGGGGGGAAGAAGCAGAAGCAATGCCACTCCTTGTCCAGGAGCATCCCTCCCTCTCTGTCCAGGCAGCAGGGCTTTAAGCAGCTGATGTCATGATGATTTAGTTAGAGTTAGGGTAGTATGGTTAGGTTGTGGTTGGACTCAATGATCTTTAAGGTCTTTTCCAACCTGAGTGATTCTGTGATTTCTGGTGATTCTATGATTTCTGATGATTCTATGATGGGAACTCCAACTGAAGTGACTGAGGAAGAGAAGGAAGAACAGAACTATTTGCTGTCCAATTTACTTGCATTTGAAGAGCTTTTTCCTGTAAATGGGAGAAAAAGAATTCTTTCTGTGCTATCTGAAAGACTAGAGAGAGTTAGAGAATTCTGTGGGTAATAGTTCTGTTTCAGTATTTAAAAAAACAAATAAATTATTAATGTGGCTATGATTTCTCTGGTTGTTAAATTCTGCAAAGAAAATGATCATTCTATGTTACTACTCACTGGATATGGATTATTATTGACTACAAAAACTAGGATTTGTGTTCTATTTACATATTTGCTAACGGGGTGTTGCACTATTCCTTAATGACTGACTTTCTTGTTAATGGAAATTAGTTGTAGACTGTTAGAAAAGGTTAGCAGTCATGTGGTTGAGTAGCTAAATAGTTTAATTGCTTAAAAGCAAGACGAAACAACAAAAACATTAATTAAGGAGCAGACTTACTGTCTTCATGTGCTGGGCTGCTGTATTTTCTGTTGCTATTTTTCTGTCCATTAGTTTTGCAAATGACATTGAAAGAGTTGGTTTGGACAAAACACTTCTGTTTTTGCTGTACCTGGTCTGAAATTTTAATAGATATTTCACTAACATCCATGTTTACCTTCATGACAGTTATGGTTTCTCTGTATTGTATGTATGTGGTTACTATATGTCAGTTTTTGTGATTAAGGAATTCACTTATTAAACAGAGCAGCTGAAATGCACCAGGAAGAAATTAATGTGTAACTAGAGCAAAGCAATAGACTGTCCACTTGTGTTTTGTGTCTACTTTTCAGTCCCTGAAAATAATTTTTCCTATTAGTATTCAGTGACTTTATACCAAAAACAAGGCCAAGAAGAAAGGCAGAAAGACTTTTTCAAGTTGTTGGTCAAGTTGTTGTTTCAAATAGATGAAAATTGGCAGCTTAAAGAATTCAGGATGCTTGCAGTGAAGAACTAGTTTTGGGGAAGTGTTCTGCTTCATATGTGTTAATAAGCAGCCCTTATTTATGAAACTAATGTTCAGCATTTCTAGATACTCAGAAATTAACTTTTTTCTTTTTCTTTTTCCTGCAACTAGACAAACAGGATTCTGAGATGCTTCCAAAGTTGGTGGTTGAGGTCTGCTAATGCTACAAGTAGTCAGCTCATATCCTCCATTTCACAAGTGATTCGCACTCCACTGTAAATTTAGCTAGAAGCAGTACACACACACACACACACACACACACACACAAAGCCTGTTGTAAGGGTGTTCCACAGTTTTGCTGCTGTCTACTTGTCTACTAATTCTTTCTAAATTAGTTCATGGTCAATTTATATCCATTTACTTTGTGTCCTGTGGTTTAAGTAGCTTTTCCTTTTACAAGTAATTTCATCCTCATGTATTTTTAGAGGGAAAATTTATTCCTCCACAGTACTTGCTTTTACTAAGCAAAAGGAGCCACTTAATCTTTTTTGCTCCCTCTCATCTGGTAGACTTCACATTTGTGCAATTATGTGAGCAAACTTTCTTTGAACAGAAGTTGTGTGTTTCAATTAATGTTTTAACTTACGTGCTTTACAGCTAGAAGTAAACTGTAGGGAAAAAAGAGCTTGAAAACTGCAAACTTGATGCAGCTTGTCAAGTGGTTTGCTGTTGTTTTTTGTTTGTTTGGTTGGTTGGTTGGCAGACTTTGTATCCCTGTAATGACTAAACGTAGATATGTACTTAATGCAGATTCACTGTCCTGCTTCACAACTGGCTTTTGGTCAGTGCTCTGCACTGTACCTCCTCTTTCAAATTCTTTCTATCCACTCCTTATGCCTTCTGACAGTAACCTCTGACGAGTTAAAAGTGTAAACAGAGGAAGGGAATGGCATATCCAGAACAGATCCATTCCTGGCAGAGGAGGAACTTCCATATGTTACCATCTGCCTCAACTGCTGGCAGCTATCAGAGATTAGGCTGTGCCCACAAGGTGTGAGCTTCCACTTAGGGGCATTATTCCTCTGCATCTAGAAAGTGGTCATTCAGAGCCAACATTTTCTTTTGTCCCTACTATAAACAGTAGAAGTGTCAACGTGAGATAAAAATTAACTTTCTCCTTTAAAAAAAGTGCCCCAAAGATGTCTTCAATGTAACAAAGCATAATAATAAGCATGAAAAAAAAAGTTTGATTGTGGAAATAGATAATTTTGCAAGTCAAATTATAAAGTTTTGGCTAAACATTCAAAATGGAAATGTGCATGCAGGAAGCTTTTCCTGACAGTTTGTCATTTTTTATAGACTCATCATTCATTCGTTATCACTCCTTTTCGGATGAATGGAAAGGAACTTATTTTTGACTGAAAAGTTAGAAAGCCAATAGAAGAAGCAGCAGAGACTCCATCTGCCATTGCCATTTTCCAACTTTACCCCTAGCAATCAGCTATAGGGGAGGGAAGGAAGGAAGGAAGGAAGGAGGGAATTGAAACTACCAGAGTAGATCTGAACAAACAAATACAAAGCATTTGAAAGGTCATGGGCTTACGTTGTTACAGTCTACGGGTCTCACTTTTTCTGCTCCTCTTTATGCTCCTCAGTTCCTCAAGCACTTCTCCAACATGGCTGTGTACCATGAGGCCTGCCCTTCAGAGACCGCTACAGGCAATAGTTCCCCCAGTCCTCCTGCCCCACTGCGGGCTTCTGCCTGCCTCTTCTGGGCTCCAGGGAGCTTCTGCTCCGTGCCTGGAGCACCTCCTGCTCTCCTCCTGCACTCCTTAGAGGTTAATGAGCATATTTATATGCCTAAATCATCCTATTTGAGCTTAAAGCCAGGGAGGAACTGATTTTTCATCTGGAAAGTGAAGTATCTCTCTTTAGGTACATCTCTTTAAACTATTTTTCTGTTAGTTTTACTCAATGAAAATTACATTTTTGAATTTTTCTTCACAACTTTTCCTATCTTTGTTTAACCTGAAGCTAGAAATAGAAGCTCATAAATCTAGTCAGCTTGTATTACCAGTAGCCACAGGGAAAACCAGTGATCAATCAGGACTGATTTCACAAGGACAGGAGGCAGTTTCATGCCTGATCAAGGTTTTTAGGTCATATCCATCCTTCTGTTTATATTTTGTTTTTTCAGACCAAATCTCATAAATAATAGAAATGAAAATATTTGAAATTAATGCAATTAATTCAATAATCATGCATCTGAGCAGTTTATGTTTTTATGTTTGTGAGAGAATGTCTGTTAGAGGAACAACTGTGTTTTGTTTCGTTTTGCCTTTTTTTCTTTTTTTTTTTTAAAGCTGTCTGGAGTAGAAGTATGGGAAGAAAAAAAAAAACAGCCTTAAAGTTTCAAGTAATAAATTAAGAGCACAAGTAGTAGAGCATGTAGTGGGAGAAAAGACAAATTTGGTAATAATGATAAATAAAAGTGCTTTTAATCCAAAAAGCATAATTAACATATACATACCAAGATAATTTCTTGTGTTTTTGTTAACCAGTTACTTCTCTTAATATGGAGAAGTGCTTATACTAGAAATAGAAAGTGAGTTCCTTACTGACTAACTTGGGGCTAATGGACAGGTACTGTTTCAAACGTGAGGCTACTTGGTACAGATGGAGAGAATATGTATGTTGTTTCATTCTGTTCAATTCTGACCCAGTGATCAGAAGCAAATAACACTTTTTTATACCCATGAAGTCTACTGGTTTGATTCAAGAAGTTTTCCCGATATTTTGGAGGGAAAAAGCTTTTCTGTTTGGAAATGGATAATGGAAAAAAGACCAACCTCTTTGCAGTTTGAAAAGATATTATCAGAAGCATAGAGGAAGGAGAGAAAGATTCTGTAGGAAAAATAAAAATGGAGATTATAATCCTCCATCTTCCACCTTCTAAAAGAAATACTTATTTTTTCCAGAGTACTTTGAAGTGTATAAACAGGATCATCTCCCACTGAATCATGTCTGAGTCCGAGCTCTAAAATAGCTAATTATTAACGATTTTCTTATATTTGCTTTTCTAGGCATTTGTGTATACTTTTGATCTTAAAACTTTGGGAATGCTGTAATGCTTTGAATGCTCCTGTAAGCATACAATTGTGAATTCATGATTTCCACACCACTAATTTCTCCGTACCTTCTGTATGGCTTCTGTAATTTGTAATTCACAGAGATACTTGTCATAAAAGCTTTAATTAAAGCTCATGAATTATGAAACTAACAAAACTGGAAGAATTAAGAATCATTTTTGACATCTCTTAAGTTATTAAATTTGGTCAGAGCAGAAAGAAGACACAAGAAAAAAAAAAAAAGAATGGATGTAGATGCTTAGCCCTGTCTTGGATAATCTAGTGAAATTGCTCAGCAAGAACTGGTTAAGGTAATACAAGAGAAGTGTTAGGTGGTTAACTTTATTATGCGTTTGAAAAAAGTCTGCTTAATTCAAGTCAAGGAGAGAAAACAAACTAAACATGAGTGACTTAAAGGTTACAAATAACTCCACCATACTCCAACCACTTTAAAAAATCATTTTGTCAAATGAGTCGATAAATCTTCTTGTTTTTATCAAGCTGAAACTACTGAATGTAATAGCTTTGATAAAGTCATATGAACATACCTTTTGTCTATGAATTAATCCTGTTTTCAGGCAAAAAAATTTCCAAATGAATTGTTAGTAACATGCGAGTTTATTATATTTCTCTCAGCTTATCATAGAAGCATAGAACAGTTTGGGTTGGAAGGGACCTTTAAGATCACCTAGTTCCAACCCCTCTGCTATAGGTAGGGACATCTCCCTCTAGACCAGGTTGCTCACAGCCCCATCCAGCCTGGCATTGAATGTTTCCAGCTAGGGAGCACCCACAACCTCAGTTTTGTTTTTCATACGTATGTTTAATTTGATATGATGAGACATAAAATATGTTTTGAAATTACACTTTGAATAACCTTCCTCCCTCTCTTTTTCTCTTTCATCTGTGTGCAGAGGATTACTACTTCAGGAAAACAACAGGTTTTCAGAGGCATTGCATTACTATAAACTGGCTATTGGTAGCAGACCCACCTTAGCTTGTAAGTATTTCAGCTCAACAAGCTTGCATGACATTGATTAGCATTTTAAAGGCATTTTTAAAGCATTTTTTCCCCCACACATTTTTTTCATTCTGAAAGTGAAAGAAGAGATTTCACCCTTTCCAGCTGAAAACATTGTTTTACTGTGGTGAAATTTTACAGTGGTTTTATTTACTGTGCTGAAGAGAAGAAGCAGATAGGGATTTAACACTGGACAGCACAGGTAGAACATAAAATGTCTCTGATCTGGCATAGTTATCAGTAGATTCTGCCCAAATTTATAGGCTCCTGTTATCTCTTTCCTAGAGCCAATCTCTGATTATTTTACTAGGTGGTGTAAGTGAATAATATAAATATTTTTTAAGTCTTTTAATTTTTCTTTTCTTATATGGAAAAAATGGAAATAATCCATAAGGTGTTGCCCAAACTTAAGTGTTGTTCTGAAATTAAGTAAATACTTTTTAAGTGATTTTTTTTTGTAGGTGAAATCTTGAATCTTTCACATGTCTGTGTGTGTGTGTGTACGCATACATATGCATAGACATATCTATATGTCTTTATTAAAAAAATACCAAGTTTTCAACATTTCAAGCATTGACAGCATATGCTTGATACACTCCTAAGAAGAGGAATAACATGGAACACACAGCTTAACCAGTATTCCCTTTCCACTTTCCTCAGTCTTTATAGCCTCTATTCTCCTTTCTTGCTTCTGAACAATTACACTCTTACCTGTTCCTCTTTATAGCAGCAATTGTATAGTAACAGGATCTCTTTCTGATATTACTTTAAAAATATGACATTTCTTTCCATCTTCACAGCTGCCTATTTAAATACTGGCATCATCCTGATGAACCAGGGGAAGACAGAGGAAGCCAGGAGGACATTCCTAAAGTGTTCAGAGATCCCTGATGAAAATTTGAAGGATCCTCATGCTCATAAAAGCTCTGTTACTAGTTGTCTTTATAATTTAGGAAAACTTTTTCATGAACAAGGACACTATGAGGTAACACTCCAGATTTGTCTACAATAGCATGCACATATAATGGCCCACTATTTCCATCCAGACTGTCAAAACACAACACAGGCATTAATTGACTGAATTTCATCAAATCATGATTAGTATTCTCTGCAGAGAGTAGTTATTCTCTGCAACCATGGGTGGGAAGATGTTAATTTGCAGTGTGATGTTCTAGTGTCAGAATTGGTATTGCCAGTGATCACATCTGATTATGTGCTAATTCATTCTTTCTGCCTTTGTCCCTATTGCTGGGAAAAGAATTAGGCTGCTACAGTCCAGCTGACCTAATGCATATTGGCTTTTTACTTCAAAATAGTGTGTCCATCTTTAGTTATTAAAATGCATTAATGTTTCCAAGAATTAAACTTAGTTGGAACAATTCAGAAGTTCAGTGATTGGAAGCATCCCCATTTGTTATGTATGCTAAAATCCCAGTGCTGTTTTGAGATAATTTGGCCTAAGTGCCAAAGTAAGTTGAGTTTTTATATACATGGCACCCAACACATCTATCTCATTTACATGTGTAGACTGCTGAGATTCCTCTCCATTCTCCCTAGGAAATTTTTAAAACTGGTTATTTGCTTGAGTTTTCACCTCTTACAGTATTTGAAAGAAAGTCATTCTTTTTGCATTGCCAAGGATATTTCAGCACAGGAGTTACACATGGCTTTGATCAATATAACTCTTTCTGACTGCAAAAGCTAACTTGGTTGTTTAAGATCAGACATTCACAAGCTCTACTGATTCTCTATCGTCTGACTGCTGAATCCAGCTCTGTCAGACAGCAGTTACTAATTGGTTAAAACAGGCCCAGGCAGCTAATACATCCATAAAGATAAGAGAACAGCAGCATATTGCCTGCATGGTTGATAGAGTGTAGAGGTAGAGTGCAATGCCTGGATAGTACAAGAGATTTTAAAAATTTAAAACATTGGGTTTCCGCCTGGTGGTCATGGAAGTCTGACCCAGGCTTGATCATACATTTAGATTTTTCAATCACATTTCAGTTGTCAGAAGCTGTGACTATTTGATGGGATGACGTGGAAAGCGATGCATAGCGAACAGACTGACCAGTAAGCATCTTAAGTGCTGAATGAATCATGGGTACATAATGAAGTAATTCAAAGCACAGCATGTTTGTAAAAGGAAAATGGTTTTGGCATTCCTAACTATAATCCATCTCATTCTGTGGAGCAAAATTTTGCTTGTGCTTTTGCTATATTTTGTTATTCCTTGGTGGTAGAAAATGATTTCTTTATTTTTAGGTCACTTACTGTAGCTTAGTCATCAGAAAATCCTTTGTCTATTATTTGGTATTATCCTATATTATCTAGCATATAGAATTTTATATACATTCATAAACTCTTCAAGGAATTTAAAGAAGTTTTCCTTACATTTTCATGTGGGAAAGGAGTTGTATCAGTGGAACTAACTTGATCTCTTGCCAACAAGCTTCACTGAATTTGTATAACTTTTGTATATGAGAAATGTGAAAGTTCTGTGATATTTATGATACAGATGTGTTTTCTCCCTCTGCATCTCTTTATTTGGAGAAGATAGATTGCTTATAATTTATATGTAAAACCACTTTTGAAATTGGTCCTTTACTAATGATTTGTCCCATCTGTGTCTCTCTCTTCAGGATGCCCTAACTGTTTACAAAGAAGCAATACAGAAAATGCCAAGGCAGTTTGCACCACAGAGCTTATACAACATGATGGGTAAGTATATTGTTACTGCTTCAGAATGAATTAGCTAATAATAACAAAATAGTTGCTTTCAGTAGATACAAGCCAAACAAGGTTCAAGAACTTAGATGCCAGTAAATACAATGCTGTGTGAAGCACAGTAGACTATCAACTGTTGGATATCCAACCTGGTGTAGGGAACCTGCTTTGGCAGGGGGGTTGGACTCAATGATCTCTGGAGGTCCCTTCCAACCCCTACAGTTCTGTGATTCTGTGATCTAAGAGTGTTCAGGTTTTTTTAATCTCTTATTTATTTCTCTTTGAAACTGAGTTTGCATTTGCTTTATAGAAAATGGAGTGGAAAGTGACCTTAATTATAACAAAATTTCATCTAATATGGTAGTATTCTTAATAAGATAGTATTCTTAATAAGATAGTATTTTTAATCACATCTTTACACAAAATACATTAAACCAGTAACAGGAAAAAAATATATGTATTATTTGTACTATTCAGATCTGCAAAAAAGAGGAACAGTTCTTAATTGTTCCTGAGATGTTTAAGTGGAATTATTGTTAAAGAAGCATGCATTTCTACTAACCCACCTCAGTTTCTGATGAGTAGATTCTACAAGCTCTTATCTGAGAAAGAAATAGTCCTAAGATGTGTTTGAAATAGTTTGAAGTGGAACAATAAAAAATATATGTAGAAGCAATTAGGATCCCTCATGCCAAAAAGGTAAGGCTGTGTGTTGGTTAACGCAGCTGTCAAAAGGAGGCACCACTCACTCTTCTCTACTTACTCGGAAAATTTATCTTTCAGTAGCTCCTTACAGGTTCTTGGACATGGGAAAAGTACTCTGAAACTTTGGTTGTAACTAATGCTACATATTTGCAAATCTCCGCAAATGCTAAAATAAATATTTGTCACTGTGACAAAGTATCCAATGTCTTCTTAACAATTCATACAGTTCAGCAGATTTACTTCTTCCTAAATTCTGAGCATTACCAGATCAATGCAAATGGCTAAAATTTGCACATGCTTTTTTTTTCTTAGAAAGTCTTAGCTGAACTATTTCTTTATCATTTTTATTTATCAGCATTTCCTGATGGATTTGATGGGGTTATCTGTAGTCATAGCTCTGTGGGAATTAAACATCTGCTTATTATTGGTGTCCTGTAGTGGCTTTTGATGTACTGCAGGGCTCTAGCAAACCCTCAGAAGTTTGATTGCCCTCTTTAGCACAGATATATATTTCATAGTTCTGATAAAAGTGCTGTCAGAAGTGCAGAAATTACAAGATGAAAACCAATGCTGTTTCCCACATCATGGTTGTTTCATTATAAGGCCTGTGTCACCCTTTTTCTTTCCCATGAATAGGTGCTCCTTTTAGAATCATAATGTCCTAAAAGGTTCTTTAATATATTACTTCTTTTTCTATTGGTTACTTTTTTAGTAAGGAGGTCTTTCTCAGCTTTCTTTGTCCTTTCCTCAGTCCACAAAGTCCACGTTCACTCTACTTCTGGGATTTGCATGTATTAACTCACAGAGTGACAGTGAGCACAAAGACCAGCTCAGTCCTTTGCCCAGGCTTGGCTGGTGCTACACATGCTTCCTCCACTGCCTCAGTGTGCACGCTGGGCTCCACTGCCTTTAGGCATCTTATGACAGCCACAAATATCCTGGTGGCATAACAAGTCAGGGCCAGCTGAGCTTACCATAGCCTCTTTCAGGCTATTATGGGGCACTGTAAAGTACAGGTTATACTGGACATGGTGTATATTTGTATTTTGGTTGCTGTTGTGATTGCAGCTTTTGCATAGAAAGCAGGACTTGCTTCACATTCGTTGCTGAGGTGTGGCTTATTGGCTCTATTGCAAAGGCAATCCAAGAGGCTAGGTGAAGAGCCAGATGGTGACTTCAACTGGGCTCAGTGCAGCAATGCTAAGAGACGGTTTGTTTAAAGCTGTCCTGGGTGTGTCCACATGAACACTCATACTGCAGTTAGACAAACTAAATCAGATTGTTCTCTCCTGTCTGTAAGCGTAAAGGTCAGATGAAATGTCAGAACTGGGTAACTGTGTTCGGCTTGTCCTGTGGTAAGAAAAGTAATTTAGCCCACCTGTCTTAAACACCTATTTTAGTTTACATGAAAAATCCTCTGCAAGCATACTTCTTCTGTAAAAGGAGCTGAGATGGCTGGCTTAGACTTGCTAGCTTGAGTTGTGTGAGATTAATCCCAAACACCAATTCAGTCACCTCTTTGCATCGAATGTGACAAAAGAACAAGGCGAACACATCCATTATCAGGCGTGCATCTGCTCTGCAGTTCATACAGTGCCACTGGGTACCAGAGAACTGACTGGATTGTTTATTTCTGTTTTGATGTTCAAGACAAAGTTATAAACACTCTCACCATAACACTACCTTTGATATACAGCTTTACATAAATTTGTCTGGCTACTGCTTGCCTTTAATTAGGAGACTTTGAGGCAGTGAAATAGGCCAGTCCTGTCTCTTGTGCTTGGTGCTGCATGAAGCTGTCTCTGATCTGTGCCCATTCACTGTATTGAGGAGGAAGGGGGAGCAGCTGGGGTATGCTCCCTACCTGTGCAGGAAGGAAGTATCCTTCCCTGTCAAGACGTGTGGAGGGGGTCTTCGTGGCTTATCATGAAAGCGAAGAGTAGTTACAGTTCGAGGATTATGTATCTGCTGCAGTAATCATTATGACTGATGTATTCCAAGTATCTGGTAGTAGCTCTGCTTGGTTCAGTGTCAGATATTGGCATGTGATCTAAGAAAACAGTACTTCCATTAATTTCTAATAACTATTTGATTATTTCATGGAGAATTTTAAGAAGGCTTCTTTCCATGTATAATGTAGATAAAATACATGAAGGAAAATAAACAGAAGATGAACTGTTTGAATGAATTAGGGTTTGAGCTCCAGCACTCCAAGTGCGGCAGCATTAGCACTCCAGTAGTGTTAAGCCTTTACACCACCTGCTTTCCCTGTTTGTCTTACAGGTCTTTTCCTGCACTTGCTTCTATTGGCCTTTTGCTCAGCCAGGCCCAGGGACTCATTCCTCTAGTGTGCCAATCTGTCCAGCTGACTCATTCTTTAAAACTCCAAGTAACTTCCCTGTTAAATGAGGAAAAAATATTGGGCTTCAAGAAGCAAACCATCCATTTGATTTTGCATTTTAATCGTTACACAAAAGGCAGGGCCAGAAGACCTGCATCAAGTATTCTAAGTTTGTGCATATGAAAAGTTGCAGAGTAGATTTTGGTCTCCTGTTGCTGTGATTTATTTTGCCAGGTGTGCAACAACTCAGTTAAAGAAACCATATGTTTCTCTGGCTTTGTACCAAGAAGTAAAACCTTTTTTTTTTTTTTTTTTTTTTTTTAAATTTAAAGAACTCCAAACAGCTAAAAATTAAACCCAAAAAGTAGAAACAAAATAATTATTCAACAGGCTGTGTAGGGTTGGCTCGATATTTATTTTCCCTATGTCATATTTCTTTGATGTAAATTAAAAAGTACGTACTAAGGTTACACAGATTAATTTGTTTGGCATGACAGCATGCACTACAAAGGCCAGAGTCCAGCTCAGCTGCATTAAATAGGTAATATATTTTGTTTAAAGTTTCAATTAAAACCTAGGGTCAAAAGATAAAATAGTCCCTGTGGGATCTTGAACACTTTAATGCCAATATTAGGATTGCTTAAGGATCAGCCTTTGCTCTCGATGTCTTTTGCGTTCTTGAAATCTGATATTGTACAGTTGATTGTATTACATTGCTTTTAAAACCACACTGGCCCACCTGCTACAGTAATTTGTACTCCTGCCAGTGAATTGGTGTGAGGTGGGGCATGAAGGCTTTATTTCAATATTGAAAACATAACAACAGGGATGCTGGAGTGGTGGTGTTCAGGTTTAAGCTGGCAAGATAAAGTCATAAAGATAAACGCTGTGATCATACTTCATCTGCTCTTGCTGACTAACGTCTGACTGTCTATTTTCAAGTGCATTTCATGCAAAGTTTTTCAAACCTTTTTTAATGAGAGAAATGCAAGTTATAAAAGAAGCTAGAATTGCAGGAGTGAATATGGTTAATGATGCGCAGTTTACATTTCTCCTTGCTAATCTGCTACATTGCACATGCACAGAAAACAAATCATACTATAGTGAAAGCCAGGTACAGAAAAGGAAAGGGGAGCCAGATTTTACATCTGGTGCAGAAGTTTGCATCATAAGCATGGAGACTTAGCATGTAGAGAGATTTTTTGTGTTGATGATTGTAACATAACTATCACTTTATTTGATTATGCTTTTGAGTGGATGTGGCTGTTTGTAAAAACCTGTTAATATTGTTAAGGCTCCTATCCTATTTGCCCCCCCACTCCCACTAAATGCTTTTTTTATTGAATTACTTTTAAATGTTCAGTACTCCAAGAAACACTTTCGTTGGTGTAGTTTTACAGTTCATACTGTGCACGGCTTACTTTTTAAGAGCCAAAGATGATTAAGCTGTGAAATGGATATCCCATGTCATATCTTGTGCAAAGTGTGGTACCTCCACTTGTCTGAGTCCAACCATCAGTGCACTTACTATGTTCCTCATAAAGCTTTGCTGGTAATTGCTTATTAAACATACATTATGACCACTTTTTTTCCTGTTAGATTAACTTTGTTGTAAAAGAAGGATTTTTTTTATTTCATATGTTTAGTTCGTTGGATGATCTAGAATAAGAATGGAATTGGCTCCAGTAGTAAGAAGCGTAAAAGACTTCGTTCCCTTCTCCCCCTTCAAGCCCCATCCTAACCATACCCAAACTTTTCAGATTACTGTAGTTCATGTCTGCTGCTCAAAAATGTGTGTAAATCTCTGGGCTGATTGACCCTTTTCCTATGTTTTCACCTTATTCATGTGAGGGATTCAAACTGGGTATGAAAATAACTGCACTGAGTTGCTGAGGGAACTGCGGATGCAGCATTTGAGACCAGTTTGGGTTTGTTGTTTTTTTTGTGTGTGTGTCAGGTTCTCAGATTTTCTTAGTTCTCTCTTTGGGCCGTTGAGCTATAATTTCTTGTGAAATGCTTTTATTTTCTTAGACAGATTTCTGAAAGGGCCAAGAGTCTAAGCCTGTCATGTATTTGTATTTTAAACATATAGGATTTTGTATGAAAAGAGGCATTTGTAGACTAAAAATATAGTCCAGTGCTGAAACTGGACTACAGAAATCCCAGTTAGGCATGATTCTACATGATTTTAATGGAAAGTATTTCTATAAAGAGTATTCTAAAAAAACAACAACCTGTTCTGGTAAAATGTCTATGGTATAATGACCAAAAAAAAAAAAAAAAAGAAGAAGAGTGCAATCACTAGTTTAGTTATGAATTCTTGGTCAGTTTGTACCCTTACAGTTTACTGCTGGTTGCACATCTGTTGGAAAATGAAAATGAGCTTATCTGTCTCAGGTGAGTTCAGTGCTGCCATTTCTGTCAATATTTTCCATTCTCTGGAAGTCTTTGTGTAACAGGAAACAGCTGTGCTAAGTCCATGCTGTTTTGTGGTGCAACTATTTTGTTTTGCCCTTTATTTATATCTGTTTTCCACTTCAGGTATTTTTTTTTTTTTTCAAAAGTAGATTACTGGTCTAATTAAATCAGATCAAAGGCTTTGCTTTGGCTAATTGAGGGCTGGAAGAATCTGCTCAAAGTAAATGTGGATTGGCTCCTATCCATCAAAAACCCGCTTAAAATACAGTGCATTTCTTGAAATCTTCAAGGAGATTATTCTGTGAAAGAAAAAAAAATATAATATGCTTAGTCTATGCAGATTGTGATGCTCATTAAGCTCACATGCTTCAGCTGTTTCAGAGAGGATGTACATGCACTGCATATTTACCACCAAGACTGAATCTCTTGTAGTGTATCCTACACATCAATACACTATAGCAAACTATGCTGCTAGATTTATTATGTTATTGTATGCACTGATACCTAGGGGAAAAAAAAGAAGGAAATTATATATGCTGTGCATTTATGGTAAGTGCATCTGCTGCCTTAATTTGCACAAGAGGCCGTGCAGCTGCATTGGGAAGGACACAGACTTATTATGGTATTGAAGTACACAGGAGCAGAGGCTTCCATCTTTTTTCTAAGACCAGCTCTTTATATTCCCAATTCAAAGAATTTATGGAAAAATGAAATTTAAATTGTGACTAAAGTTTCACAGTAGAGCTTTTCCTTTTTACAGTGCACTTCTGTCTTCTTTGCTGTTTTGAGTTCTACTCTGTTCTGACCTTTTCTATGTTACAGTTTTACCATCTAGATATTTGAGTGGCAGATAATTACACGTACAAGGATGATACAAAGCATATTTACCCTGCATTATCTCCTTCACAGAGAGATTTTTTTCAGTTGTCTTTATAGCCATTATCTCTTGAGATCCTAAGAGAAGAACTACAGAAAAATTTATGCTCTTAATCTGAAACTGTGAGTATGTGGAACCTATAGAAGCACAGTGCTTTTGCAGAAGCTTTTGCTCTTGCAGCATGGTTCCTCTGTACTTACTGATAAGTCTGCTGTGTTCCCTGCAAGCAGATGGCTTTGGCTTTGGTTTTGTAGAGGTCTGGCTGTTGTAGTACTGAAAGAATTATGTTACCTATAATGAAACCAAGCAAATTGGAAGTCAGCAGGTGGGAGGTTAATCTAGAACCACATAGATAGGTCTGGAAAGAAAGATGCTTTCATGCAAATGGCCCTTAATTAACAATACAGTAGTAATTAACAATAAAGCAGTATATACTAAATCTACCGTGTGTTTTCTAATTGGAAGCTCTGCATTAAACTTGTATTACACTTCATTATCAAGTATAAAGTCAATGTTTCTGAGGAAACAGGTGGTAGCAAACTGATTCTCTCTTACTAGTTAATATAAATATCTAATGTTTACTACTATTTTTACTACTTATTTATTCTTAATTTATTCAGGGATAATTTTAACATTTGTTTTTTATGCTGTATTTTTAGAGATGATCTTTCATTCCCGAAGAATCTGGAGAAATATAGAAAGCTTGCTTATATATATATAAAATACACACTTGATTTCTTGACTTTGTTTTGTGCATAATAAGATATATTAAGCATAATGTTATGCTACTTATTTGTGAGTGTAAGCATAGTGGGGAAAAAACATTACCATGTTGTTAATATCTCTGAATTTGATCACAGGTTTTGGGGAGCATTTGTGTTGTGCTTGCTGTTGCTTTTTCCCCAGCTTGGATGGTTTTTTGTTTGATTTGGGTTCTTCTGGAGTTGTTCTTCTAGCTTGGGCAGCAAAACTCTATTGGACCAGCAATAGAGTGAGTTGTGTACTGCTGGGACTGAAACATCAGCTACTTCTGTATGCAATCAGATATCGAGAATAGGATATGAATACAAAATGCTATGTAGACTCTTCAATTAGAAATCCTGGTCTATTGGATGTACAGACCTGCACCCTTTTTTGGAAGGCCTCCCTTAACTTTGGCTGGTGCAAATTCTGACTAATTTCAATATAGGGAATGGCGATGGCAGATAACCAGTTCTAAATTACCCAAAAAAGGACAATAGCAATAACTCAGTTAAAGAAAGAAAGATTTGCTTATCTGTCCCAAGGATCGGAGCTCACCAAATACTCCAAAAGGAGGGATCTCCAGGTAGAGATCCTTCCCTTGTAGTCACCCGCCCTTAAATGAGGCTTAGGGAGGGGAAGAACCAGATTCCACCCCTTCTGGTCCCACAGGTGCATTGCTTTCACATGTGCTCCCAGGGCTGACTGTGTCCCTTCACCAGGTGCTCAATCATTGGTTTAGGCTGTGACAGCAATTCCCATACATCTGGAAACTCAAACTTCTGCCACATTTCGCCAAGGATTCCTGTGTTTTATGACAAATATAGGGAAAAAAAAAATCTAGTAATGAAATCTGCACACTGCAGTGGGCATTTTCAGTTGTTCAGTTGGGAACAGGCACCTAGAGCTATATACACCTAGAGCTCTTGCAAAATAGCTGTGTAATCGTAGAATCATAGAATTGCTTGAGTTGGAAGGGACCTCAAGGATCAAGCTCCAGCCCCCCTGCCAGAGGCAGAGTTGCCAGCCACTAGGTCACATACTAGATCAGATTGTCCAGCGCCCCATTCAACCTGGGTAAACACCTCCAGAGAAGGCATCCACAACCTCTCTGGGCAACCAATTCCAGCACCTCACTGCTCTCTCAGTGAAGAACTTCCCTTGATGTCTAATCTGAATCTTCCTTCCTTTAGTTTAAAACCATTGTCCCCTTGTCCTATCACTGTCTACCTATGTGAAAAGTTGATTTCCCTCATCATTATAAACTTCCTTTAAATACTGGAAGGCTACAATGATGTCTTCTCACAGCCTTCTCCTTTGTAGGCTGAACAAGCCCAGTTCCTTCAGCCTATATTCATAAGAGAGTTGCACCAGCCCTTGGATCATTTTTGTGGCCCTCCTTCGGACCCTCACCTAAAGAGGGAAATGCAGAGAACTAATTTGAAAGCTGCTTTTCTTCACCACTATGTACTTGTTGATACTGCTAATTTCAAACCTTCAGGAATTTGAATTGTATTGTTTCTTAGCTTTGCCCTCCCAGTATAGTAAATCTCTTCTGAGAAACTTAAGGACTGCAATTATCTATACCACAATTTGTCCTTCTGACATCCTGTTCTTCAACATTGCCTACCTCAGCCTCTCACAGTAAAGGGTTTTATTTTGAAAAAAATCCAACTCAGATCTTTTCATATGCAACTTCCTAAGACTAGCAATTTTAAAATTAGAATTCTGTATTCTAGTTTAATATTTTTGTGGCAGATGATCTAATTTGACTACCTATGGAGATTAGGCTTCTTTGTATCACACTCTCCCTCCAAAATGGTTTCAGGACTGCTTTTTTAACATTACCCATTTTTTTTTTTTTTTTTAAGTCTAGATTCTTGATGTGCTATGGTTAATTGCAAATTCATTCTGTATTATTCCTTGTACTCCCTGCTCTGCAGTATAGACTGATGGCAAGAAGTAACTCTTCTGTTACTTTGAGACTTCTAACTGAAACTTGGCAGTTAGAGCTACCTCTTGCAATTCTATTACAAGGCTTCCTAAACCACACTCTTTCAGCCTTAGTGAGGCCAAAAGTCTCAGTGAGACTGTTTACTATTATTTTTAATTGCTGACATTCAAAGCACGTCACACTTTCCAAGATCTTTGCCTATTTAGTAAATAAAACAATTATAAATGAGATAATAAATCTATGGGAAACCTGAAAAATTTTGGGATATTCTCACTAGTATTTGTTTGACCCTGTAGGAGAAGCCTATATGAGAATGAGCCGTCTGCCAGAAGCAGAGCATTGGTACGTGGAGTCACTGCGATCCAAGAGCGACCACATCCCAGCACATCTCACCTATGGAAAGCTTCTGGCTCTGACGGTGAGTTAATCAGCAGCTCCTGGGAGTCTTTTGGGTAGTTGAGGTGAAAGGACAGGAAGACTGTGGCCTGAAAATTACTGCAGTGTTTCAGGTGTGATTTTTAATGAAGGAATTTGATTGTGTATGGATTGTTTTGTAGTTGTTTTTTTAAAAAAAATCCATTCCTGAACTATTATAACCTCTTTGTGAGAAGAAAACAGTTATCAAAGAATTGAAACTTTATAATATTTAATTTAAAATGCCTTCTTTATAAATAATTAGGTCATAAGTAATGATATTAAAAAATATTTAGTGCTTGACCCAGGTTTGTTGTGGCAATCTATGGCAAACATATGGGTGTTCCCTGGATTTGCAAATCACATCTCTCATGCTTTGGATTTACACTTCTTCAGGAGTATCTCTGAGCTTCTGAATAAAAATAATCAACTCCTGTTTAAAAGCTATTTCTAACAAATCAGAAGAGTTGGATTTATTAATCTCTTCAAAATTTACTGTGTTTTGAGTACAGAGAAACCTTCAGCTCTAGCTAAACTAGCCCCATGATAGAGCACACAGTGCCAGTCATCCTTGATTTTCACCCTTTTTGGAGATGAAAAGAGTTTTCTATTCTTTTCACTAAATTGGTCCTGTTTTAAAACTATCTTTTGTTTTTTTCCAATTCACATTGCTGTTTGTTTTTTTTCTGAATATATCGTCTTTCCTTTCTGTTTATTCCACATTTGCTTTCATTGTTCGCACCAGTAGTTCCACATTCCCTTTCTGTGCTCTACTGATATGCCTTTATAGGTTCTTCAATCTTTATGCTTCAGCCTGATTGTTTTTCTCAACTTTTCACTAGCTATAAGCTTTTTCTCTGACCTTGTTATTTCCTGCCCAGCCTTTAAGCAAAATGTATCCTTAGATACAGGGTAGAGTTCAAGTTGAAAAAAATAGTTCAGAATTAATTCTGGATGATCCATTGCTATTAGAACAGAAGACTTCTACCTGAGCAACAAGTGACAACATAAATAGAAAGAATTAAAAATGGTTCTGTGTTGTCACATGATGTCCTGTAGAGAGTTTGGTAAAAGCTGTATGGATTAGAGTTTTCAACTTCTACTGGAAGGCAAGCTGTTAGTGTTATATCCCCACTGCATGTCTATCTCAGGCTCTGGAAAGGCATTTTTACAACATTTTATTAAAATTTCCAGATCCAGGTAAAATTTCTCAGATATTCTTAAATGTGTGCACTCTCTGATTAACTTCCTCTGGAATACAAATGTAAGTAGGTTATACAGCAAAATTTCCTAATTTACCTTGCTTTTCTGACAGATCTCTTTATGTCTTGCACCTAAGAACATTATCAGAAAGTTTGTGTTCCTGGCTTCTTTTTAGATCTTTGACATAGAAATTCGAATTTATTAGAATTACTGTGGGGAAAGAGTTTTCTCAATTAAAATCTGTATCTTTCTCTCTTTTTCTCTCTCTCTCTCTCTTTTTTTTCTTGTACTTTGTACTTCTTGTCAATTCTTTGCATTTCCTGATCTGCTGAATATATGAAATATAAGAACTGTTAAGGAAAATCTTGCAGTTAGTCTGGGAAAAAATGTCTCAGTTTTCTTCAAAGTAACAAGATCTCAAAATCTGATAACTCCTTAAAAACATTGTGAGTCATTAAAAAGAAATTCTGAATTTTGTCCCCTCGTTATGAATGTTCAGTTATTGGTTTAAACATAAGTGGCATACCCGAACTATGGGAAGGAAGTGATGAATTGTGTACATAGATACTTAAAGCAGAATTGAGCTGTTTACTTTTCTCCAGGGATATAAACACAAGGTACTTATGAGGTGGATTTTGCTTTGAGGATCCGAACTCTGCTTGTGGAAGAATGTGTCTTATTAGCAAAAAGGACAGGACTTATACACAGCTTTGCAGTCCATTCTAATAACAGTAGCATAGACTGAAAAAGCATTGCTGATGTCTGTCAGACCTGTAGTAACGTCTTTACAAACACAAGAAAACACACTGATGTCAATGTAATTAAAGGTAGTGGAAATTTTTTTGGATGGATATTTCATTCATGAAAAAAAAAGTTGGTTTGTCTTTTATGTGGTGGAATTCGGTATTTGTTTCATTTAATTCTTTGAGTTACAAAGCCTGACAAGACAATCAATAAGAAATTGGATGATGGAGAGATTTGGCAGTAGAATATGAATTTTTGTCTCCATGTTGGTCACTTGTCCCTAATCAGTTTTGCAGTCTACCATCTGCTCAATGATTCATATTAAATGAGTTTTGACTAGTTTCTAATGCTCTAGCCTGTACTAGTTCTAGTTCCCATCACAAATATATGATGCCATAATTGACATCCTTCCTACAAGTCTGCATAGACTTCCTTGGGATTCAGTACCGTTAAGAACTACTCCCTTTGGTGTAGTTATTTTAGTCCATACTGAAAAAGAGGTACCACTGTGATTTATTGTTCACTTAAACTTTGCTACCTAGGCTTCTGGTCATTTATTCACATCACAGCTGGTGTATTTATGAGAAAGAAAGTCCTACTTCAGTAAGTTCTCGGATGTTAGAAGAGAGATGGTTTATTGCCTTGTTTCTCCTCATCTGTCATTTGGTTTTTTGGACCTAAACTTTCAGACTTTGTGCAATCTTTTGCCTGAGTGTAAGTGCTGAAACCAAACTACTGATAACACTTCTCTGTCTCTTTCCTAGGAGAGAAAGGTGAGATGGCTGATAAAGTGAGGGATGGGAGTGGGTGCTAATATAGGTAGAAAATTCTTCTCAGTCAGTAAAATTGAGGGATGAGGGGTGAGAGGAGGATGGTTTCAGACAAGTTCCAAAGTTCCAGCCAAAGGCAATTGTACTATTATAAAAAAAAAAAAAAAAAAAAAAAAAAAAGGCAGTAAAAATCTAACCCGTAAAGTTCACAAATTCAGCTGTTTAAATTCCTGTCTTAAATTCCAATATAGTGGCTTAATGTAGTGTTTTTCATTCTTAAGTCTGCTGCCAGTATTAATGCTTACTGAGAGCAGCATGGCATGATTCATTTATTCTCTTAGTGCCAATCCTGATACCTAGGCCAGCTTCCTGTACCTTCTGAGTCTTTTTACCTTCCAGTGAGGAAATATGAGGCTGACCTATGCCTAGTGTGTAGATTGCAGATTGTAGAATTGCTTGTTCATTATAGCAGGCTCTTGTTTCCCAGCTTTCAGCAAAAGCTTGTCAGGTTCATAAACAGGGACACTGAGACAAATGAACATTCTAGAATGTAATCCATTGTTTTATTCATGTTATCTGGCCTTGATTCTGTCAAACACAAGCTAGCATCTCTGCACATGAAAAAGTATGTTTTCTAAATTCACGATTACCTGCCATTTCTTTTTTCTTTTTTTCTTTTCTTGTAATAATGGATTCTACAGCACACATAAAATAAAGGCACGATATACTAGGTCAGTTTAGTAGCTTCACAATGAAAAAAAAATGTGTACTTTTCGTTCCAACTTGAGCAATAATTCACGTGGACGATCTTGTCTATTAAGTCTTCTTTGAGCTGGTAATTAAATAAGCTGATATCTCAAGGATTTTTCCAAGTTGAATTTTTCTATGATTTTATGTAACTTACTTTGTTTTAATGCTGAAGATAGTTCCATTTTACTAAAATATATTGTTCTGAATGAAGTTCCAAGTATACATGTAATTTAAAAGCTTATTATTCTCTTTTATTGAAAAGAAATTTCAGAAGAGGATTTGCTTCTACTGGAATGGGTTACCTTTTGTGGAGTAATGAATTGCACCATTTTTACAGCTTTAAAAAGATAAATCACAATTCATCCACTATGATAAAGTTAAAATGATTGCAATTATGCCATGAATGACAGATACTAATTCATGTCATCATCTCTATCCATTTGCATGTAGCTTATGTTGCTGCTGCTCTGAAGGGCAATTTAAATTTTAAACTTGCATTTTATGAGAGATTAAATGAACAACAGCAAGCAAAAGTATATTCTATGCTATTTTCTTTTACTTTTGCTAATTCTCGTGCTTTTTTATATGCTCAATATGAGCACATAAAATGTATAAATGATTTCATTCATAAGCTTCCATATAGTCCAGAAAGTCTTAAAAGACAGCATGATGTTATTTCTGTGTGAGTTTCTCTATCCTGCAGATGAATACTACTAAAAACCTGAGTGTTAGTAAGCAGATTGTTTATTTCTGGAAATGATTTAATAGTTTGAAATGTACTTATTCACAGTGTACAGGCAGTCTGTGAAGTATTTTTTTTTTTCTTTTGCGGTTAGAATTATGGGAAAATTGATAATATAAGGTGTTACAAGCCCAGTCTCTAACAGGTCATTAGACAAACCTGAAGAAATAATATTTTCTTCTGTAAAGGCTACGTAATTTTTGCACATATGTATCTGAAAATGTGGACTGATGCAAAACCAAGGAAACCCAATAATAGTACAACATGAAATAAAAATCCAAGTAAAACCAGTTTCCCTTCAACACCTCTGAAAACCCGCTGATGGTTACTTCTTGTCCAGCAATAATAATCTGAAAGGTTAGATGTAGCATTTCTGCACAAAATTGTTCTCATTTAAGCATACTTTATGAATAACTGTAAAGATACATACATAAAAATCAAAATACTTTGTTAAGCTTGTTATAACTGGAATTTACATTTTAACATAAACTATATGCAAAGAATGCAAAGTGCACCACAAACACATACACACACACATACATATACACACACCAAGGTGTTAACTTGTCATTGACTCTTGAAATATCTAAATGGTGTACCTAAGTTTAGTGCAAATGCATGTGTCTATTCTGGTTCGCTTTTTGGGGTACAAGAAATGATAGGTGGACTTTGTTATATGTCGGAGAAAGGACCACGGGAGACAAGTCTCATGCTATCATGATCAACAGGTCTCAACTTTATTAAGTACAATGTGGTTATTTATTCATGAGATAATTAACTCATACATATTGCAAAAGCGAGGCTCATGATTGGAAGTTCCTCAACTGTGAGAATCGGCCTTCGCAGCTAGCTTTGCGGTTTCTACTCCCTATATCTACAAACTCCCAGCCTCATGACAGCCGGTTTCTGTTTCTTCTTTCAAGGTAAGGGCACAGTGTAAGGGCACAGTGTCCCTGCCTGGAATCCCGTATTGTTACTGTTTCACCAACTTGATCATATTGTGGCCCTTGTCTTGCAACCATCCCTCAGTCAGTCTCTCCACAGTTACACATGCAGAAAATAACAACTTAAAGCTCAAAGGAATGGCTAATGAATGTGCAGTCTTACTGCCTGATATTTCATAAGCCATATAGTGGATAATGTTATATGTTTATATCTGAAAATTACAGCTCACTAGGCTACAGTTTTCCTGAAAATATATTAGTACAGTAAAAAAAAAAGTAGTGGTTAAATGCATGTATAGAGTAGCTCACCCAGTGGATGAGTTGAAAGACAGACAGATGACAGGGGCTTAGCTTTTTTTATTGTGCATTTTTCAGAAGTGTGGCTGTTTAGGACAGCATTGCTTTAGCATTGTATATTTCCAATCATTTTTCAGATCTTTAACTTGTTGTGCTGCATAAATGGCTTGATAGATGTTATCTGTCAATATGACGTGATAGTTATCCTAGCTGGTCTACAGTAGTACATGAGTCTAGAGTCATAGCACCTGGGTCTCATCCATTGCTTAGGTAATTTATTTTTATATAACAAAGAAAAGCACTGTTTTTGTAAAAGGCTTTACAATTGTGAGGCTCCTGGTTCTAAGATGAAAATGAGTCTGTCAGAATGGCAGTACCAGGTGAGGCCTTGAGCATATGCTGTAATTCTTTTTCCATTTTATGAACAGACTTTCCAGGAGAAAAAAGGTTGGATATCATGCTGAAAAAAAAAAAAAAAACAACCTATGCATAACTGAGGCTTTTATAATATTATTTTCTCCTTTCACTTTAATCTGTTCTTAGAGAGGAGACTGAGAAACCCTTCCTTCTTGTGGCTGGCCTCTGCCATCAGGCAGCGCATGGATGTTGTAACAGCACTCTAATCTGAGGAGCTTTACTTCAATTATAGATGTATTTGAAGATTTGTCTCATCTGTTCTGAGTGAAGTTGAGCCCACAAACCACCCCTCATAGCTTCCAGTAGTGCCTATAATCACTAATGTATTTAGGAACAGCCCCATATTGTAACATTTATCATGTCGCATACAGGAATTACAGGCTTTACTGTATTTCTTTAGAAAAAAATTGCAGTGTTTCTTGCATTTTATGCGGCTCCACACAGTGCTGTTAATCTCCTTTTTTTAATGACTTGGAAAATCACCCAAAGTGCTGTAAGAAAAATTTACTTTGCCTTGTAAAATTTCTATGTTACAGCTCCAAACCATATAAAATTAATAATAATCACAGTAGAAGTTTCTTTAAAATCTAGAATATTTTATTTTAAACCATTTTTCTCAAAAGCAGGGTAATGACAAAGAATGACAAAGACTGGTAGAAGCTGGCACTGTTTGGAATTAAAATAAATGAAACAGAAGTTAAGTTCTGAAGAAACTGAAATTAAATATATTTTTTAAGTTTTAGAATATTTACTTCTCTGTGGATGGTGGTGTTTTTCCCTACTGCTGTTTGTTGCTTGTTTTCCCAACAAACAGGAGACCAGAAAGTTATGCTGCCATAGTTGGTTAGCTGCTGAATTACTGAGAGTGCTACTATAAAATATCCCACAGTAATTGATGTAGTCCTTGAAAGTCACCTTAAAATAAGTGACAACTTAAAAATAAATGGAAGGTAGGAGGATTAGAATGACATGGGACAGCAAAGGGGAAGATAGCACAGCAATGAATAGATTAATTCAGCAACTGCTATTTCTGTAATTATTTGCTTGTTCCAGCATGGAAAGGAAATCCGTGTTTCTGTTGGAAAGGTCTGTTATTTTTTATTTCACTGTTTGATTGCTACCAATTGCTATTGACTTAACTAATTGGAAGGAAGCAGGGGCAAAGCAGTGCAGTCATGAAGTCAGAAGAGTCACGATTGTTTTTAAGAGTTAGCATTTGAAAAAAGCTGTATGTTAAATGCAGCTATGATTCCCTAAAAAAGTTTAATAGTTCTTCTAATTTAATAACTCATTTAAATCATATTTTAATGGTTCCTCTAAATCGACATTATATGTATTTTTAGTAATATTTCTTTTAGGAATGAAAAATAAATGATTACGCGTATATAAATCACATTTGAAAAGACATTTTCTGAACGATAAGATGAGCAAAGCTGTTAGAGATTTCATTTTGGGAGGCTCAATCTCTTGGCTGTTAGCACTGTATCTAGGAAGATATTTTAATCAAAATCAGATATATCACTTAAACTCCCATCATAACCAAGTATTAATGATGCTGAATCCTTCAGTAGGCACTCCCTAGAAATCCAGTGGAGCCAAGCAATGGCTGCTTCTACCTCTCTGTTGTGTTTGAATTGTCTTTGGAATCTCACACAGATACTGTAATTTTTCTTGCCACTTTAAATCTCTTGGGGGTTACAGCTGAGCCAAGCACAAATCTTGGATTTATTTCTGAAATTTGCAAAATGCCAGAAGTTGTTTTTGTTTCCAGTTTAAAAGCAATTTGTAAGGGATGGGCAAGTCCCCCTCCAGTGTGGAAAATCATGTTTATTGACTTCAGAACCATGAGCCCTATTTTAATTAGGTTTCATTATCTGGTGTATCTGGAGCATTAACACCTCCAGGCAGAATGTCAGGATTTCCGAACTACAGAAAACTCAATAACTGACATCTATTGGGCTTGTGTTTCTTCTGAGCTTGGCCACATGCCATAAGTATTGTGCCCAGAGATATAGTTTTCAGTCTCCTTAGGACGTGTTTGGCTACGTGCCAATTATAACAGAACTAATTGTAAAACATTATTTTCATTTAAATAGAAAATATCCATCTAACTAGTTGGTAAATTACCATGGTGCACATATTCAGATATGTAGCCCCTAACTAACCTCCTTCAGGGATCTCATCTTCTGTATCTTATTTCTAACTTCCTGTAGACAGGAAAAGGGGAGCCCTAAACTTCTTGCTTTTCTCAACAGAAACTTAAAGCTTGTTACAGAAAACACTGCTGACACAGGATGAGCTGCTTTCATGAAAGAAAGAGATCTCTTTGTTTTGTTACATGGTGGGAAATGGCTGCCAGTCACCTGTTATTACTCCAAGTGTAGTAATTTTTTTCAGTAATCACAGAAAAATGCAAGATAGAAGCCAAACTTACTCTGGAAGAAATTCATAGGGTTCAGAGAAAGCAGTATGAGGAGATGGTGAATTTATGTCCTACTGAATTGCTGGTGAAATATGAGTAGATATTAATATACTACTTTATCAGAAAATATAAAATGTGGCTTAAGATGGAATGGAAAAGAAAAAGAAAGTACCTAATGTGGAAATGTACTTAACATTTCATTACATATTCTTGAAATAAAATAATCTAAAGCTTAATGACCATGGTGAACATTTCTATATAGGTCTAGGCAGTAAATAAATCACAATGTATGGAGTGGAATTTATTTTTTTGAAGTTTACTTAAGACTGTACATAAACTCCCTTGGTGTTAACAGTGATTTTAAATGAAGTAAATAAATTTTAGACTTCATGTTGCCCAAAAAGAAATACTGAAAACTAGACATATATGTATTTTAAAAGACCTTCAAGAAAAACAAAGACAAAAACAAAACAAAACAAAAAAACCTCTCCCTGTATTTCTTTTCTATGTCATATTGAATCCTTTAGTAAAAACAGAATGTTTTTTATGATATGAGTCCCATAAAACAAGAAAATGGATGGGAAATAGCTCTAATATATTATTACTTAATCAGATACATACTACTTTACTTGAAGAAAATATCATCTTAATATACTCTGAATCATGCCCCAAGCCAGTAAAGTTATGAGTTGTGCTTTAGATTCCTAAATCTGTATGTAAGCAGTGATGTCACATTCAAAAATGCTTAAGCTCCAGTGGATTCCCACCAAAGTCAGTGCTTAAATCTCTACTCTCTGATTATCATACCATTAATTATGCTCATAGATGTAGCCTCAAGAACCCACTTTATGTTATTACTTTCTAAAATAAACTTGGCTCATAGTAAAATTCCACTGACTTCAGGAGAAACTCAGGCCAGTGGATTTTTAGTCAGCAGAAATACACTGATGTTTGAAGGAGGACTGGGGTGATATATCTAGATAAAAGTGAGCCACTTAATGTGCAAATAGTGGACTAAACAAAATGAAGATATTGCATTGTATTGATCATATGAAGGCTGATTTCTTGAAGTAATTTGGGAATCCTGACATTCTGACATTCCAGATCCTACTGGATTACATAAGTAGTATTCATAGGCTTGGCTGTGTAAGGATCATGGTCAAGTAAAATGGCTAGGGAAGAGATATGCTTTCTTTATATGAAAGCATCATATAAAGAGCATGTGAATGTGTCACACTGGAAAGCTGCCTCACATTGACTGTCAGGTAAACCTATGCACATGGTGAATTATTAGATACAGGTTTATACACTAATTTCCTCCGAATTTCTTGCTCCTATACACTGAGTTTAATGTATTCCAATAATCCAAATGATATTGTCTTGCTCTTGAATTTATTAGAGAGCTGTAACTTGGGAGTATCAGTAATTGTGATGTTTCTCAATGTGATCATCTAAAGAGATGGGGGAGGAAGCTTTTCTTTGAAAAGATAACATGTTTTACAAACCCAATGATACTAGTTGGACAATGCTGAAAGAAGGCCTTTGGAGGGCTGTAAACTCCACCCCCCAACAGCTGTCTGTTGTTTTGTTTTCCTTCATAAAATGTAATAATCATTGCAAATCTTGCCTCATATATGTATATTTTCTGGATCAGCTGTTAACCATTAGAAGTCACTACTTCTTTGCCATGTCCAGTTGTTTTTATTTTATTCTGGTAAAGATAAGATGAATAGGCAAGATTGGACACTTTGCTGCAAAGGAGAATAGAGACTGAGATAAATTTTGGGCCTGCAGTGTGAGTGATGCAAGTCCCATGTATTTCAGTGGGATTAGCATTCCATATGCAAGACATTCCCAAATAATTCAGAGTGATAAGTGTGGAGTTGTGGAAACATGGCAAAATGGGGGAAAATGAAGAATCTGCTGATTTAGATGCTTACATACTAGATTTTAAGTTTATTTCTTAGTAGTAGGAATAGGAATGAAGATCTTTCCACAAAGATGATCAGGGGACTGGAGCACCTCCCCTGTGAGGACAGGCTGAAGGAGCTGGGCTTGTTCAGCCTGGAGAAAAGAAGGCTGTGGGGTGACCTCATTGCAGCCTTTCAGTACCTAAAGGGAGCCTCCAAAGAGGAGGGGAATCAACTCTTTGAAAGGGTGAGTGACAGCAGGAAAAGGGGAAATGGTTTTAAGCTGAGGGAAGGGAGATTTAGGTTGGACGTCAGGGGGAAATTCTTTACAGAGAGAGTGGTGAGGTGCTGGAACAGGCTGCCCAGAGAGGTTGTGGATGCCCCATCCCTGGAGGTGTTCAAGGCCAGATTGGATGGGGCCCTGGGCAGCCTGGTCTAGTATTAAATGAGGAGGTTGGTGGCCCTGCATGTGTCAGGGGGTTGGAGATTCATGATCCTTGAGGTCCCTTCCAACCCTGGCAATTCTGTGATTCTGTGATCTTGTATATCAGCAACCTCACTGTAAGATGTAACTCTCTAACTAAGAACTTTTGAAGAGTTTATTCCTAATTTACTCACTTATACATAGTTTAAATTGTGTTTTTACCATCCTGTGGAAAATTTTATAAAGCAAAAAGAAATGGTTGAGAAACAGATGTACAGGTCTGCAATAACTTAAAGAAAGATGAAACAAAGTCACAAGTTCAGGTCAAACATTTTTCCTCTCCTAGCATACTCTGTTATTGAGACGCGTGTCTAAAGGGAAAAAGGAAATATCTAAAATAACTGTTTATTATGTATTAGTGTCTGTATTTTTATCAGTCTTCCGTTAAGAAATGTTTTCCCGTAATTCAGCTCCTTTTATTAAAAAGGGAATACTTGCCAAAAAAAAATTTGAGCCAATTTGGGGAATTAAAGTCAACTGCATTTGTGATGCAAATTGCAATCACATTATTGCCAGTTAAAGCTGGTACAACAAAATTGCAGAGTGAAGTCTCTGGTCTACTGATTAAACCCTTGTGCATTTTGGAGAATGATGAATATTTACAAAATATGAAATTGGTTTAAAATTGCAAAGACCACCTAACTAGTAGAACCACCTTGCTGGTAGCCACTGTATCATCATAGTTTACACAAGAGGGTTATTCAGAGCTGCTCAGCTGTATTAGTCTTTTCCAATTTTATTAGCATCTCAGGATTCTTGGGCCTCCAGCAACCTGAAGTACACCAGCTGCCTCAACATGATTTTGGCACAGTTCACCAACAGCGAGGAAAGAATTGGAGAGGGTAGAAAAAAATAGTAGTTTTGTCCTCAGTTTTTAAATATTTTAAGGATAAATGTAAGATATTTTACTGATGTGTCAGTTGCTCTTAGCTAGCTCTTTCTTTCTCCTGATAATCATATGTCTTTTTTAGGAAAGCCTTTTTTAGCAAATGTCTGGCCATATTAATAAGGACCCCTTGCAGTCTGCATCTACAGAGACCAAGTGTCTTAAAAATCAACTTCCTGAATTCATATTTAAATACTTAACTGTTTTGCTTCTGAAGCCAGAAGCAACCAGCCATTCTGATTTAAGTCTGTGTGGCATGTGGAGAGCAGGATTTTTATGAAAGCCAAGACAACTGGTGTACTAGAGCCATCTGTCAGTCTCATTTACTTTTTCACTTCTTAATACAGAAAGGTGATAATCATTGGCAGTGTGTCCTTATTTGTACCCAGGAAAAAGAATCAAGTTTTCTTTATTAATAAAAAATTGCTGGAAGTTTGTACACATTATTATTGTACATTATTATTACAGTAAGGTCCAGGTCTGTTAAGGGAAGAATGTCAACACAGTCTTCTGAGCTGAATTTTGAACTGTATTAATTATGGCTTTATTCCTCAGCAATGAGATTGCCATTCATTGTTTTATGATCCTGTATCATTTTGTCTTAGTGAGCTGAGCAGCCATAAATATGCCAGTGCTTCTGTGCAGAGGATCTCCATTAGGGCTTGGACCACCTAGTTATTTCTCCTGAGGAAACCAGTAGCTGTCAGATAGCACCTTTTCATTAGCTACTGACCTGGACTGGTTCTGAACTGGTGACCAACAGGTGAAAGGTATTTTGTATCCCGTTATTAATCCTTAGAGCCATCAAGTCCTTCTGTTAAAATCTTATGAATAACATATTTATCCTTAAGTCTGCTAGCATGCAGTTGTAAAATTGCCAAAGCATGTGGTTGTGCATATACAACTGCACACCCTCCTACTAGAAACTGGGAGGTTTCCAGTGGCTCTTAATGCCTACATCTGTGTGGGTCAATACACATAGCAGTGAACATGCACACAGAATGCCTTCCTGCACTAAGGTACTTTTCAGCTGTTTAAACAATTATTGTGGATTTTTGTTAAAAGCTATTTTTCCCCCTTGTGCCATATGTTTTATTTAACTCTGAACCCATATGATGGGAAAAGACAATTGCAGGGTTGCCATGTTAATGTAACTACATAGTGCCTATGTTATGTTATGGAAATTGGATAGTTGAAAAAAGTTTGTACGTACTAATGGTTGTAGCCTGACACTGTCAAATGCTTAGATTTTATATCATTTGACATGGAAAGAAAACTTATTAAATCTATGCTGAGGTATAGCAGCAGACAGATGGCACCAAAGAGGACATTTTTAGATAATATGATACAAGCTTCCTTATAGTGAAAGACAATGTTTTTATCTTTTTTTTTTTTTTTTTTTTTTTTTTTCCTCACAAATGTGGATAAATGAAAGTAAAGGCCAATATGAACAAATGCGGTTCTGCTGATCATTTTTAGTCAGTTTGTTTTATGGCTTAGGTAATATAAGATTTTTCCCCCTCT
Source organism: Phasianus colchicus (assembly GCF_987193195.1). Classification (NCBI taxonomy): domain Eukaryota; kingdom Metazoa; phylum Chordata; class Aves; order Galliformes; family Phasianidae; genus Phasianus; species Phasianus colchicus. The sequence continues at coordinate 41,734,231 of NC_143436.1, forward strand.
TCTTGTTAATGAGTATTTGGACCTGTTAACAGCTCAGTCCTTCTTTTGATACTGTACATACTGGCATCTGTCATCACTGTGTCCTCCAGGGCTCCTGAACTTGGGTGCAATATGCCATTTGGAAAATGCCAAAAAGTGGAACAGTCATGTATTTTTGGTGATCCCAGTAAATGAAAATTAATCATGTTTGACAAATGTTTGTAGCCATCTATTTCTGTAGTCTGAAGTGACATATTTTTTACTGTATCCAATGAACTGTTCTTTTATGTTCTAGAAATAGACGCAGAGGCAGAGCGCAACCAGCTAAAACTAACGATGATCATCTGTTTGGAAAAAAAAAAAAAAAAGCAATGAAGCACAATCTATAAAAATTAGTTCTGACAATGTATTCTGATACATGTGCTTGGTGACTGTCATTTTGCAGCCTCAAGGCTAGGCTTGCATATGTCATAGTACCTTTTGCCAGGCTAAAATGTGCCAGTCTGGAAGTTAAATGTGCAAAATTCAGTGTTTAATTTTAGTCCCACCACAATCCTCATTATTCTAATTTGAATAATTATTTTACATTCACCCAAATTTACCATGTGTTTTCAAGTGGAGGTTATTTTCTTCTTCACATTTTGTTCTCTACTATGATTGTATGTAATTAAAAAATTATTATTTTTTTTTTAATCTTTAGATATGTCTTTACAGTGCTAGTAGATGAGAAAAAATTAATCTGAACTATGTGTCATGTGCTATTCTTTTTTCTTAAAAACAAACAAACAACAACAACAAAAAAACCCAGTGCTGCAATACAAGGTAGCATATTCTGTAATTTAATTGTTCCATTTGGCTTTCAGAAGCTTTATGGTTATGGTTTCAGGAATATAGTTTTACTAAAGTAAGTTTGCTGAATAGTCAGGCTAAATTCTTAGTGCATGTGAACGTTCTGTTTGTGAAAGTTTAATATTGGAAATGGTAATTCTGCTTATATCTCAACCAAGATGACCAAGATGCTGCCTTGAAAAATTTCAGACTATCTTGCTTTTGATAGAACCCAGTTTTGATATACTTCTTTATGTGCTGCTTCATTGTTCCTTTTTATTTTCTTGTCTTTAAGACCCTGGAATCTGGAGCAGCTGTGATCATGAACTTACCTCACTATTACTCCTACGTTAACTTGTGGGGTAGTGCAGGATGTTTGCAATGTCTATTTCCAGACCACAAAACTTGAGAAAGCCTATATCTGTGAAATAACAAGTAGGCCAGCATTGAGAGGTGCATAATGCAATGACTTTCTACAACAGTGATTTAGCTTAAATGTTCTTCATTATGGAGGCCTTCTGTTTTCTAGTACAAACCACAGCAACTGATTTCATGGGGATAGGACTGAACAGGTCTCAGGTATCTTATTGAACAGCTGATGATGATTTGTGTTTGAGTATGAGACTAGACTAATCCTGTGTCACTGGGTTTTGGATTTTTTTTTTTCATGATAAGAATAATGGCCACTTAAAAATCTATTCTGTAATCTTGTGTCCAATGGTGCAGGTTTAGTGTCTTTTAATTTCAGTGACAAGAAAATCTGTGGTTTAGAATATTCCTGTTCTTCTTACCATCATTTCTAGATTTTGTTTGTTTTGTGTTTGTTTGTTGTTGGTTTTTTTTTGGTTGGTTGGTTTTAATTATTGTTTTGTCGTAACATTGATCACTGTCTTTAAGAATTCTATTTTTTAATTCTGTTTATACTCTATGATCAACAGTACTGATTTCTGATGAAATCTTGGTTTCCACATTAAAATCTGTACCATTTTCTATTTCTGTTCCTTAATTTGTGGTGCCTTTAGGGCTGAATATGTGTATTGCAATGTTATTTCACAAAACCAAAGCATTCCCTTCCCTCTTCCCTCTTCCCTCTTCCCTCTTCCCTCTTCCCTCTTCCCTCTTCCCTCTTCCCTCTTCCCTCTTCCTTCTCTTCCCTCTTCCTTCTCTTCCCTCTTCTCTCTTCCCTTCCCTTCACTTCTCTTCCCTGTATAAAATGCTTATCCTGATGCATGTCCAGAAAAGTATCATGGAGGTCCATGTTCACCCCAAACATTTCATAGTATATTTTTTTGCTATATATGTCTGCCATTTATTTACTTCTTGGACATCGGTTATGTTGGACACATTTCCTCCTCAGTCTGGAGTTCTGCAACAGAAAGTAGCAGACCTCAAAACCTACTGTAACACTTAAGCATTCGTATTTGTTTTTCTCTAGTGCCTGGAATTTTGAAATTGTAACTGCATATGAGGGCTCCATGTTGACACACTGTTCAAATAATCTTTCCCCCTCCCTCTTTTTTTTTTTTTTTTCCAAGGGACGCAAGAGTGAGGCAGAGAAGTACTTCGTGAAGGCAATTCAGCTGGATCCTACCAAAGGAAACTGCTATATGCATTATGGTATGTTTTAGACAGATAGGGTTTCCACACATATACCAGACTTGCTGTTAATCTCTGAGTGATTAAGGATTTGAAAAGCGCTACTGGCATAATACTTTCTTTAAAGGGGAAGAAACTAATCTACCATGTATAACTTCATCTCCGTTTCAATTTGTTAATAACCACAGAGGGAGAGGTGAAGATTTTCATATCTTGCATAGCTTTCCCCCTGTGAGGGAATTTCAGTATTGCTGAAATTGCTGGGAAAGGAGAAAGGCAACTGCTGCCATATGTCTAAGCTTCATGGCCTGGAATACCATTATTAATAGTTTTGGCCTAACTTTGCTGCTGGCCATGGTTGGGCAACTAAAGGTTTTACTTTTGTGCATATGAGTTCAACTTATCAGTGTGTCTGCATTTTGTTGAAGACTTATGGGTCTTAAATCTATCTCCTTCCCTTCTTGTCTTGAAATGGATAAGTATTGCAAAAGGTTTTAACAAGTTGACTATGTCATATTAAGGCATGAATCTGTTTAAAGCACTCAGTTAACTTGACGTTATCCTTGTAAGTTTGGATTGTTTTTGCTAGATGTGAAAAAAACATTTCCAGATGTGATTACTCCCAAGGAACCAAAAATGTTTAACTTTATGGACTAATTTTCACTGTATTTTAAAACTGATAATACATGAATCTATAAAAAATGCAAGTTACATAGTCCCAATTGGAAAATATGGAAAGAAGTAATAAATTCCAATATAGTTAAGGAAAAAGGTAGGGAACCACAGGAACTCTGCGTATATCTTTGTATACTGTTTTAATTTCCTCTTCAATTTCTAACTAGTGAATGTAATATAGATGAAAATGAATGGCCAAAACAGAAATTTAATCTCACATAATAATTGTATTTTTATTTTGTGTGATTTCCTTCTCTGAATTGCTCACACATTTTCTTTCTTTTTTGGTCCAATTCAGTGAAAAATTCTGCATTCTACACTCCCATAATTAATGCATGCATTATTATTTTGAATATGTCATGGTATTTAAATGACCGTTTGTCAGTGTTTCATAATTTTGCATTATTGGTTGTTTCAGTTAGTGATGCTATGTCCTTTTCATGCCGGTGCAGGTAAATTTGATAAGCACATAAGTTCCATTATTTTGCTTGGATATTAGTATAGCTGATGATATCTCAAAGTAATGAGGAAAAGCTGCAGCACATTGTTTCCTGGAATCCTTCTTACTAATTAAGAAATTATCTTCTCTGATCAGAAATTCTGTTTGCATACAAATTCAAAGGTATGTCTCAACTATCCATCAGAACAATTGAAGTTAGGAACGCAAATAATTTATTACAGATCTAGACTTTTTTTCTCTTCTCTTTAATTTCCTGATTAACTTGCCTGTCTTTTCCTGAAGTATTCCTTATGTGTCATTTCCAATTTACCAGGACACTAAAAGAAAGGTTATTCAAATCATCATGCATGTCTGCTGCATTTTATTCTTCATTACCAGACTACAACATTAAAATAGTGTATTGTTTCCTAATTAGGACTGTTCCCTAAAAGCTTTAGCAAAGTTTTACTTTATTGTACTGCAAGTAGAGTGAATGGTTTCCATGTACTTCTGCCAGTGGTCATTACGGCAAAATAAATGAGATTCTGTTCTGCAAATTTGCAGTGAAAGTCAAAACTTGGTGAGTGTTTGGAGTATACAGTAGTAAAATGTGATACTTAAGAGCTGTAGAGACAAGAAGTCTCACTGTACAAGCTACTGGGTCTCTATTTTGGAATATTTTATATGTCTGTTGAATGCTAGTTAAAACTTTTCTTGTGATTACATAGCTTCTGACAGCAACGTTACTCCATGTTTGTATCAAAGTAACTATGAGGAAGATACACTTTCTTTGGATTGGCTTACATGTCCATGTCGTACAGCCGATCTCAAAATCTTGTCATTTCAGGCATGAAACATTATAAATTTCGAAATAGACTGTTGTTGCTTTTCTTTTTCTTCTTCCCTTCTCTTCTTTCCCTTTCACTTTTTGTATTGATCAAGAATCTTTAGTGTATATTACCAGAGACATTCCTAATATTAAACAGGAGTCCCTGGTGAACTGTAGGTGCATCTCTACATCCCACGTATTTATATATACATATATATATATATATATATTTTTTTTTTCCTCAGTATGAATGTATTGGAATAGCAAGTAAAATAGTTGGCAGTGATCTCTAATAAAACACATACCTCACTGAACAGCCAAATGGAAAGAGCAGTCTGTTGGGACACAACAGCATGTTGGTGGGGTAGCATGAATATTATATTATATAGACTGAAGATTATCCTCCAAATGCACATGTATGCACACAATTATAGTTTCTGCTCCAAGGATGCGCATATGTTCTTTTTGACTTCTAAGTTTTTGGACTTCATTGGAGCTATCTAAAATGACTTGATACACTGTATCTTTTAAGAGGCTTACACTTGTATTATAAGGTTCTTTAATTCAGGCCATAAGCCAAAGCTATTCTTCAAAGATCTGATTTTGTGCAGGAGTCAGCTTATTTGTTCCCATGAAAATTGATGTGAACAGCTTCCTGGATCTCCTTGCGATAATACCACCACAAGATATTTCTGTGCTGGAGTTACAAGCAGTTTTGTGTAGGTAACTCACTCGCTTTGGATTTCAATGCATTTAAAGCACTGTGTCCCAAACTCAGTGTAGCTGGAGATGTCTGAAAGGAAAACTAGTGAAAAGCCTGAAGAGCTCTAAATCCCTCTGCACTGCAGACATTTTGCTGCTTCAAATCATTTGGGGAAGTGTCTCTTGCAGCAGTGACCAGAGAGCAAGGCAGCCCCCTCTGAGTCTGAAATGCAGGTAGCTGCTCATCTGTGCACTCTTTTTTTCTCTTCTGTTCTTCTCACACGTAATTTATCTGAACATCTGAACGTTGTCCTCAACCACTGTCTTACGAAGTGTGAGTCTTGATGGCTGATCTGATATAAGCTACTCAGGTGCATAGTACACTGCCAGAAACATCTAGCAGATGGAAGAGATAAAATGCCTTATCAACTGGGAGGAAGAAATACAGTGGGGGAGAGTGCAGAAGTGTCAGTAAAAATTTATTTGTTTATTTTTAATTCTCTGGCAATTAAAAACCTTTGGTTTTTTTTTTTATTTTTTTTATTTTTTTATTTTACACAACCTACATGCTTTTAAATAAAACACTGTATGAAATTACTTCAGGTATGAGATTTGAATTTTCCTGTAAAACTTAAGATTTTTAGGTGGATATTTTTAATACACATTTTCTGTTTAAAAAAACTTCGAAGTCAATAGTTTTGTTTAAACCAAATTGAACTTAATAAATGCTTACTTGTTTTTGAACATTAGTTTTCGTCTTAGATGTAATGTGTGTAATGTGTAGTTACGTTGTTCAGAGTGCTGAAGCTTTGTGCCTTTGGTCTTCATTGCCTGAAGAACAGGCTAGGAAAACTTTATTTATCTCCCAAATATGTAAGGAAAAGATCTTCTGAAAAGTGTAATAATGAAAAATGAAATGTGCAAGTTGTTGTATTGATACAAAAGGGAAATGTCAGTTATGACCTAGCAATGAAGTTTTAATGATTTCTTCAAGAGCTTTGTGCCAGTGGAAGAAAAGTCACCTAAGATCATAGGAAGTTCAGTTCTTCATCAGTGAAATGAAAAAAACTGACTTTGCAATTTGTAATTCCAGTGAATGAATCGTCCATTTCAGACTGACAGATCGGTGAAGTCCAGTATATGCTGACTAATAAATAAAACTGAGTTCCTGGGTCTGCTCTGTTGGGAACACCAGGTGCTACATAGAGGTTGTGTGTTGAGAAATTAAACTCAGTGATGAGATGGGGTCAGGGCCAACCAGATGCAATATGCCCATCACTAAGTCACTTTGCTAGCCTTCTTAGTATGAATTCAATGAACCTTTCTGCAAATGAAATGTGGAGGTGTTTTTTTTGTTTTTTTTTTAAGCTTGTGGGAATATTAAATATATCATAATTTTGCTGGGAAGCTATAAAAACAAGTTTATGATACTCAAGCAATGTATTTTTGTAGACCATGTACTTTCTAAAGAAAAAAATCTCTCCATTTGGAGCACACAGGGCCATCAAACTAAGATGCTTGAATTATGTCTTGTACCTGCTCCTACAATATCAGTGAAATGTTATTCAAAGAAGACAGGATTTGCAGACCTAAAACAGGCAGAGAGCTGTAACTTACTCAAATCTTCCAACCTTTCTGCCCCCAGAACTCTCTCCAATAACTTCAAGAAAATGTTCAGCTGCTATTAGCATAGACAGTATTTCTTCCAAAAGGAAACCAAACAAGGAGATGTAGTAGAAATTGAACTATTTGGAAGAATTTGAAATCTTGCTTGCATTTTTCTTGGCAGCTGTGAATAACTTTAATGAGCATGTGTATAAACTTTCAAGTTGTTTTTGCTGCTCTTAGGCTGTTGCTATCATACAATATTAAAAGAAGATTATTACAAACCATTCTAATAACTATTTACTACAAACTCCCTTTAAAACCCATCACTGAAGTGGAATGTAGTGGCATATTTCCAAGCAGGTTAGGTCACTGACCCTAAATGCTGTGGAATTTACATGTTTCTGGCTCTTCCCTTGAGGTATCCTTAAATGTAATCATTTTGACATCCTGAATACATGGTTGACTCTGCTTCCTCGGCACAATACACTAGGCTGCTCAAGAGATATCGTGTAGAAATTTTAGATTGGAAACAGTGCTAGAAATATGGCTTTATGCTTCTTTCATGCTGCCAAAATTTGGAGTTTCTGCAGAAACTGAAAAGCTTGTGGTGCAAACATCCCCAGAGACATTTTTGTTAATGATCGTATGTTTTGACCTATGATTGCAACATCATTATGAAGATTTTTGAAGAGAGAACATGGAGCTGCTACAGAAGTGCAACTGGGTAGATCTTTCCCCTCCAAATATCTCTTTTCCAAATATCATCAAGTGTCTGGGGAATGATATAGTGTCTAGAATCTAGATTAGAATGTGAAAAAGCATCAGATCCTCTTTAGTATAATCAATTTTATGTTTCAGAGAGAGCTTCTAGTGATCCAGATATGGTTACAAGCTCAAACACCGAGTCTCAAAAGCTCACAATTTATTTTTTTCTCTGTTACCTCTGGTTGTGCTCTGGATGACATCCAATGGTATATTTAGCACAACTGCAACAGATAAGTTTTTCAGACAAAGGAAAAGGCATAGAAAAAGGACTGTTTCAAGACAGCGCAGATAGCGATGTTGCAGCACACACTGGCTTACACGGTCTTTTTATACGTCTTATTTGCATGTAATAGTTTTCTCAGAAGGAAACAATTGAGAGAATAGGCTCCCCAACACCCCTTTGAGCAAGAAAGGCAGCGAACAACTTTATATAAGGATGGGATAGGATATAAGAAGCAGTAAAACAAACTGGAAAGCTGCTTTCATCTTTGTGACTCTGATGTAAGTTCCCTTTGTTTATTCTGTCACGTCCTACAAATTCAGTGAGAAATTGTCTTAACAGGGAAGCAGGATCTTTAGCGAACATTTCCTTGCACTGGAAACTGCTCATTCACAGCCAATGAATCTGTTTTGAAACTCTTGAAGGAAACAGTTACATTAGGTCATGTCTGTTGACTTGGCATCTTGCAACATTGATTCATCACCTGCAGAGTTTTGAATATCAACTCAGAGAGGAGATCTTTCCTCTCATTCCTTCCACAGCTATTGAAACTTTTCCATTTAGAAAAATACCTGCATCTGCTCCTTTGCTCCTGATTGCCACAGAGTTAATGACAGCTTCAGCCGTGGTCCTGCCACTGTGCCAGTGAGAAAGTAATTCAGTTCTCAAGACATGATCTGGTAGCCTTTATGTATGCTTCAGATTGACAAAATGCATTAGCTCACCCAGAACATGATACCTGTTTTGGTTTGTGCAAACCAAACCACATTTGTTGGTGTTTGCACTCAAAGTGCTGTGAAAACACCAACAAATATTGGGCTTCAAATCCTCAGTGTTGAATGTGCTGAAGGTATTGCTAGTGACATTCATTATAAATAGATTTGATATGAGTTTATGGTGTTGATATATCCACCTCTCAGGTTAAAATAGTTAAGTTACTACCACAAAGAAAAATCTTTTGGATAGGATAAAATACAAAAGACTTGATGACAAAGGTATATCTATTTTAAAAAAAGCAAATGTTAACAATTCCCTATTATGGTGGGACTAGGAGATCTTTTCCTTCTTATTAGGAAAGCGGTTTATTTAGTTTTTCTTGCATTAGTAAAGATGTCAGCACAAGAATATAAATTATTGAAGTTTGAATAAGAACAGAACCAATAGTATTCAGAGATCATTCAGAGTGATTTGTTTTAAAAGCAGTGTTAGCAAGATGCACTGTTTTAGAAATTCTCCTTGTTTTGGTACAAAGTACCTTCAACTGCTTGCCAATGAATAAAAAAAATAGGAAATTTGAACCAAAGAAAGATTGGTGCAACATTCAGTTTTATCTAGTGAAATAAGAGCTCATAATGCCTGTAGGGTAGAAGTTGACAAAGCCCATTCTTGAGGAAGGCACTAATGTCCTTGTGCTCTTAACATGAAAGATATTTATGCATAGGCATATCACAACCAATTAATATCTTTTATATTACAACAAAGTAACAGAAGTAGTCTTTTAGATGTATGGCTTCTAAACGGTTCTTGGCACGTGTCTTAACAAAATGCTTTACAAATGTTCATGATCATTTTAGAGACTGTTACACAGAGTAGAGCTGTCAGCTTTCATCTCTTTGGATGAATATTTGTTCAAAATTTTGGCAGAAGATGAAAATCAGGGTGTTTTATTGTTGTTGTTGTTGTTTTTTTCCAACTACTAGGAAGTGGAAACTATCTGTAAAAAGAAAATTGAAATTGAAATGAAATACTTTTTTATGTTATTTTTCAGATGCACGTATATTGCCTCATTTTTTTTCCAGTCAAATGTGGACTCAAACTGCTGTTGATCATTTGAAAGAAAAAGTTTGAACAATGCTGAAGGTGTAGGATCCTTCAGTATTTATGCTGTTTCTGATGCTTGGATATTTTAGAGCTTAGAAAAAAATTATGTCTAAGAAGATAACAAAGCATTGAATCATCTTCTCCCAGAGGTCTTTGAGAAATCTTGGCTATGCATTTACACTCATCTCTGTGCTATCTAGTAAGAAAAATGAAAAATTATATTTAAAATAGTAATGTTGCTCCAGACAGAGAACAGTATTGTTGAAGATCACACCTGGCCTATGGATTTCACTTATTCTAGTTAATGAGAAGTATTAATTCCTTGAAGGAAGAAAATCTTGGATCAAGAGCTTCTAGAAAACTGTTTTCTGAAAACCTGGTTCTAATTCCAAAAAACAGTCAGGCTGCCATAATTTATGTTGTTGGCAAGAGTCAGACTCATGACACCTGCAGTAAGAACGCTCTGTACGTGATATTGGGCAGTATCTCATAAATCATGCAGTTTGCCAGCTACCTCTCAAAGGAGAAAATCCTGCACATAAATTTAGACCCACACAAGTTGTTCCTCAATCTGGAGGCTTGTGGATAAGACTTACTGATTCACTTTCAGCATCTAGCCAATATTTTGCCCTGCTAGTGCTCTTCTCTTAAGAAAACACATCTTTATAGCTTTGACAGGAAAAGTTCAGAAGTCTGATTTTTTTAATGAAGAAAGTACAATACTAACCTGCCAATCTAGTTTATTCTTGAATCATCATGTATATCATTTTATAAGAAGATAATGTTTTCAAAATGGGTTACCTCTACTTATATGCTGTAAATCAAATTTAGATGCGTGGATGAATTTGGTTTGCATTTCAGGAGAACCTGTCAAATCTCAATTGTCAGCTATAAGTTTCCACCTGATACCATGTCTGGCTGGGATGAAGTTAACCTTTTTTCATAAGTTATAACTGGATGATGCTGTTTTGAATCTGTGACTAAAACAGCATTGATAAATACACTGGTCTTTTGGCTCGTCACACTCTGACTGGGAGAAGTAACAGCTTGGATGAATGACCAAGCTGGCCAAAGGGATATTCTGTGACATATAGTATGATGCTCTGCAGTAAGAACTGGGATAGTTGAAGAGAAAGATTTTTTGGCTTCTAAGGTATCCTTTGTTCAATGAGTGTCTGGACATTAGTCTGCAAGTGAGAAGTGGTGAGCAGTTTCCTTTACTTTTCCATTCCCTCCTTCCCCCCTTTTTTCACATATTAAACTGTCTTGTTTAAGGTTCTTGTTGAACCTTAAGTTTTCTTCCTTTTTTCTTCCTATTTTTTTCACCTCATACTGCTGAGAAATAGGATTAAGTGGGGGAGTGCTTGGCAGTAACGGGGAGCAGCCTACCACACATCTGCTATGCGCTCAGGTATTGATTTTTCATTAGACTGAAAAGATGACAGAAGAAAATGTTTAATCAGCAACCTCTGATTAAGTCTTCTCTACTCAGGAAATGATAGGGATGGGTTCTTTCAGGGAGTCTTCTCCTCTTCTTTGCTGTCAGGATTCTGTAAGAGTTTGGATATAAGGGATGCTATAGTTGGTTTTACTTTGCCATGTATCGTCCACTCCTTACCACTTAAAATGAGTTATTGGCAATGTTATTAATCCTGCAGTATGGAAAGAGACTTGTTCATGGGAATGTGTGGTCCCATAGCTTTTTGAAGAATGAAAGTTTTGCTTGTACTTAGCTGGGGTCATGGATAAATTGCAATTTGTTCTAGTTTGCTTTGGTAAACCTATAGTAAAGTTAATCTTTTAATATGCTGTGTAATGTAATCCTATTATAGAGGTATGCTTAAGAGGTCTAATGGCAAACAGGGCAAATTTTACTTTTAACAATTGAAAACATTCGTTTATAGCTGTTGCTGACATTTTTCGTGTGTCCATGTAGATTAATGGAATGTATGCATCCAAAGTCCTAAAAAAGGCTATTAAGATAAATGTTTTAACTAGCAATGCACTTGCGAAATGTGAATAATGTCCTCCTCTAAATCAGCCTTCTTGTAGAAATCCTAAAGTATGTAGGAATTTCATAATATTATTCGTGATATGTTGATCTTATAGACCTCTTAAAGAACTAAAAATTAACCAAGTGTGTTTCGCTTAAGACTGCCAACAAACCATTAGTATTAGTTTGAAATGGTTTAAAAAAATATAATTTAGAAATTATATGGATGAAGTGAAATAATTTTACCATCTTAATAAAGTAAATCTTGAGTCAAGAAAATCATTGATTGTATCACATTAAATTGAACATATCAGCTACATTCTACTACATGTAGGGTAGTTATAAATATATATGAGATAACATCTTGGTTGAGATCCAGTGTTGAAATGTTTCATACAGACAACGAGAAGCATGTTTCTAAAGATGGGTCTTTAATATCTTTGAGTAATTTTTGTCGAGAACAATGAGGATTTTTTCTACCCATGTGGAATTAATTACCCTAATGACCACTTGACATTATCTGTGGGTTTTAAGCTGCAAAATATTTTTCCTAAGTATGAAGATTTTTTTTCAGAATGATCTTCTAAGGCTGACTGTGTCTTGAAGTCTAAAAGATTCTTTTTCTCATCTTCTTGCTGGATGTATAAATAGCCCATCCAGTTACTATAATCTTGTTCTCCTAATTCCATGCTTTCCATTAAAAAAAAAAAAAAAAGAAAAGTTAATGTTAACAATTTAAGGCTAGTTTGCTTTGGCATAGACCCAAGATTAGCATTACTCTTCCAATTCATTTGTTGAAAAAGAATTGGAATGTCAGTTGTTCAAGCTTGTTTCGAAGATTTCTCTTTAAGGAACTTAGAAAGTCACCCTAGATTAAAAACTGCCTATTGTAATTAGTAGACTTACTTGCGTGGGAATTTCCAAATTCATATTAGTGTTTGTCTAACTATATATAAACCAAACCCTAATGTGGTACAAAAAAAAGAAGAGAAAATAGGAGAAAACTTTTGGCATTTGTTTCTCTTTTTGTTGCAAGGGAGGAGAGGAAATATTGACATTTTCTCCTTTTTAAGAGGCTCTAATTAATGGCTTAAGTGATGGTTTCTAATTCTGAAGTTCGGTTACTTTTTTATGATCCAAACTGCTTTTGTATGTTGTTTTTGTGTATATGTGTTTCTCCCCTTCCTCTTCTTCATCCTTGTCGCTGCTGTTGATCCATGTAAGAAAAACTCTTTGGAAATTGTTTCTGGAAACAACACAAAGCATCATTATACGTGAAAGGATGGCACTTATTTGAGTGTGGATGTAACTAAAGCAAACAAGGCTTATGCTACAAATGCAGTAAGGCATTTATTTTATTGTTTTCCCAAGACTTTTTGTACATCTGAATAACTAAGACAGGTAGCTTGAATAAAGAATCTCTTGCCAAGTTGAAATGCATCCATGGAGAAAAAGCAAGAAACTATGAAAGCTGTCTTTCATCACTTTTGGTATTGTGATAATTCCTTCTGCATAAGTGTTCATTGTATCAAGCATCACCAGATTCACTGTGGCCTCTACAGACCTTCCTAGCTTTAGTTATGTGGATTTTCTGCATGTGCTTGAAAAGAACAGGGAATGTGTGAGGAAAGGAGACAAGCAAGAAACACTCACTGTGAGAAGAAACCATTTGTTTGTGGGCTGCTACCCCTGAAGAGACTTGTGGCAAGTGATGGCCTAGTAGACTTTTGGTTGACTGATCTTACTTTACAAAAATAAGATAAGATAAGGATGGGATGCTGGAATGTGTGATCGCCATACTTTAAGATACATTTTCCAAATATGTTATTTAGACACAAAGTCTAGACAGCTGAAACCCTATGGAATGTCCTTGATCCAAAATAACACGTTTTATAAAGTAAGTGTGAATAAATCATTGAAAGGAACAGAATTAAGGTGGCTGGAGTATCTTCCAAAGCATTTTCTTCTTCAAAGGAAAACTCAGTTTTATGGAGTTTTATTAGATTATATGTGGTTTTCTTCTACAAGTACTGTACTTTAGTTAAAATTTGGTTCATATTATGTTATTCATTCTTTTTGGTTTTTACTTGGTCTAATGAATAAGATAGTGCCATTGTAAAATTCATTAATGTGATTTTAGATACTTTCTAGGCTTTTTACAGAACAGATAAGGATTATGTAGGAAACGAGACAGATCTTACATGTTGTAACACAGAGCAAATCAGCAAATGACCAAACACTGAGTGTGAAACATCCAATTTTTGAAAAATGTGTATTTCACAACTTTATTATCTGAAGCATCATAGATCAGTTGGTTTTTATGACATCAACTTCATGTTCTCCATTGCAGGTCAGTTCCTACTAGAGGAATCCCGTCTGATTGAAGCCGCTGAGATGGCAAAGAAGGCAGCTGAACTTGATAATACAGAATTTGATGTTGTTTTCAATGCTGCCCATATGCTCAGGTTAGTGTGTTTAAATCTAACTCGATTTTCTCTTCTGTTTTGGAGGAAAAACTTTTTACAACCTTTGCTTATGTAGTTTGTTGGTTTTTTTTAAAGCCCAGCAACCGTTGTCAATAATTCAATATTGCTATAAAAAGAACTTGAATGAAACTGTTGCAGGACTTAGTACTATCTATTTCTAATTTCCTGAGTGCTTATAATTTATTACTTTTAAAATTTCTGTTATTCACAAGCAGATCATTGTTTTTGCTTACACAGAAGAACAATTGGTTTATTTTGTGAAGAACATTCTGCAGACTTTTCTTTCGTCTGATCTTTAAAGTTTTTAGAATACAAATCAACTGCAAAGAATAGATTGAATCTGATCTGGATGTAACTAGAGAATACTGGAAATGTCACATTTTTTGCTGATATCAACAGGGAACACTGTGATGCTTTGAAATCTAAATATCCTCAAACTAATGCTGATTTGAAACTACACAAGAGGAATTAATATTATCAGTATATGTGATTCAATATATAGTCTTAATACTTAATTATGTTCTCTTTCTGAAATTAATAAAATGTTAGATCTTTTCCCTTCCTTTAAAAGGAAATTTTTTTTTCCTTTTAAAAATGGCAGACCTGGATATTTAGTAACACTGAGCTTCTGCCTGCACATTATCATTAATCTCACATTACTGTAATAGGTATTCTTCATACTTGTTTTTAGGATAACTTTTATCTATTGTGTGATTGACAGGTGTGAGGATACTTAATTTCATTTAGATTATATCTTTGCTTAGAAAATATATCAGAAAGGAAATAAAAAACATACTTAATCAGCACAAAACTGTTATTTAGGTTATTTCTCTAATGAAGATGTGTTGCTTGGTTGTTTGTAGTTTCACTATTGAAGACAGTAAACAAAAGGAAAAGAAAATGATATTAAAACAGAGGTAGAGTCAGCTTCAGCCGAGTGGCCTGTGTTTCAGAAAGAGGTTTCTATACCAGGATTTTGAAATAAGTGCTATTTGATCTTGTTGGGTCTGTATACTTGTAGGTTTCAACCAGTATTTTGCCGAGGGATTCTGAACAGCATTCTCTATTTTAAATGTTTAAGCAGAATTAAAAACCTGTAAATGGCAACAACAAAACAATCACTAAACCAAAACTCTAAAAAAACCCCACCACCAGCAAGAAAAAAAGCCCTGATAGTTTAGCTTAGCTAGAATCCTTTTATGCCCATTTGGGGTGTCTAGTTGGTCTAATTTTTCATTTAAATATACAGCTTTCTTTGTGGAAGACTGTAACGTCCTCTTAGTATGCTCTTGGAGTCTCAGCTGGTGTGGATGATGTAGCAAGATTCAGCATGGCAAAGTCAAATTGAGTGCTGCCAAGTATTTCCTTAAAACCACAGGCATTATGATTTGACTCATTTTGTTTTATTGCCCATCTTGTTTTACTGCATACTTAGCAATTTATTTGATATATTACTTACATAATGGAAATTAGGCAAAGAGATTGTCCATTGGGTCAAAGCAACTACTTTGGGATAAGGCAACTACAATTCCATTATGAGTCTGCAGGACTTCAGAAGAACTTGGTTTTCAGAATACTTAGAATGAATGAGAGCTGAGGTGATTCCAAGTAGAAAGCAGTACCAAAATACAAATTAGTAAAAGAGAAACAAACACTCAGAGTGGCATAGAGTGAGAAAGCTAGAATCTGTGGTACCGATGAATGCTAAGGAGAATCATAAAAGAAAAGCTGAAATTAGTAAATATAACAGTTTCATGTAGGCAAGTAATTGCTATTGAGGTACCTCAGCTATAAAATCTGTTTGGTAAGAATTCTGAGTGGACTGCATGTCTTTGAGGTAGAAAATATATTATAGAAGTTCAGAAGGCATGGAAGTGAACTACCCTAAGAGAGAAGAAGTGTTATGCTTTAGAAATGTATTATGGATTAAGAAGCAGAAATTGATGTTGATGTGGGTGATGCAAGGTGTCATGAATGTCTGGGAAGATAACAGCAACTCAGAATTTTTTTTAATAAATCCTGTTTGTTTTTAATTGTCTAAATATTCTACTCCAGTAATTACCAAATTTTGAATATTTTGAACAAGGGATAGACTGATCTTTTTTTCTTTTTCTTTTTTTTTCCCATAAATGTGCATAGTAGTTGTCTGTAAAATTTGTTTTCTTGGCAAATTTTTTCTTCGAACAGCTTCATTCAAGGGTCATATAGCTGTTGTGGAGATGATCTTTAATACAGTAACTGGTCATGCGTTTTACTTTTGTATAATTTGTTATGCTTATAGCCTCTATTTGAAGCCTTTCAGCAAAACTAGATACATTTTAATGGAATGTAGTGAAGCATGTATTGGAAATGTCTTATGTTGGCTGGAGCTTCAGTGATCAAGTCATGTATTGACAGTGCTAAGTTTCAGTTGAAGGTCAGCTTCTGTAAGATCCTTTCCTGTGAACTA
Source organism: Phasianus colchicus (assembly GCF_987193195.1). NCBI lineage: Eukaryota > Metazoa > Chordata > Aves > Galliformes > Phasianidae > Phasianus > Phasianus colchicus. The sequence continues at coordinate 41,750,621 of NC_143436.1, forward strand.
ATGATGATTGCCTTTAGAATGAGGAATGGGAGTGTAGTGAAAACACCGTACTAAGTAGAAACAGGAGAAAGTGCTGTGTAATAAATTTCAATTTTGGTGCCTTGTAGCAAGTACTGAAATTTGAAAGTATGAGGATTTTTTTTCCAGTAGTTTCAAGTGCTTCCTGTGCCCAGCAGGAGTGATTCAGAAGCATGTTGAATGAATATTTTCAGATATTCAACTGTTTCTAACCATGACAACCACTATGTTGATGATGCATGTGTTAAGTAATTTAAAACAGTTCACAGGTATCAACTGGGTTCTACTCAGCACATTGTCAGAAAGTGGTTTCAGCTTGCATATGAATTATTAAGAAACTTCAAAGAGTTTATCCATCCTCCCTTTTTCCTCCCAGGACCAATCGCTGTCTGTCAAGATGTGTTGATTAAAAGTAATTGCCTGTTATGTGTAATCTGGCTATGTTTAAAATTTGGGTGGATGGGAATGTAAAATCAGAACACAGTGTAATTGCTGAAACGTAAAACCTCATACGTAACAAACACGGTAAAATCTCCAGGTATGAGTGCTGAAGAACTCCTGTCCTAGGACAGGTAACTTGTCATGCAAAAATTACATATATGTATGCGTGTGTGTTTTTCCCACCCATGATGCCATGATGACTTCATTACTGTGATAGAACAGTAGCAGAAAATACTTGTCTTGCCTGACCTGTCATTTCTTAATATTTGTCATCTTTCTTAAGACCTGGATGTGATCAAGTGATGTTCAATGGGCCAGTGGCCACAATGATTATTTGAAGGGAAATTAAGAAGCTGGAGACAAAATAAGAAAGGAGTTTGAGGGAAAAGATTAAAAGGGCCCTTTGAGAAAAAAAAAAAAAAAAGAGGCTTATTTGGCAACATACTCTGTTTTCATGTGAATGCATTAAACTGTAAAGCTAGGGAATGAAGTTGTAATAATTTAAGTTATAGGAGAATGTAGATGTTGCCTGTGTGAAAGGAAGAAGAACAGAGGTGGGCTAATAGTACTTCAGGAAATATGAAACTCAGTCCCATGGGTTATGTGTTCTAAGTTAAAAAAAAACCCTCTTGGTATGAGTAGTTGCCAAAATGAGAACTCTTATGTAAATTATTTCCCTGAATCATGGAAACCGATTTTTAAGAATGCATTGTATTCTCTGTTTTCTTTCTTTAAATTGGATAACACTGCACTATTGTATAAGTTATTGCTTGATAATTTGGTGTTAAAGTATGGCTAATTACAAAAATGTGCTAAATATTCATCTGATGAAAACTGGTACATGTGTGTTTCTGCCTCAGATGAGTATTTGGCTTTCTGCAGTACTCTTCAGTGTGCACTAATACCTTTTCAGAGCTATGGAGAAAATAAGGCACAAAAATGTTTGTAATGGATATTCAGAAATGCAATCTAAAAGATTTCCATATTTCATACATTTGTTATGGTAATATCCTTAAGTAGTGGGAAATGGTTGCAGTATTTTTTTTAGGTGTGCTTTTGTATATGGAAAAAGAGGTGTAATTATGTTGTTTTTTTCTGTCCTGATAGACAAGCCAGTCTTAATGAAGAAGCTGAGAAGTATTATGAAATGGCAGCAGGATTAAGACCTAATGTAAGTACCTTCTTAATGATATCCATTACTTAAACTGATGAATGTTCTGTAGTGCAGAACTGGTTGTGCTGAGGAGAGACTTCTTGCTGGTGTTTGATCTCTTGGCCTGTATCATACATATTTTTTTAGTGGTTAATTATAGGGTAGTCAGATAAAACCATTCATTTGTTAGAACAATCACACTTTAATTTTATCTTGATGCAGTATTCTAACAACAGGTCATACTTGGCTAACATATTTTAAAATATAGATTTCTTTGTCTACTTTAAAATGTGTTAAGTTTGGAAAATTTCCTAATTTCATCTATATTCTCTAATAAAAAGAAAATGAAAGGCTATTTTGTGATTATTTAAGGCATTTTAAATAATACCTCTTTCTTGAACTTCTGGCAAAACGTTGTTGTTCAACAAACAATGTTTTTACTTCAGAGGTAGCTCCTCTAAGGTTGAAGTGCAAAAGCAAATAAATGTTTATTCATTGAATGTGTAAGAATGTGTAAATACTCTTTTTTAGAAAACAAAAATAAAAGCTCATTACCTTTTTTACTGTATTAGGAACTAAGAGAACAAAATATTTTCTTTTTAACACTTCATTGTTATATTCCTTTTCAATTACCTTCATGCTTTGGAAAAAACACCACTCGTGGATATGAGAGGCAGAATTTATTTTTAAAACCTCATGCTTTGTATATGTAATAAATGAAATATAGAACACATTCTTGTCATAGAAGTCTATAGTGATTAATTTGAAAATATGTTAGCAATTTCAGTTAAAAAAAAAAAAAAGACAGTCTTAAAACTATAGAATTTTCAGGTCTAAAAATAGCCTTCCACAAGGTCTTAAGTTGAATCCTAAGTTGATGATCCATTTCTCTGTTACAACTTTTTTGTTATTCACTGTACCAAGACACCTAAATTATCAGTTATTTAGAATTCGATCAGCACCTAGCTCCTGAGAGATAGACAAATAGTGCAGCCTGAAACAGTACTCAGATTTACAATTTCTTGTATCTATTTCTTTGCAAATATTGCATATTCACTAATATCTCTACTATGAAATATTAGCTTTAGTAGCAGTAAAAGTAGCTACAAACTCTTCAGTATTTTACTGCTAATAAGGGAATTCAGACTCTCATCTGAGCCTTCATGAAACAAATTTAGTGTCAGCATTCTAACTCTGGGGCTGTGTCCCTGTTAGTTGTCACAGTTAGGGCCTAGCACATCCCAGATGCTTCAACTTCAAAACACCCACAATAGCTTTGGGGACTAAACTACGCACATACAGGAAATGAAGCTGCAGTATGGCAAAGTACAGAGACTACCATGTGATACTGACCTCATTCTGATCCTTGTTTTACTGTAAATAATTTCCTGAGTTACGACTTTCAGAACTAATTAGTTAGCCATTTCATTGTTTTTTTTTGGTTTGGTTTGGTTTGGTTTGGTTTTTTGTTGTTTTTTTTCTTTTTGTCCGAGACAGCAGAATCTCCATTTTTGCATTTGTCTCCTAAGCAAGCTTTCCTCTATTTCAGTTTCTCAAGACTGGGGTGCAACAGTGGATGACTAATATGCCTGTGTGTCTGGATCACTTTCTCATTCAGTCAATCCATTTTTGTAGAAATTGTAACTAAAGAGGCTAAAAACCTAAAAAAACCAGCAGTCTTTAGTTGCAGGAGAAATGAAAATTCTCTGGAACATGCAAGCCATTGTTTTTAAGAAAGTAAATACGGATTATATTTTTGTTGTGTTGGTGGTGATTCATTCACCACTGAATTAATTCTGATAAGATTTAAAGATACTGAAAAGCTGTATTACAATGAGTAATGTATTTGAAAAAAGGTTATGTGTAGTAAAGGAACTACTGAAAACAGCACAGATGAGTTATATATGTATTCATTTGAACATCTTTGCTTTTGGTTACTCCATTATGCAGAATGTAAAAGAATTATAGCACTTCAGTATAGCAGCAGCAGCAGCAGCTGAAATTAAGCTTGGCTAAAAAAGAAAAATGCAAATCTGACTACAGTTATTCTGGATTTAGATCCAACTGTTCTCAAAAATTTTCATGATTGGCTGCATTTACATTAGATAAGTATTTATCCTCTTTGAAAGCATCCAGTCAAATTTTAGAACCATACTTTCCATGGAATATAGTACTTCTGTGGAGATGGGAAAATTTTATTTATTTATTTATTTATTTATTTATTTAACTTCAGGAAAAAAGCAAGATTTTCAAGATTGTTTATTTATTTCCAAGCAGACTTCACAGAGCTGACTTTCTCCCGGAGAGCCAAAGAGGAGAGGTATCTAGGAAGCAGTTCAGAGAAGTCTACTTTTATTTGCTATGAATAATTTCTTACAGGACTCACTTTTCTTCCTTCAACTCTATAGGTAACCTAGAGAGATTATTTTCCCTAGTCCCTGGACCTTTTAAAATATTTTCTGAAAAATGTATACCCACAGTGCGTGCTTACCGCTGTCAAAACAAAATCATTTTAGGGCCTTCTTAATAAAAAGCACATATGTGTTCATTCTAGCAGTGTTGGCTTGTATGGATGTTAATCACATCAGTCTAATTTTAATAAATACAATTGCATGAAGAAATGAAAGTGCAGGTTTCTTGGACAGACAGACATTTCTGCAGTAAGTATTCTGAGTGGGAATATTGTTGAGGAAAGTCTGTATTCACAGATGGTTTCTAGGTGCCCTATGTCTTGTAATGTTCATATATCAGAAAATTGTTTTAATGAGTTGTTAGGCACTCTGAAATGTGAGCCTTAAGCTCACTTTGTTGTGGAAAAATCAGTCATCCAGAAACTGTTTTTGAACTATCATTCTTTACAAGAACATACTTATTGACATAAGCTTCAGGTTTTATTGAACTTTTAAGACATCCTTTGTGTAATGGAACTGCATTTCTAATTTTTTAAGTCCAAACTTGAAGCAACCAATCTTTAAAAATCTGCTCTAGAACCCCCACATATGGCCAGTGGCTCTTTAGAAAAAAAGAGCACTTTGAAGTGTGACCTCAAAAGCATTAAATGAAAGAGAGCTCACTAGAGCCTTAAGACTTTGAGCCACCACCTTGAGCTGATTGGCTTAGAAGCATTCCTCAAGGAGTTGCCATGACCTGCAAGTCACTGCCATCCCAACCACATATTAGTACTGCTTGCAGTCTGGAGCTCATGACAGCTTAAGCCCCATATCATTGACACATTGTCAGAAACAGCTGTTTCCACTCTACCACTTCAAAAGGGTTTGATTAAATGTCTTACTGTAACAACATATATAAAGACACACACATAGAATGAAGGGGAAAGGAGAAATGTACTTATAAGCAAAATAAATATAATTTCCACTAGATGGTTTAATCATGGTGCAGAGGACTAAACTATTTCTTGACTTGAAGGGTTTATGTAATCAGTTAACACAATATCATATTAAAAAGCAGTTTCTACAAGTGCTTCTTTTGGTTTTGCCCTAGCACTAGAATACAGATTTTGTGTCAAAGTCTCTAGGCTTACACTAAGCTGTCCAACAGCTGAAAGAAGAACACTAGTGATTTTCAGATAATTGAGTATATTTTTATAGCTTTCTTCTAGATAAAATGCTTTTGGTTCCTTCTTATGGAATATATATGCTTTATATTCGTGGCAAGGTCTCAAAAAATGAATATGGAAGAGACTTTAAAGATCGCCTAGTTCTAACCCCTCAGCTGTGGACAGGGATGCCTCCCACAAGATCAGGTAACTTGAAGCTCCATCTAACCTGGACTTGAAAATTCCAGAGATGGGGCATCCACATCTTTTCTGGACCATCTATTCCAGTGTCTTGCAGCATCACAATCCAAACCGTTTATTGCAGGTTCGAACATCCCTCGTTTACATTCACAATTTTTCTCTTTTAACTTTCCCACCTGCCTTTACATGTCAACAAAACATTCCACAAACGCTCCTTAACCTTGCATGCACTGCTTGTCCAATCAGAGTCATGAGTCATTCCAAGCCATGCACTCTTCCTTCAGTCAGGGTCATTATCATGCAGCCATCATGCAGCTTACTTGACTTTGTTTTTCTCTTCTGGAAGTGTACTTGGTTCTCAGCATTGCTTTCTCATGCTGTTTATCTTGCTCTTCCGCTTCTGCTCTGAATATTCTTTCTTGAATCCCAACAGTGTCTCACCATTGTTGTAGTAAAGAATGTCTTCCTAAAATCTCATCTAAATCTACCCTCTTTTATTTTAGAACCATTATCTCATGTCCTAACAAAACATCCCTGATGAAAAATCCTTTCCCATCTTTCCTGTAGTCCCCTTTTAGGTACTTGAAGGATGTTATAAGGTCTCTCTGGCATCTTCTCCTCTCCAGATTAAACAATTTCAGCACCCTGATCCTTTCTTTACAGAGGAGGTGTCCAGCCCTCTGATCTTTCTTGTGATCTTCCTCTGAACCTGCTCTAAGAGGTCTCCATTTTTCTTATGTTGAAAAACCCAGAGCTGAATGCAGTGCTGGAGACTCCCAAGGTTCATGAAATTTCCAGTTAAGAATCCTCATTCTAAAATGTTCTTTTGTGAGTTTACTTGCTTATTCAAAGTTATGACAACACGACAGTCATATATTTGTATGTTTATTCCGTAGAACCACAGAGTCCGATTTTTCGGTAGTGTCAGGCACTGACTTGTATCTGCTTTTACAGAAAATACAAAAGTGAGCCATATGGAGCAGGTGTAGCTTCTGCTGGTTGTCTGCCTGCCCTCTGAGCTGCTTCCAGCATCTCCCTAGCGGCACTAGTTATTGCTGAGCCTTGCATCGTGTAAACCTTCCTCTCAAGCATAAAAAACATTTTGCCTCAATGACATAAGTGGCTGTGGATTCTTCCAGTCCAGAAGCAATCTTGACCTGCTGAAACTGTCTCTGTTTTCTGTTGAAGGTATGAGGAACAAGAAAACTTCCCTCTTCCTGCTCTGTTCTTTTCTGAAGACTGTATCTATTGTTATAGGGCATACAAAACTTTCAGGGACAAAAAAGTATACCATGGCTTCCTAATGAGAAGATGGGTATGACAGATGTGAATTGTACTTCCAGATGGCATGCTGCTAGTGTTTTGATTTAAGACAGATATAGGGGTAAGTAGCTTAGGCATGGATTAGCTCCACAGGGAGAAGAGACAGTGAAAAACCCTGAGAAAAAAGGACACCACTTTCTGGTTGTAGCCAACTGGTTGGAATGTCTCCTTAAACAGACAGTAAAAGACTGGCTCTGAGGTTTGATATCAAAATAGTTATGACATATATCAACCTTCCTAGCAGAAGGCTGACCTAGCCTAAAGGTGGTGCAGAAGGGGTGAATTCCAGAGAATTAATAATTACTACATATAATCCGTTTTTCATTTCAGGTAGAAATAGTCTTCCTTGCTTTGACAGCAATAATCATACTGCTCCATGTAAAGAGCTCATCAGTAGTTGCTCCCTTTCTATGTCTCCTAAGCTAGAAAACTTTTTAAATCTTGTTTAGACTTGGGGCCCACATTTTTTTTTCTTGTGGTGGGAGTTGTGCTTCAGCCATTCCAAGTCCTTATGCTCAGCTCATTCCTGTCTGTGGCTAAGTGGAAGGGAGGTCTATTGCCTCTGTCTACCTACTGGGAGAAAATTGTGGTATTTTTTATGAACTAAATAGTTCTGTCTGTATTGACAATTATATTTGCTTATTGACCTCTTAAGTGTTTTAAAGACACGTTTAGTTTTTTCCTTGTGCACAGTTTTCAGCTTCAGGACAAAGCCTGTGTATAGGTTGTTTTTCTGAATCTTTAAGTATTCCTACTTTAGCTTCCCACCTTTAAAAAGAAAAAAAAAAAAAGGGATGCATTAAAAAAAAAAAATACAGCATTTCTCATCTCTCTGATGTCTGTCGGGGGACAAAGAAAGAACACAGGCTACTGGAGTGGGGATATTTACCTGTAATACTGGAGCACAATATCAGGATGAGTTGTATAATGTGAAAACCAACTTACTCATCCATGTAAAACACTGAATTTCCTTTGGGAAATACAAAAGTGTATTTTATAGCCTTATCCCAGAGCAGTCTATATGTGTTTTCTCATGCATGCTAGCAGCTCTGTGAAAACAAAGATTGAATGTGCTTTTGGATGATTATGGAATACTTCAGTCTGGTTCTGGATATTATGATCCATCTCATTTTAATATACATGGAAGGAAAGTGAAAATCATGTTATTACAGTTGTCTTCTTCAGTATCATGAGTATTTGGTTATAGGAAGCTCTTTTGTACTCTTATGATTATGCAAGCAGTTAAACATGCAAATATCTGAGATCCATTGGCTCATTCCATGTAATGAATGAGACTGGGAATTAGAATGAAAATGCCTTTAACTTGCTTCTTATTTCTCATCGAGAATAACTTTTTCTACGTCTATATAATCAATACATAAGTATTTTGTCTGCATAAGCTCTAAATTACTGAAAGGAAAATGCATTTGTTTTCTCTGCTTACATTGGTGTGGCAGTGTTGACTTGTTTAGAGTTACTTCTCTGTTACTCCCATGTGAAAGGTAAATGGGGCTATGTTGTTCCTGGTTTCTTCAAGTAAAGTTATGTAAACAACTATGAATTCATCTTAATGCATAGATTTTTCAGTTAGCTTCATACTCAGAAACATCCCACAAAGTAAACCAGAATCTCATTGCTATGGTAATCTGGAGTGCTTTTCTTTTCAGTTTTGGCTATGAAAATGTTTACAGATTTCCTATAAATATTAGTCCCTCTACAGTCTAATTATTATTATATTTTCTGAATAAGTTATTTTCATGAACTGTAAAATTCATATACGTCTTTTTCTTTAACAGGAGAAAGAAGCATTAGAAATAAGCAACTATATATTGACTCCTCTTTTATAATTTCATTAACCTTTAGATCTTCATTAAATAACCAATGAACCAGCGTTCTTCTTACCAAGAACTGTTAATTCACTAATTTCATGCTTAACATTTGAGAGAGAGAAACTGTGATTCAGGCGCTATCCACTTAGAATACAGGTTGTATAAAGTATTCAGTTTGTCTAGCAGCAGAGTCTTGCTGCTTAGAGCTGCTGGAAGTCTTTTCTATATGAAAATAAACAAATAAACAAAAGATCATTGCTTTCTGCAATTGTTTTCCACTTTAGGTTCTGTTGCCTGATGTAGTCAAAATCTTAATGTCACTAAACCTGCAAGAAAGTAGATTATGTTTTCACACACAAAAAATGCGCATTTGTTATTAGTTCAGTATCATCTTCCAAATATCATTGAAATGTTAAGATATAGACTCTTTTTTAGTTTCCAGGCACATACTTAGATACTTTTGTATATATATGTGACTCCCATTTTCAGTCAACATAAATACATTGCCTGCAAATTCTCAATTGAATGTATAGAGTTCTGATCAGGTATTCAACTCAAAGAAAAAAATGATCACGTGTCTAGACTTTTATAAGACCTATTCTTTGCTTTGCAGTCATGCCTTATTCATGTCATTTCTTCTGGGCAGTATGTACATTTGTGAACAACTGTTTTCAAAGAAGAAGTAGAGAAAGAGTAAAATTTCATCAAAAATCTCTATGTGGCCCCGGACAATTCCTCTTCACTTAGTACAGCCCAGGCAAGCCAAAAGGTTGGACACCCATGATACTAAAAAAAAGGAATCGTTGTACTTTGAGGTGGTGGAAGGCAGTAGTTTGTGAAGACAGTCTCTTTTCTCAAATTTTGTAAGTTAAGATAATACATTATGGATAGACCTGTACACTTCACTGTGGCTCACTGGCTCGTAATAATATAGCAGGGGGTAGTGTGCTGCCGAATGAATTCCTGGAGAGAGCAAGATTGGCTTTGCAGTGTAAATGTAGCTGTCAGTGTCAATCAAAAGCAAAGTGCTATGAAATACAGAATTTGCAGCAGTAGATTAGCATTTCAGAAATTAAACCATCTGTTTGAACTCAATTAGAAGAGAATCCAGCAAGGTTTTTCTAATAGAGTATTCTAGATGTGCTGATTCTGGAAACAATTTATTATGCAATTAGAACTTACAAGGAAGTGTTTTTAATGCTCATTCAATAAAATCAGCAGTACTACGTTCTCAGTAGGTTGTTTTGCAATCAATAAATTCTTAATTTTCTTCCTTGTCTGTAGTTCTAATTTATTTTACTTTAGGAGTGAGTTGTTGGAATGTTTTATTTGATGTAAATTTAGGAGAACTGATGTTTCTGTTTCATGAGATGGTATTGATGAAACTGTTTTTGTTCCCCCATTCCTCCTATAGTATACGCAAGAGATTGTCTGGAGAAAAAAAACGCTCTGCAATGCAACTGTTTTAGGTCTGAGATTTCCCTGTTCTGTGTGTTTACACACTGTCAGGAAGAAGGCAGTGGACAGGGGATAGTGAGTGGCTGAAGTCATTTTCTTGTAATTTGTTTTTAGAAGTAAATTCAGTACCAGCCTTAATTTATTTCTGCCTGGGAAAGTTAGAGTCTAGAGGTCAGATGCATGCTAATGAGAAGAAGCAGTGGGGAGAGAATGGGTAGTTTTTCATTTCCTCCAAAGACCAAACACTTTTTTTGAGACATTCTGTACCAGTGTATATTGATCAATGCTCTGTTTATATGCTTCTGTTCACCATAGTTAATTTTACTGGAGAGCAAATACACATTCAAGCGTACCTATCATTTTGAAATGTATCTTCCAGATACCAAACTGCTATGTTGTGAAGTTGAGGCACTCTTACTTAATTCCTAAGGTGTTCCAGTAAAAATTGTCTTCCTCTAACAGTACATAGCTTTAATCTGACATTATGGTTTGTAACTGTGCCAGTTGCCCAAGCTGCTTTAAACTCAGTGAAAAAAATTACAGACTGGAAATCTTGTCCAGTGTAATAACAATAGAAAAAAAAAGAAAAAGAACATACACAATAAAAACTTAAATTCCAGATGAAATTTTGCTGTCTGCCTCTTACATACTCTGGAGTGCTTGACTGATGTATTTATGGTGGTTAATTGGTGGACAATTTCTGTAACTCAGTGGTTCTGTACTATATTTCTTTTCACTCTAATTCCATTTACATACTTAAAATTATCAGACTTATTTTTATTATATTTGAAAGATCAGCAAAAGTTTCTGTTTGAAAACTTCTATTCTAAAGTTACATTGATTTTCTTGCTAATTAATTCCCTCCCAAATTGGGTATTTTTACCATAACAGAAGCAAATACTTTCTGATGTCTTTACTTTATTGTCCACTCCAGTCAACAGAACTCTCTGGTGCAAGCAGGCATGTAGTTTCAATGAATAATTTTTGACACTGAATCTCAGAGGTTGGGACTGAACTATGATTTTCCTTAACAGTTGTAAGTTGTTCTCCCATGTCTTAAGAAATAATTAATTAATTTTTTTTTTTTTTTTTTTTTTAAGGCAAATATTAATTATTGTGTCCATTTCTTAAAAATACAGTTGGTAAAATGCAGAAACCTGTAGTTCACTAAGCAGCAGTTATTGGCATATGCATTATTAAGTGCAGACTTCCAGAGTAGCGTGTGTAAGTCTACCACTGAACACTTGCTGTAATTGATATTAATTACTTAGAAAGCACTGTAAATGTACATGTCATCGATCAGTTGTAGTAAATAAGGCTGCTTTAGCAGTAAGTAGCTTTATTTTTTACAAGTCACAATCTTGTAAAAGCCTAGCAATTGATTAGTGTCCAGTGGCCTCACTATTAGCAATGAAAAGACTGTATTTTAGGAACTACAGCATTAAAATCTTTAAGCTGTAAGAATCAAAATTAAATCCTTGCACTTACCCTGTAAGTTAATAATTTTAATATGTACTGTGGATTCAATTGCTAAACACTATATAGGGAACACCTGCAGGTTTCTGGCTGCCAAAAAGTAAGGCTTGAATCCGTATGAACTGAATGGAGTACTGTAATTCAGGATTTTGAGAGAAACCAATAGTGTGTATCTCTTTTTTCAAGTGCTCTCGTATTCCTGTGGGTAAAACTGAAGTCAAGACAGAGGGTGGGCAAAACTTTTTCACTCTGTGCAATAGGCATGAAACTGATAGGAGCCAGATGAAGGACAAAGGAAAAAAAAATGCTTTGCAATCTTGTTCTTCATGAAAAAGATTTTTTCAGCCTTTGCAGTTCTGTCAACTGTTTAATGAAGACATCATTGAAGAGTTTTGTTGTTTATTTTAAAAGTTAGGGAGTTCATTTGTAAAATTGCCTTGGTAACATTTCTATTAAATTATTTCAACATTTCTGTTACATTATTTGACCAATTTGAAAATACTTTCAAACACTATTGATAAATTGTTGTTATGGAAATTGTCTCACTTCCTTCAATAGACTTTGATTGTACTTTTCCAGTAATTAAATTACTACCAGTAGAGGAAAAATGTTTTACTCTGTTGTCTAGGGAAAGTTAGTTAAAACAAACTAATTGTGAAGAGTAGAATATTCCTATTTAGCCTTCATTATAGTAAGAAAGTAATCAAGGCCTGGGTGCATGTTCAGAGAAGGGCAGCAAAGCTGATGAGAAGTCTGGAGCACAAGTCTCATGCGGAGCCACTAAGGAAACTGAAATTGTTCAGCCTGGAGGAGACTCAGGGGAGCCTTTATAGCTCTCTACAATTACCTAAAAGGAGTTTGTGGTGAGTAGGGGTCAGTCTCCTCTCTTGCATAACTAGCAATAGGACTAGAAGGAACGGACTCAAATTGCTCCAGGGGAGATGTGGGTTGGATATTAGGAAAAATTTCTTTCCAATGGAGTGATCAGGCTCTGGAACAGACTGCCTTGGGAGGTGGTTGAGTCACCGTTCTTCAAAGTGTTGAAGAAACGTTAAGATGTTTTCCTAAGGGACATGGTTTCGTGGGAAATATTGGTGGTAGATGGACAGTTGGTCTGGATGATCTTGGAGGTATTTTCTAAACTTAATGATTCTGTGATTCTATTATCTGTCTTCAGGGAGGAACATAAAGCCATCTTTTTTTCTAGTTTTCAAGACTTAGAGGAAAGTACAGGAAAATTAACAGATTCAATTTTATTCAAGAACACCTTTTTTGTTGTTTAAATATGATATATTTCTGTTACTGAAAGTTTTTGAGCTATTTCTGTTTGTAAGTAAGGTAGTACAGATGACATTTCTGTTCAGCAAGTTTCTCACTTGCTGAGAATGCAGAATTTCTTATTAGCACATAGGGTTCTCGTTAAATAAGGTAAGGGAGTTGTCAAATGTTTTATGCTATAATCATAGCTATGTATTAAAATTATTAAATTGCAGGCATCAGAGAGCATTTGAATTTTGATAAACAAAAATTAAGTCATTTGAAGTTTTTTTGTTTTTTTGGTTTTTTTTTAATAAAATCCTGAATTGCTGGGAAAATTGAGTAAAATTATCATATGCTATACTGATGAAAACTTCTGAGCTGGAAAGCTACAAAGTTTAATTAAAAACACTTTGAGGCCTGGAAAATGTTTGTTTATTTTTTTAATACAGCCATAGTACTAAATGCTTATCACATATGTTCCTATTTTGCTTTTATTATGGTAATACAAGTATGTTATCTAAAAATTTCCATCAAAGTTTCTATATAAACTAAGAGTGATTAGTATGAGTTGGGTTTTTTGTTGTTATTGTTTTTCTTTTTTTAAAATCAAATATATCAAAACAACTGATGCATGGCCATTGATGAAAAAATCTGGCTATACAGAAATTACAAATGTAAGTACATTTTTGTAGGACTTTTAAAGCTGCTGTGATTAACTGTAGCCTTTACCATCTGTAACATGTACTTTTGTTAACTTACCAATACATAAATCCTCTGAATTTATATAAAGGACACTAGTAGGTAGCTTTTCAGCAGCAAGATAGAGCATATCAATATATAGTTGTTTGGTTTTGGATAACTGTGTTTTAAAAACTCTTTCTCTGAATGTTAACATGGAAAAAAAAAAAAAGAACAAAAAATCCCCATTTGCTGGACAACAAAAACACTCCATATTGACATGATAATTTGAGAAATAAAACAGACTGCTTCTCATGCCAAGTCCAGTAGTGTCCCTTCCTTCATTTTTTCAGTTTCTGGTTTTAGCTGTAAGTATCTTGTAGCTTTTGATTTTAGACAGGAAAGTTTTCAGTGTTCAAAAGCGCACAAGGTTAGATCCATAGAAACATTTCCATATATGTTCTCTTTGCTCGAGAGAGGTTAAAGTGCCATCTGCTTTGAATGTCATGATAAAAATGTCTAAATAAGTAAATAAATACACAACAAACCAACAACCAGCCAACAAACAAAACAAAAAAACAACCAACAAGCAAAGCCACATGACCTAACATTTATGACCTAACATGTAGGTGGTAACAGTTGGTAATGTGACCAGATGTTTGTCTTTACTTCTGTCTTTATCCTAACCTGAGACTAGTACATAAACAGCATTCCACAGAAGTGGTATTTTTCTTACCTACTTTCCTACTTTCGTTTTTTTTGTCTGTTTTGATTTTATATATACATATAAATTTTATATATATATAAAGATATTCATCTTTTGCTCTGCAGATTAATAGTTTGTAAGGCTGGTGACTTAAATATGACTAGAACATTAAATAAAGACTATTTCTTTAATGAAACATACGTAACTGAGGCTATTCTCTATCAGAATTAACACTGTAGTACTCTCAAACATTCTAACTAAATCCAAGGATCCACTCTCCTCTAGAGCCCAGGTTTGTCATTGCTTAGATTTATATAGCAATGTGTGTTAGTCAGCCTCACATAATTAGATTGGGACACAGGTTCCCTTTACAGCAGAGGTGTTTAGGTACTTATCTGACTAATGCAACTGTGGAAACTGTGCTCTTCAGAACATTTGCTCAAAATAGTAGTTGCAAGGAGAATGTTTTTCCTCTCCATTTCCTATCTTCACTATTTAAGCTGAAGGCAGTTGTCAACACAAAAACTTACTTGCAGAAATTATTCACAGGCAGACTTGCAATTAAATAGGTACTTAACTACCATAAAGGAGTTGCAAAGCATTCTTCCATTTTAAGGAGTTTGCAAAGATGCTGATGTTTTTATCTTACAGCAGAACTGAATGCTTTGCAGTCTGGCTGATGACACAGGAAATCCCTCTCAGCTGTGAATTTTATGCTTTTTTATTCTCTCTGATCCATAATGTTTTGACATACATCCTGTCATCTTTTTCCAGAATGCCTTTTCCACTAAGTTATCAGATCCTAGACAATTTACTGTTGCCATCTGAAGCAATTTTCTGGTGATAGTTGCTTTAGTGAGGATTCATGTGCTGTTTGGAAGAAAATACCAGATGCAGTATATGCAAACTCCACTTCTTAAGAGATTCAGCAGCCTTACAGCATAGAGAACCAGGTAAAAACGTGAGTATCTGGAAGCAGTAACTGTTACCTGGCTTATCTGGCAACACACTGATTACCTCTATGAAGAGGTCTGCTTCCATGTATCAGTCTCTTTGCTGAATTTATAGTAGTATTAGTGGAACAACACTGGAGATTAAGATCCACTTGGTAGCCGCCATCTTTGTGGATATCTCTTTCTTGTCCTTCTTTTCCTCACATATTTTAAGGTTGTGTGCTTACATCATGGACAACCCCTAGGTCATGTTTCAGTGAGATGTTTTGAGGTCTGTCAAAAGTAAGTGCCATGCCCTGAAATTATTCTATAGTTCACAGTTATCTTTAGCAGTAAAAAAGGAGCTGATGACATTTTGATTGCATTCAGATTTGCTTCATAAAATACTATACTGTGCTACAGCATTAACAACAATAACAAAAATTCAAGTAAAAGTTCTCGCTATCACAGTAGGAAGATAAATAAAGAATTACAGCACATGATTATTGATAAGATGAGGCAGTCCACCATGCTTTGCTTTCATCCTTTATAAAGCATACTACTTCATTGCTTTTTGTACCCATATATCTTCAATTATTAAAGCGAAATATTTTATTTCATCATTTTTACACAAAAGTGATGTGATGAAATACTCAGATGTAACATTTACTGTCTTTCTCTAAGTACTTAAAATAACAAGGATCCTTAATTGCACTGTTAAAACAGAACAGTTAACCTTTGTGTTTTTGATAAGTTTGCCATGCTGATTACAGAATTCATTAAACAGTCCTGGGTTTGTTTTGAAACATCTACATGATTATGCACTGCAGTAATTCATTAAGAGCAAGACAAATGTTGACAACATCTTTTCAATGACCTTTGAAAATTGCTAAGTGAGAACTAGCTTGCAGTTGCAATTCTAGTGGAGTATAAACTGGCATGACTTTCATTAGAAGTGCTCCAGTAGCAACAAAATGCATTTCCATCTCAGAGTCTGTCACTCTGACCTCGTAGTGTCAAGCAATTAATATCATCTGTAAGATCAACTTTGGGGAGAAGATATTCCAATTTCATTGGTTACTTCTGGGCTGCTTTTGGATATAGCTATTTGCCATTCAAAAGCTCTTTTTAAATAGGTTGTATGTATTTCTTTGTTTCTCTCTATATAACTCCTTAGGCTTATATAACAATAAAATTATCTTCTTCTGTTTGGGACTTTTCTTCTAATATTTTTTATATATGGAACCTGAAATGAACAAGATATCACTATACCTACTGTGTTGCTAATAGTCATTATGTTGGTGGCTCCAATACTGTACTTGGTTACATTAAGATAATCCTGAAGTACTACACAGAATTATTTTGATCTATTTAGGGATTCCACAGTGCATTTTACAGAACAGTTTAATTCATGTTAAAAAATTTTTCATGCCCCTAGGCTCTCCTTTTATTTTGGTGGTGTGGAGAAAGTTTGACAGAATTGTCATCAATGTGAACCAAAACCACCTCAGGCAACTAAGTGTATGCCTTTTGTTATTTTGTTATTCATTAATTACTCCATTATTTCTTTCCCTTCAGCCCCCAACTCTACCCCTCAAAAAACCCACTAAGGAAACCAGCATACCACAATAAAAATGCTAATAAAGGAAATCATTCCCAATAGAACATAAAAGACAGCATTTATAACCATGATAGAAATGCCAGTCAGCTTTTTTGATGTAAAGCATCTGTCTCCAAAAGGAAATGAAGGAAGGACTGTTTCTCCTTTCAAGTCTCTGAAGTAGTAGGTGGTGTCATTTGCTATACAGTGCTACAAGTCTCTTGTTATTGCACTGGTAGCTGCCGACTGTCTTTGTTAACATACTGGAAAGTTTTATCAGCTGTGTTTAATAAAAGAAAATATATGTGAAGAAAAACTATAGCAAATGTCTCTTTCTCTCTTTCCTCAGACCGTCATATATAGCTGTCAGGGAGTGATGACACTGATGTGTAATCTTTCCTGTTCTTGTGAAAAGGATGTGGTTCTTGTGACTCTGACAATAAACTGTAGATACTGGGGTGACAGATGCTCTAAAAGGTCAGAGAGCAGTCTTTCAGCTATCCTATGCACATCCTCACCTGAAGCATGAAGGAGATCATGTGAGCTTTTGTCACTATCTACTTGAATGGATACATTTTCATAGAATATTAATGGCCTAAAATTTGCTGGGCCTCTGGGAATTCAGAGGTGATACATAGAAGCTGAAAAATTTCATATTCAATTAAAAGGCATGCAGTTCATTCTTCTAGATATTTTTGATGCTTGCCCTGGTAAGATGATAAATACATGGCAAGAGAGTTTTCTTATGTAAGTGTACAGTCATATATATATGACCTTATTTAGAGTACTTGATTAGTACCATACACATACCATGTCTTTAGCATTGTGCAAAGGAAATTGAGACAAATTCTGGAAACCATATGAGAAAACTGTCTTACTTCTCATTGACTTTGTGAATGTTAAAGAATTAGTAATGGACACTTTAAAAGTATGTCTTATTTAATATGGGTTATTCTAAGTATATGTTCTGTTAATTCTTATCTATTGTAAGCTTTGTCTACCATCTACATCTGCACCAAATTATACTTTGAGAATAAAGACAGTTCTATGTCAGTAATGGAGGTCTTGAAAGAAGCTATTTGATTCACAAGCTCTGATCAGACAAACAAGTAGCACAGTTAGAAGTATGGACCATCCTACTTACAATAAATACAGAAAATTATCTCAAACAATTTCCAATCTAAAATTAAATGAATAAATAAAATATATGGATATTTAGGCAGCCATCCATTTACAGTGAAGCTATTTGCATATGATTTTTCATTTGTATCACTTCAGTCAGCACTTAGAAATTCTGCAATTAAGAAGTATGTTACTTCTTTGTAAAGTAGTATATAATGCTGACAACAAGAAGGGGAAACTGTGATAATATGGCTTCTAACATATGTTTTCTCTGGCAAAGGCTAAAATTTCAAGGCCTTAGTTTTCCTTCTTTATATGGCACGTGACTAAAGAAAATGGTTTGGAGAGTAGTAAGTACTTTGTAAAATTCAGCTGGGAATTTGGGGGGGTTGTTTTGGTTTCTGTTGTGTTGGATTTAATTATTTATTTATTTTGTATGTGTGTGTATGTTGGGTTTTGTTTGTTTTTGTTGTTTGTTTGTTTAAGTGGAAACAAACATTTGAGTTGGGGTGAGGAGAATTAATCGATCAGAGTTAACCAAGAAAAATTAAACCCAAAAATAATATCTTCAGGTGTTTACACGGGGAGAGTTAAACTTATTTTGTTTTGCTCAGTTTTGGAACTCTGGAAGCCAGTTGTTCTGAAAACTTGATGCATTGTTGTCCTTGTCAGTTTTTATGATGTGTATCTTAATAGAAGAAAAGAAGCAGGAAGAAAGGTGAGAATATATGAGATATTTGTTGGATATAAAAGTCAAGTATTTTCTGAGCAGGATTTCCACTGCAAAATTTAGGTTTTGGACATAAGATTTATTTATTTATGAAGCCTGAATCACAAGGATAAGAGTAATGAGTTTAATTTGGTAGTGAATAGGTTTGGAATGTAGGTATGGTTCTTCATCCAGTTGACTTCCTGGTCCGGGAGACCATCCCTAGTGCGTATTTTATTGACCTTCTGCCTACCATATTTTCCTGAAGTTATTGTCATTGAAGGACTTTTAGAGCATTTTGCATCCCCACCCATAGTACTCTCTAGCTGAGTTTCCATGTGGCATCAAATCTTGAGTCCTGGTGAGTGATATCTAAATATATTTAATTATCATGAAGAGCTTTTTATTTCATAATGGAGTAATCTTGGGATTAAAAAAATGTAAACAAGAAATATTTTCTTTTAGCTAAAGATGGAATTTGTATTAGTGTAGTTTCATGATTTGTTGTAAGTTTTTCACGTTTGTTATTAATACAGTGTTTCCACCAATATAAATTTTGTTCAGTCATTCGTTAAGAAATAAATGCCACAGTCTTAATCTAAACGGATATCCTAGAACTCCTGAACATCCTTATAATCTGAGAACAGATTGTCTTTTCTACTAGTTATAATTAAGACAGAGAAAAAAGGGATGAGTTCCAATGTGTTAACTATTCCCACTAATTATAAATTCTTTATTGGCAATGGGTTGAATCAAAATTAAATTCCTGTCTTTAATCCATTCTTGGACTACTTTAATTTTCTCTTGGAAACTGTGCTATGCCGACATTACCACATGAAAGGCTTGATGAGGTCTGTGTTTTCTCATTAAAGGGAGAAGTCTATGTCTGTAGACACCAGAACTTGCCCTGTTTTAAGCACAAAGTATGCAACAGCTGTTCAGAAACCTTTTCTTGTTATCTCTATTTGCTTAAATTGCTAAACTGCTTCCATGAAAAGTCTGCAAACATAAGGTAATAGTTTGTTTAAGTGAAAGAAGATTGTCTGAAAAGAAAAACTGAAAATATTCTTAATATTTCTTCTTCCCATTTTCTTTTTTTGTATCAGTATCCAGCTGCCTTAATGAATCTTGGAGCCATTCTCCACCTGAATGGTAAACTGAAAGAGGCTGAAGAAAACTACCTCCTTGCTCTTCAACTTAAACCTGATGATGTCATCACTCAGTCCAATCTTCGCAAATTGTGGAACATCATGGAGAAACAAGGTTTAAAGACATCAAAGACATGATTTGGAAAACTCTAAGCTTTTTTTCTTAAATTGGTTTATAACTAGAATTTTCATACAGTTGTCTGAACAGAGAACTCATCAGACTTGGCTGCAAGGATCGGAAGTCTTGATTGCTGCTAGGAGAAGCTATTCTGCTTTTTGCCTTTTTTGTTGTTACTATTAGATTAAAAAAAAACAGAAAAATGAACAAACAAACAAACAAAAAAAACAGAAAGGGAGATGGAGATATTCATGAAGGACTTCAATGTTAGCCTACAAAAAGATTTAGAGCCACAGAACTTGAAAGAGGGTTTCCTGGCATATTTGAAAAATCATTGCAAATTCCGTATTGCTCACTTCTGTGTGGGTACTTGAAATGTATACTGTCCTAGAAACACTAATGGAAATTTGTACAGTATACACTAAATCATATGGGAGTAAAGGTGAGTAATAATAACTCATTAAAATACTGTAACTCATTAAAATGTATACTAAATCTGGCGTGTTTGCAGTTTGTCTTAATGCTGCTGTATCTCACTTCAAGACCACTTGTTTACCAGTTTACAGCTTATAAGGCCAATTTTTATTTTTCTAAAACCTGTTGTTTGTGTTTAGATGGTGGCATTCAAATTTTTTTTTTTTTACTGCAAATATGCATATTATTTCAACTTATTTTCAGTTTTGCTGCAACTCTCTGGAAATACGTGGTGAAATGGCTGTGGGCTTGACAGAATGAGCAAGCAATTGCTTAAATTCTACATCACGCATGTACGCAGAATCTAAAAAAAAGAAAAAGACATGATGTAGCAGTACAACTGAGATGATATTTACCCTGGTATCAAGTGAATGTGGTCAGAATGTCATCTTAAGAAAAAAAAGACTGACTGGATTCTGCATCCAGTTTTTTTGCAATAACTCATCCAAGTGAGATTTAAAATATTAGCTTGTGCATATTCTACACAGACTTCATGAGCAACTCAGTGAGAAGGGAATGTTACACATTGGTGGGGCTAGCAAATAGCTCAAGGGAATGGATTAGATTATATCCAAAACATCATAGATAAAAATAAATGTGGAACTGATTGCCAGTTACTTTTTGTAGTGGCAATGTTTTAAAAACATATTACCTATTCAGATTCTAACCAAATATTAGAATTCTGTTTGTATTCTGACATGTACTAGCAGCAGAGCTGTCAAATATCTAAATATGCTTCTGGTGAGGTTCTGCTTATTCCTGATTCAGAACAATTTGACCTAATTACTGTTTTATTCTTCAGTTTATAAATGTACAAATAATTTATTTTAAATTGCAGTGTATTGAAGATTCAGTCCTTTTTTCCAGGCCGTTTGTTAACTGCTCTCTTTCTTTGGAATAAGTATTATTGCTTTTATGAAAATGTACTATTTCATTTAATGACCTGTTGATATCTGCTTCAGTGTTCATTTCATAATGGTAGATGTAATGTTAAAGTGGTAGAGCACCTTGAACTGAAGATTTTTCAGGATCTTCTGCTAAAACCTCATTATTACTGAGGAAATTTTGTTGTATTTTGTTCGTTTTTTTTCTTCCTAACTATTAAGCACCATTCCAACAAAACAATAGAGAAGAATACTTTGCTGTATTTATTTATTTATTACTCGACTACAGCAATGTTACCTGCTATTAACACAATAGTCTTTTAGTTTTCGTGGGATTTTTTTTTTTTTTTTTTTTAATTTGGCTTTCCTGGCATTTTTTGTGTGGTTAGCATGTTTACCTTATTGGGAAAGAGGACACTTTTCTCTACCGTCTCAATCATTCTCCCATTATATTTGGATTTTAAATATGTACTGAAACAGATTGAGGAATAGCTGTTTCAGTCACTATAATAAAAATGCAGTAGTGTGTGTTTTCTTTTCTTTCCTCTTGCTCACTAAAATATCATATTGCTATGTTCACAAGTGGCCTACCATAAGGGCCAGAGGGGCAAGGTTGTTTAGTTTTGTCGAATGTATCAAGTTTTTCTCAAATAATGTTATGGCTGGAAAAGCAAAATGGAAGGGTCAAAAGTTGAATTTGTACTTTATAATTGAAACCAGTGGTAGAACACAATAGTAGTTTGAACTTATTTTCCCGTTTTACTGACTTTCTGGAAAATGTATAGAACTCAGTATGAAATTGTACTCAACATCCATCAAACTCTGATGGCTTCTTGGTCTTAACCATTCACTATGTTATATGTTTCCTTCAACTTGTACTCATTCTTGTTTATTAACTTTTATTCATTGCACAAAATAGGGAAGGGGGGAGCACTCATATGACGCAGTGTCATGCTTGCATTGATAACTCTTATTTGTTTCCTGAAGAAAAAAAAAGAAAAAAAAAAGAGAGTGAAAAGGACTAGCGTAAATTTAACAAGAATGTCCCTGAATATGTTTTTTTTTAATACAGGTCTGGGCTTGATAACTTTCTTCTTTTGGGATGAATTTAAAACATGTTTAAAATATGTCTCTCTGCTCAGGGATTTATGGTGGATTATTGCAGACAGTGCTAAAAAATTAAAGAGCACAAAACAAGTTTACTAAATTAAAATTTTATTTTTTGAAAAACTGTTATTTGTATAAATTATCAGATTTGTAGGCTTTCCTTTTTGTAGAAATAATTGTTTATGTGCCAGATAAGAGAATTTCAATTTTGTTTTCAATAATAAAGCATTGATAACTAACACAGTGTGCATTCCTTTATCTGTTACTGTAACAACTCTATTTTTTAATTATTATTCTTATTTAGTGAGTTACATCAGCTGTTCTAGGTATGAGAAAACTATATAGCTTAAGTACAGATGTCTTGTAGCTGGCTTTTTCTATATTCTTTTACCTTTAATATTCATTTGATATTTTCAGAAAGGTTCTCTGAAAGCATTTTGATATCTCTAATCACTAATTCTCACTAAAAGCGTTATGGTAACTATTAAATATATATATATTTTTCTAAACTGCATGGGAATAAGAGCTTACAAACCAGTTATGCTTATAATTTATTTTTATATTGATATATGAATATAACCTCAAAGAAATTGTTTCTAAAATGTGGAATTGTCTACTACACAAGCTGGGAATAAGTCTTGGCTTTACATACACTGCCTCTTTAGTGTTTGAGGTCACCTTTCTCTGGTGCTATGGTGTTACATGATCAATTTTAAAATCCACCTTATTCCTACACAGGAGATGTCATGAAGATAAATGCTTCTTTGATCTTTTGTGGATTTTTTTCCGTCATCTTGCATGGACAGAGCCCTTTTAGTTCAGTGGACCTAACAGCAGTTTTCTGCTGCCTACCTAGTCCTGTTCTGTTCAGGTGCTGTGCATTGATGGATTTGCTCTACAATTAAAAAACATCTGTGGACACGAGTAGAGCACAAGAGAGGCTTTGGGTCACTGACTTCCAAACTTAATTATCGTTCCTGATTTTTATCAAACCTTGCCTTCAGTCATGATCATTCCTTACTAAGTAGGTTTTAATGGCAGATGACACATACAAAGTTTGATGCATGCAAAGAATCTGATCTGTACCACTGCTTTCTCATGGAAACAGTCTAAAACTGTGCTTAAGCTCCTGTTATGCAGTCTTTTCCTTAAGTGCTTCTCTGTGAGATCTTGTTCTGTCTGCTGTGTGCTTTGCTTCCAATGTTTCTATTCTTCCAAACATTATACCTTTCAGGTAGCAGATACATAATAGCATCTCCATTCCTGGTGGAGGCACACAGCAGTTCCACGCAGGGGTAATTAAGCTGGAAGAATGAGGTGGATTTTTAAACCTGATGTGTTGTACAGACCCATCTGGACTTGCTCTCTGTAGCTGGCACAGATGGCTGTATTACTTCTGGGGTTTGAACTAGAATAACAGTAAGTCAGTAAATAATTCCATGTAAATACACCAGCTCATATGGATCTGGCTTAACGCTCTAGCATGGCTGTGTGTTGTAAGCTTTCCCACAACAGCTTTGACCACCAGAAGTGAATGGAGGTAACAGGGGAAAATCTGTCTCCAGTTCAGGTGTGAGAATGGTTACTGATGGCTGAATTACCGTTATTTTGCAGCATCCATGAAGTCTGCAAGGCAAAGATTTCAGTGAGAAAATCTGAAGTGATTTAGAAAGAAATTGTGGAAAATCTAAAGAGAATCCCATATAACCATTTCTCTTTTTGAAACTTGTATTTCTAGTTCTTTGAAAATTCAGATGTTATGCAGGCTCCCTGCCTTGCTTCTTGTGGATGGTGAGTGCTTAATCTCCATCTCTTTGAGGTTCACCAGTGCAGCACTGGAAGAATGAGTTTTAAGGAACAAAATGTATGCCTTTTTATATAGGGAGTAGGAAAGGAAGTGTCAGGAAGGTTTTGCAGAAGTTATATTAATTTCTGTGGAAATAAGTAAGAATTTTGGAGGACAGACAGACTATTCCAACAACAAACAAGGAACCCCAAGATCAAGATATACCAAGATAAACTGGAAGGGGAGAAAAAAAGCAATACAGACTAGAGGACATACTAACAGGAAAGAGTGAATACATACCTGGAGTTATTTCACTCGATTAGAAAACTGTTAAGTATGCATATGTGTTCAAAATTCAAGTTGATATTTCTCTCTTCACCTTCTGTTCTTTCTTTTCTCATTGTATTTCCTCTGTCGTGGTGTGCTGGCTTTGGATAGTATTGTGCTGTAGGTAGATTCAGACAGCTTTGAAGATTACAAATGCAGAAGCATTTTGGAAGGGCAAGAAACATCAGAGAGGACCTTTTAGAAAGGTATCAAATAAAGCAGGTTAAATATCTCATGCTTGCTAACTACTCATTTATTTGAATATAGATTCAGTGACAGAGCAATTACATTGACTTGAGTTATTGAGTTTGCAGGTATTTCTGTGCAAGTTTTGAAGATGGATCTTGTTTCTTTATAAATCTGTGTCAGTTTGTGTGCATTTCAGCATTCGCATTGAAGAAACCTTAAGATTTCCTATTGAACCTCAATCTGACTGTCTGAAGCAGGCTCCCGCAGGGTTGTGAGTCATTTAAGCCACAGGTGCGACAGTTTTGTGATAAGCAGAAATTGAATTTGGCTTTGATGGCTGATCTTGTGTTCAGGTTTGATTTCAGGAATGATTTAAGCCAGCTGATTTTCAACAAATAATGCATTGGCTTGCTGTGTAAGAAATCGCTGAGAGCAGAGAGTATTTGAGAGGTTTTTATTTCTTCTCTAGATTTTTTCCTGTAAGCAAAGCATTTTTTATCCTTTTCTGGAGAAATCTATTTTATCTTGTCTCTAATTTTCTTGGAAACAGATGTTCTTGTATACCCTTGTATATATTTTTCTTTATTACAATGGGAAATTACTTTTACGTAGAGCAGATTTATGTATTATTTTGACATGTTTGTTGCAACCACAAACATAAGTTTCTCTCCAGTACATGAGTATATAATACAGCATATTGTTCCTTATATTAAATAAATTCCCTCTTCTGGTTTCTATCCAATATACAAAGCCAATAATTACAACAAAGAATCGCTTTTGCACACCCACAGATTCTGGAATCCAGTATTGTTCTTCTTGTGGCAGTGAATATTTTTATATGATGCTGTAAATATGTAGGATGCTAGAAAAATGTCTTATTTTTGCTATACAATTGAATCTCTTTCTTTTCAACCACGGTTTCATAGCCTTTTTTTTTTTTTTTCCCCTTTGTTGCTCCATAATGAAAGTCTTTAAGATTTTTTTTCAAATAAATTAACTATTAATATCAACAGAGAACTCTGTATGTGGCACTCATGTCTTAAAATTCACTGAAAGAGCAAAGCCAGTCACTGTCATAAGAAAGTCTTTTAAATAATATTTCTCCCTCCAAAGTGCAGTTTCTCTATGAAGTTTGTGTGTCAATTCATTTTTTAGCTATATAACTAAATATCTGTTTCTCTGATGGTTTTGTTTGTTTGTTTGTTTCTTTGCTTTATGGAATAAGTCTCCTAGTTATTGTTTTTATTGGTTGAAAATGGCTTTAGGGCATTCTTGCACAGAATAATTTTCTCTCCTCTCTCTTTATCAGTCATATGGATGATATAGAGACCAGACGAAGAACTGCTTTCGCTGATGCTAAAGACAGAGAGCAGTTTTGGTTGTGAACTGAACTTCTACATCAGTTTTGTGCCTTATAGTCAAAGATGTTAAAAGGATTTAAAACTTGTTTAACTCTTTAGGAAATACTGTAAACTATGGACCATTTACGTTGAGACCAGGCATGTCGCACCCATGGGCTGCATGTGCCCCTGCGTGGCTCAAAATGCAGCTCCACAAGATAGTAAACTTTTCACACTATTATGTGATTTCCAGTGACATTTTTCATCAGTTGGTTGCACGCAGTTTGAGTGCAGACTGCGTAGGTGACAATGGAACTCTGTGGAGGAGTTCAGTGCTATCTCCACTTTTCGTGCTCGCCGCACACGCTCTTCACTTTATGCACGTATGTACACATATATGTCCCACTGTCAGCTGTTCTAATAATCTTCCCTGCCATATTTACCCAACCGATCTCAACAGGCCATTTACTCTAAGGTTTGTTCTTGCTGTGAAAACACTGCTCCATTTGGCATGGGAAGAAGAAAAAGAGGTCAAGCCACGTGAAGTCAGACATGTGCTGTTCAACTCTCAGTATTGATACATCAATGTCAATTAGAGGCAGCCTTATAAAAGTGGATTTTCTTTAACTTGATGAAGTTGCTAATTTTGAAAAAGAAGGACTTGTGTCCTCTGCAAATAGAATTGTTAGTGTTCTGATTAGCAAAGGGCTTTTATACTGACCAGTGTAATAATAGTTTGATATTAATATTCTATATTTTGTTGTTTAGTTAACTAATTTTTTTCATAGTAATTATTTTATTCTGAGGAAAAATTAGGAATAAAGACAGGGAAAGAGAAGGCTTTATTTAGTTAATTTTTTTTTAGCACTGTCTGGAAATTTAAAAAAAAAAAAAAAGTGTGAATTTAGAGGGCCTCTTATTTTGATTCATATATTACTATCTTGCAAGGGTAAGCAGTAGGTCAAATGTGAACTCGAAGTACTGTCCTGTTTCTATTTCACTCTCTTCCCTGAAAAACAATCAACCAAAAAAAAAAAAAAAAATAGCATAAACTGCAGAAAAAAATGTATTCAATGGCAAAATGAGGGGAAGAACAACTTTTTAATACAGAATCTGAGATTAAAAATATTTTTTTAACACTGCACATGGGAATGAGTTTTACTACTTCAAGAGGGAAAAAGAGCTGGACAGAAAATGTGGGAAGCTGCTCTGTAACCATTTGTTTTATTTCTTTATTGCAAAAATACTGAGTGATAATTCTGCTCTCGGAAATGTTGGTTGGGACTGTATGTCATGTTTTGGCAAATCCCAAATGGTCACATCCATCTTGGCAGTTTCCCACTCAGCATCTCCAGAAAGTGACAAGATGAAGAGATCATCTCCCAAACTTCCCTAACCTTCATCTTCCCATAACCTCACTTCTCCCATTGACTATTGTCCTTCCTTGCCCTGCTGTATTCATTGCAGACAGCACTGTCCCGGGAGCAGTGATTTGTTTCTTCAACTTGGCTGTGAAGTACTCTGTTCTTTAATGAAGCTGTGTAAATAAAAGTAATTAGTTTTTCTGCCTCATTCAGGGAAGTATTAGTAAGAATAAACAGGATAAACCAATCTAACTTTTCAATAAATTACTTACAGGATTAAAAGATTTTTAGCATGTGCCTCCCTTTTTGCTTCTTAAATGACAAGAAAAGGCAGTAATACTTAAAATGTAGAATTGCCTCATGCATTTCAGATTAGGGAGAGTCAGAAAGCTGTAGAAATGATAGATGGACATATAGTGGATAGGCAGCATTATTTGGTTTTGGATTTCTACTTTTAATTCAAGGGTGGGAATGATATAACCATTTTCTGTACCTCTTAAGGGGAGTTGTGCAGGTTCCAGCCGTCTGTTAAATTAAGCATAAGTGATTATCATGAACACGTAGAGCAGACAAGAGGGATGATAACTGTGTGTATAACAAAGCCCTGTGAGCCTACTAGATTCGCAAAGTTGGATTCCCAATTAGAAGAACTGAAGGGTTTTTTTTTTTTGTAGCACAGTCTCCCTCACTGCAAAGTTCAGTGGCCAGAATAATTGGATCCAGTTCTTCCATATCATATATATTAAATTCTGTGTTTGAAACGGTGAAATGCTACAAAAGATCCAGATAGCTATGTCTTTTATTTAAATGCTTTAATATGTTGATACTTTTCTGGCAGTCGCTTCCTTTACTGGCTGCTTCTGTCTTGGTGGTACTTTGAAAATCAGGAGACAATAAATCAGACTCTCTTAAAGAGAGAAGTTTTGATTACTAACAAAACCCAAACAGAACAAGACACAGCACTCTATGTGACACACCTGGAAAACATACGTAATTGTACTGTTTCAAACAGGAAGCTTCTGAAGGGCCTTTCTGCTTGTGAGCCTGTTACAAATCAGCAAATCTTGTTGTGTTACAGTTTCTGCAGCTTTTCAGACAATGCACCCTACTTTCTGTCTCTCTGCTTTTAGGGAAGAACTCTTGAAGTGGAAGAACTGCTGTCTGACTTGAAGGTGAAAAGTTTTGTCACTGACCTGAGTGAATACAATTGCACTGTTGCTGTTTGGGACGAGAACTTCTTTATCTGCTGTTTTCTAGGATCGTTTTTCTGATTTCTTAGCAAAGTATCAGTTATTCTTAGAAATGCTGTGCTCAGAAACCCCTAAAGGAAACAATTTTTTTTGTTAGAGTCTACTGCCTCATTCAGGCAATGTGAAGCTGTGTTATTAAAAGCATGAAGACAGAGAGGCTGCTTTGGAGCATCAGTGCTGGAGCAGAGTGAGTGCTGGTTGCTAACACAGTGAGCTGTTGTTTTACAGTGCAAGGTCACATTGCCATAACAGGGATAACAGGGACGATTTGCAAAGGCATATTTTTGTGAGTATGCGTGTTTTTAGGAAAATACATCCTCACCAAATGCCTGGAGGGCCGTTGTTATTATGGCAGCATCCAGCTGAGATCTAAACAATCTTTCAGTTTTTCAAATGCACAGTGATAATTATTTGCTGCATACTGAAGGAATGTTAAAGCCTGATGAGGAGGTGATGTCTCTGTCTTTCCTGTGTATAACCTCTCCTCCCAATCTACAAAAAAAAGCACTATTTCTGGCAATTTTCAGTGTGACCTCTCTTATAACTGACTTCAACTGCATTTCACAGTCCACTGAGCAATGTTGTTAGAAAATTGATTTAAAACTGTAATTATTGTAGGAGGAACATAATCATGATTGATAGCACAAAGCCAAGTAATCAGGGTGGGTGAGAAGGGAGGGAAGGAATGTTGACCTAATTTTTTTTTTTGCTTTAGCAAAATATATATAAAACAA
Organism: Phasianus colchicus; assembly: GCF_987193195.1. Taxonomy (NCBI): domain Eukaryota; kingdom Metazoa; phylum Chordata; class Aves; order Galliformes; family Phasianidae; genus Phasianus; species Phasianus colchicus. The sequence continues at coordinate 41,779,804 of NC_143436.1, forward strand.
AATAACAGAAACTGTATTTTCTGAAAAGATAATTTCTGAAACTTCTGAGAGTATTATGACTTTTAAATACACAAAAAAAGAATAAAAATATGTCCTACATCCCAAATAAAACCCACGTTACTTGAAATTATATGGGTTTTTGACACGTACTAGTTAATGTGCATGAAAGAATTCTGCCCTCTAGAGAATGAGGGTATAATGGACATTTAGCCTCTTCTTTGTTATTCTTTTCTTTTTTTAAGTCCACTTACAACAGCTTGTCTGTTAGTAATTAATTTTCTCTGTCACGGACTTGATGAACAACATTTTCCTCTGAAATGTTCATCCTTTTGTGGCTTTTGTGTTAACTCTTAAGCATAAATAAATAAATAAATAAATAAATAAATAAATAAATAAATAAATAAATAAAATCACCTATAATTATTTATTGAAAGAAATCCCAAAAGAAATCTAATTGGTGTTCTTTTTCTTTCCTAATCTATGCCATAGCTAAAACTTCTCTCATGTTTCTTTGATTCTTCTAACAACCTCATTGCCCTTCTCTGGACTCAGGGTTGTTTTCCAAGCCCTTTTGCCCCAGTAGTAACCTTTTGACTGGCAGATCCCTCTTTTACAGGCTGAGGAAAAGTGAACAGCTTACCAGCTCAGTCGAGAGATTCAGCTGGGGAATAAATGAAGCTCAAATCTCGGGTACTTTTAGATTCACAATTCAAGCTGCTCATTAAGTAGGGTTTGTTAGTTACTGTTGTTCTTTTTGTTGTGTTTTGTTTTTAATATAAAATGTTGGAAGGATTAAATACTGCTTTCCTTATAGTTGCTTCTCAGCTTCTCAGCGGCTGTGCATGCACCATCACAATGGTGTGATTGCAGTCACATCATTTGTCCTTCCCAGTCGTCTGCTCTGTGCCCTGGCTGCAGAGGTGCAGAGTAAGTAAGGCATCAGGACTTAATGTTCCTGTGGTGGTCTAGAAGATTAGACATATATACCTAAAATCTGAAAGCTACCCACCCCAAAGTGTCAAATGCAGCAGTTTTGATTACAAGTTTGTTTGCTAGAATTAGAATAGACATTCTGGTGTCTAATGTTCACAGAAGGTCTTACCTTTCAGGAGTACCTCACACAAAAAATTATGTCTGCATTTTTTGAGTTTCTCCTTTAAAAAAGCAACAACATAACACAAACTTCACAGTTAATTTCCTAGTCCAAACTGTGCTGGATATTGTCTAAGGCTCAGTTGCCATCAGCAGGGCATGGCAAACATGGTGCGATTTGATGTAATCAAGGCAAAATGCAAGAAGCTGAATTTAATCATCTTGCATTTGGTGTGACTAAATGTTTGTTCATGGTCTTTCACTATGTGTGAGATGCTCTCTATGAACTTCTGTAACATTGAGAGCAATATGATCTACTTTTTGATCAAGTACAAGTTAATGCGAGTAGAGGCAAAACAGCCCAATCAATACAGACTTAGAATTATATTTGAAAGGCTTAACAAAACAAATTGGAAAGTACATTTTCTCTAAGCCACTTCTGAAATTGTACCAGAAGGTGTGTTTCATGCTTGCATTGCACAAATAATTACAATTATTCCATTTGAGAAGCTGGAATGATTGTATTTATTGACAGGCCTTTCATGGTCCTTAACCTAACAGATGTCACTGCAGTTAATGTAACAGTACTCGCTCCAGAATGTCTAATCTCAAAGGAACAGCCTTTTAAAAACAAAGTATTTAGGAAGGTCTCACTGAAAAAAGAGCAGAGGACTGAATATAAGCTTCCTATTTTGTTTGAATTTAATGAAATCCAGTAAAAGCGGATAAGAAATACAGGAGTTAGATTGGGAAAAGTAAGAGTTAGCAAGATATTAACTGAAATACAAAGATAATTTGAAACTGGTGGGAAAAGTGCTAGTAGAGCCTAATGTAATTCATGCTTAGTAGGAGAAATAAGAAACATCAAGGAGGGACAGTGTCACATGAGAATATATTAAAGAAATATAAGAAATACGACCCCTTTGCCATATCTCTTTTTCAGCTCAGCACTGCAGTGAGAATTAGACGTGCAAGATTTTTGACACCTAGCTATCTACTACAGGAAAGAATAACACCTACACCAATTGCCTGCAATTTAAATAACTACATACTAAGCTTTTGTAACTGGAAATATCATAGGGCCTCACTATAATCTCAGACTCATTCCTGTAATTCCAAAGAAATTTCATCAAAGCAAATGTAGTTGTGTGAGCATGTGTAAAATCAGAATACAGACCTAGAGAACCCTGAGTTTTTCGTTGTTGTTTTTGTTTGTTTGTTTGTTTTTGTTTGTTTGTTTTTAATAAAAAGAGTCTTGAAGAGCATTAATGATTATTATATTTTTTTTCTTACAGGAAGCTTGAAAGGAAAGCATGATGAAGAGTAAGTATTAGTAAGCAGGCTAAGGTTTTATTTCCAAATAGGACCTTCACACGCAGGATGCAAAGTTAACAGCATCTGTTGTTCACTACAGACAGCAATGACAAACAGATGTCAATTTCTTTGAATAGCCACCAGCTCTGTGTTTGATTCTGTAACTGCTAATGGGATATTTTATTTCCTTTGTTCATTATTCCTGCATAGAGATGTAAAGGGAAAATAATAGCATTAATTGTTTTCTTACAGTGGGCTGGAGATACTAATTTTACTAATTACTGCATCCTGCAATGCTCATAGGTTGCAATTCAGGGCTTCTACTTTTCTTACAGCTGGACTTAAGGCAGTTTTAGATGCAGCTGGACATTCCGACTATAGACTTCAATTGCTCACCATCTCTGATGCTAGGTAAATGCATTCTGGAGCTGGAACTTTATAAAAGGCATGTATGTCCAAACTGACCTTACAGGAAAATGTTTATTTTGGAGTAAGAGCAGATCTGATTTCATCCCCGGGTCTGCTCTTGTTTAGTTTAACAGCACCCAATTCCAACTCTCTGTAAGCAAGTATAGGAAGATACAGTTTACAGGAGAAGTATTTGAGCTTGTTCATTTCTGGAATTGTTTGTACTCAGGACATTCCACATAATCATTTCACATTGAGTCTCGTTATGACATCTAAGTATTTCATCAACAGAGAATGGAACTTTTTCCAGAGTTGGTGTGTCTCAGTGATAGCTCTGTCACTGGTCCTCAGTGAGCTCACTTGTGTCTCCACCTTGGAGGACATCAAGCAAACTATTTTTGACAGTAGGACACCTGAGAGGTGAGCCGTTGCTGCCTCTGTGACAAAGCATGCAACATCTCAGTGTTTTCTTATTCAGACTGGCCTTATTTTCAGAAGAGTTGAGCATTCTAGATAAAAATCCTAATTCCGGTTGCTGAAGATTGCCCAGGTTTTGTGTTTTTTTCATATATGAGGTACCAATGGTCAATTTTTAATATTTTATTTAGCCTTTAAAATTACTTAGAAATTTTATCATACTTTCTGTTTAGTGTATTCTTATAACTCACTCAATTTTTTGCAAGTGCTCTTGACTTTGAATTATTCAGTTGGTTGAGAGGCAATACATTTATAAAGATATTATGTTTTGAAAAGATACTTAATTTAAAATTGCTCAATAAGTACATTCCTTTTGAAGCTTATGCTATTCATATTACTTTAAAGTACCAAAATTTCTAATCATTATGCTGTTCCATTTCATTAAAGTTAATTGATTTCAAACATTTGAGAAAATGCTTTTCTCCTATAAGTACTTCAGCAGAGACTGAATCATGATTTTGACGGAGGTGATTTTATCTTTCCGGTTAATTTGTCTTTGAACTTCCACACTTAGCAGTGCATCTTTTATTATTGTTACCTTGTTTCTAAAGCGGTAGACAAACTTGAAAGAATTTGATTTCCACAGAACAAGTAAAAATTCGTTCTAAACAAACACCATTAAGGGTTTATAGACACTCAAAGTGGACAGAAGAGAGAAGAGAAAATACCTGATATACAAACTTATAAGACAAACAAGTAAAAGAAAAAAAATTACAGAGAACAAACCAGGTTACCTCAAGAAGGGTAGAGAAACAGCTCTGTCAACTGTCATGCATTGCAGTTTAGAAAATTTCTTCTTGTCTCAAAAATAGTTTTGCATAATCAAACATATTTAAATATTTAAGTGGCTGTTTTCTTGCGCACACCGTACTCACAAGTAGTGAGCCTTATACAATATCTCTCTGTGTGTCTATCTCAATCTTATCAGGCTGTGCTATTTTTGGCTGAATTCTACCAAGAGTGGCATGCATTTCGCTGCCCTATCATTAGTCTGAAACTAGGTAGCTGAGTGCAGGAAGAGGACTCTATTATTGTTCTTTCCCCTGATCCCAGCCCTCCCCTGGTGCTTTCAGGGAAATATTGAAAACAAATCCATATTGGAGAGTGAGAACAATGTGGGAAAATAGGAGCTTGCACCTTTTTATACATCAGGGAATCCAACCATTAGACACAATCCATAGGAAATCAGGCCTCATTAATTCTGCAGCTCACAGAACTGTTTTTCCAATGTAAGGAGGCTCAGCTGTGCAAGCAATTTTTTTCTGAGGCTTTCAGTCTGAGTGCTCAGTTTGGGAGTATATGACATCAGGTATTTTGGACCTGACTTCCTGCAGTGAAGGAAAATTCCACTGTTAAATTGTTGTGCACTTGGTATTTCTAAAACTTCCATTCTTTGTATAACAAGCTGGGTAATTCTGGCAGTCCTCTCATGCAGCAGGTCTTCATAGATTTCAATGTCACATTAGAAGCTCTGATGTAAAGAGAGATTTAAAACACCACTGACTATTTTATGAATACTAGTATATTCCTTAATACCTTTTCCTGAGGCTATCAGAGTATTTTAATGTCCCATCACTCCTGCAGCATACAGAAGGGTCATAGAGCAGTAATTTACCCGTGACAAGAATGCCTTTGAAGCAAAACAAAGCAGTATTTAACATTTCAGAGCAACTTTCAAAAGCAGCCACTGAGAACCAATCATGACTGCCAATGGAATGTAGGTCAGGAAGATGCAATTATCTAGCTAGAAATTTTAAAGGATAGTGAGGTTAGCATCCTACTCCTGCACTACAGATCCACAGAGTTTTTAGAAACCACAACTGAGAAGACCCTCTGCCTTATTTCTTCTTGGAAAGAGAGAGACCCTGTGAAGTTCACTGATTGATGGTGCTGTGTTCCAAGTGCTGTGTGGTATTTGCTCACTCTGAGCTACCCACTTCCTATTGTAGTATGGGATTCCGGGAGATCAAGGGAGGTCATAAGATCAATGTAAAGGGCTACAACAATATTCTTTCAACAGATGAAACAGTGTTCTGAAGCTGGCATCAAGGAAGAGAATGTCAAAAGCAGCGAACTGGGAAATGGCCACCCAGTAATGCAGTACCTTTCATCTTAATGTATCCCAAACAATCATAAAAATGCTAAGAAATGGAGATCTCCTTATTTTCTGCAGCTGCCTGGGAGGTGCAAAATTATAGACCCAGGGAAGTATGCACCCTTGCTATTTAATATCATGTTTATTACATCTGGTTTTGTGGATTGGCAATTCTACTCTGTTATCTGTGAATTTTTATATGGCTTTGTTCACAATAGCATCTGAGTATGTTCCAGTAGTTCATAAACTACAGGCTGAAAAGCTGACCTGGAGGTCTTTTTTTTTTTTATTTTCTTCCCGGGGGAAAAGAGTATACTAATGGATGTGAATGGCTTAAATTTATAGTTAAAGTCTACTTTATGGTTATAGCTCTAATATATATATTTTATTAGGAAAGATATCCTGTTTTGTGTTTACACTGGATGTCTTCAGTACAGAAAGATGTGAAAAAGCATCTCGTATTTGGAGTGGAAGGCAGTGAAGTCTCCAGACCTTAGTTTATAAGAAAGTCTGTTAAAGAACTTCAAGCCAACCTGTGGAAAAATTGTACTCATCAGCTGGACAGGATTTATCCTTCCTTTGAAGTGCTCTGTTATGCCAGAAGAGCAAAGCTGTGTACGCCACGGTTTGTATCAAGAGATTTATGTAAACATTTCATATGTTAGCCATAGACATCTGAAAACCTCCAAATATTGTCTGCTTTCACCTGGATCTTTATCCACCAAAAAGATAATGTAGAATGTTAAGAACAGTTTTCATATGCTTTTACTGGTCTATGGTTTGAAGAAGAAGATGCATGTTTAGTGTCAGCAAACATTTCTAAAAATGATGATGATTCCACATCAAGTGAACAAAGGAACATTATGTTGCTGTTCAGATGTGGCATATGGCAACAAGCCTTTCTGTTGGAACAAAGAAAGATCACCGACCTTCCTTGCAGTTTAGAAACTGCAGCAATTGCACTTCTTTCATTAAGGAGCATGTCTGAATTGTGGATCTGGTTTGTGATGTGCTCAGCTCTAACTGCTGCTTCTGAACCAAACATGAACTATGATGGGCCATGTGCATAGTGACTTAAAATCTGAAATCAGTTTCATTTGTAAGGTAAATTCAGAAAGGCAAGATGGTCATTGATAACCCTAATATAGAATCTCTATCAGTCACCAGCAGTTTTTAGTTGTGTGTGCTAGATACTCAAATGAGCATTCAGCTAATGGCCTGCTAACTGCAAAGAACATTTAATGAGAAAAGATGAACCACTGCGTACTTAGCTTCTGAGGCCTTAGGAGAGACTCCATAAATAATTCTAATGGTTTCAGTGTGTTTCCTTTGGGGTGCATCAAAACCAGTTCAAGCAGAGTGAGTCAGAGAAGGCAGAAAGGCTTTGTCTGTACAGATGGGTGCAGACAGTCACGCGTTTGATCTTCTTGCACAGTGAGCTGCCTGAACAGAAGCCAGCTCTGGCCTGGAAGCCATAAAGACTCATGAATATATCTCTGTGCTGGATCTCACAGGCCTTACCAGCTCAAGGGCTACTTTTGTTTCAATAACCTCTGCATAACCTTTTTTTCTTCCAATGAAGTTGCTTCCATGAAGTGATCCATGACCACAGATCACTGATTCTCAAGAAGGGAAAGCTTGAAATGTCTTACATGCTGCTAGACATGCAAAGTGATGAGTAGTTATGGTTATCTGGAAAGTTTTATCAGCCCTATTCTGATTCTATTGGTGAAAGAACCACCAGATTCTATTTAATGCAAGACCCTGCTGTGAACAAAAGTGAGATTAAATTAGCAACCGTGGCAGTACTAGCAAAAAAATAATAATAACAATTTTCTGTTAAATGTATATGAAGGGTCCATAGCACTGTATGACATGGCTGTGGGCTCCCAGTTAGTGATCTGAGTTAATAACTGGCATAAGTTGGAGTAGCTCTCCATGCTACAAAGCTCCATGCCCTGCTACAGCAATTCCTGTTCACTCCCCACAGTGAGGGTAGAGGGGACAGAGGTGAGCCCTGAAGCTTGATCTTTCCTTATGGGAGGCAGCGCTAAGTGAAAAAAAAAAAAAAAATCACATAAAAGGCAGGGAGGATGACAGAGTATGTGTGATAAAAACAGAGAGGAAAAAAGATGTGAACTGAAAGAATAAAGTGATATTGTCATAACAGCCACAGGCCTCCCTTCTGGAAAGGACGGGGAGTAATTGCCAAACTCAGTGTGCTGCAAACCCAGTGTCAAATTATCATTAATAATCCTGAGAAATGAGTCTGTAGGATAGAAATGAAACTGGCAGTATTTCAGAGGCAGAGTCGACATCAACTGTCATCCCATTGAGAGACATCCCCTGTTAGGACCTGTTAATGCTGCACTCCTGTCAGAGTGACATATAACATTACATGTTAAACAAGTGGCAGACGAGACAGTGTGGAGGCAAATTGTTCAGCAGATGGCATGGACTACTTTAGTCACCATTTGAAGTTAGAAAATAGAACAAATGCCATTTTTTGCATTCATTCAAAATACTAGTCAGGGTACTGCTCAGCAGCTTCCTTCCTTTGTTGTGGCTGTTGAGACGAGAGGAATTTCATGGTGTGACTATAATATGGAGTATTTCAAGCGTAACTCTAACCGTGTGTCTATACTTGTACATACACATTGAGAGGAGATGGCAGCAAGGCTGGATATAGCTGTGCCTGAGCTGCAGTAAGTGCATTCTTTGAGCATATTTTATCTCCAGATATCTGTTTTGAGCTGTAACCACTTGTGACTCATAGGGTATTTTTCCTTTTAAATCTTCACAATATATAGATACATTTGACTTACAGCATCTTCATTAATTATCAAATATAGAAAAAAAAAAAAAAAGACATTTTCTTTGGGAGCTAGGAAAAGAATGGTATAAAGAGCATGACAAATATTTTCTCCCTCATAATGTTCAATCTGTGTCTTTCTGAAGTAAGTTCTATTGACTTTTGTGTATTGGACTTTGCTCTTATAAACCAACGGATCTCTTAGGAAAAATAAAAATCTTCAGCCGTTGGCTTGGGACATTGTGAATGGATTAACAATTTAGATGTAAATGGGTCCTCACATTAACCTTATAGACAGTCCTGTTTCAGTTTCCCAATTACACTGGCTTTCTTCCTCTGACTCGAGAAATGAACAGTAAACAACAGGATATCCCTACGCAAAGTGATAGGCAAGGAGAAGTGCCATTGCTTATTACTTTGTAATGTTAGTTTAGTGCTTTTCATTAACTGGTAAGATGCAGCCTCTTCCCTAAGGAGTTTACAGGTGGACTAGAAGAAACAGCAGTGTTCAAAATCCTCTTGGTCATTCAGAAGAATTCCTTGTCTTAAATGTAATTAGAGAAGCCTTAGTATGGAAAAGTGGATCCAGTACTAAATTCCAGTCCATAGAGTATTTCCCATTCAATAAATGTAGGAAAAAGTAGGAAAAAAGAACATCTCATCTTCTCGAGTGGATGAGTGGAGTATTCAATGCTCACATTGGATAGCAAAAATATCCTGCTGCACATAGTTTTCTTGGGTGCAGCTTATGAATTTATGGTCTTATTCAGTGGTATCCAGTCCTATGTGTTAAAAATAAATTTGTAGATTGTGTGAGTTTTTGATTAATGTGCAGTAGCTTAAGTTACGTCTTTCCGGAAATTTACAGATAATCTTCTGTGTTCATTTGGTATTTATTAGAAGACTTGACGATATATATATAAATAATTCCTAGAGAAGCACAAACATAAACCTTAGTAATTTAATAAGCCTTTGTTTTGTGTTTTCTTGAAGGGCCACATACTGTTGACGTTTTCATTGAAAATGTATATAGCTGATCATAAAATAATGTTATTTCTGATCATACAGAACATGGAAATATAGTTGTTGAGAGAGAGGGATAATACCTTTTATATCCAAGATACAGGAGGTCTCTTTTTCTATGTGTTGTGATTTAGCCTGGACTTCTAGCTTATTAAAATAAACAGTGCCTTCTTTAAAAAAAGATGTGTTAAATTAATGAGAATTGTTATCTGAATTAATATCATTTTTATGACTTTGCTTATTTGTTTGACAGATAGTTTCTGTTTGCCAGTCTGATCTGTTGCATGCCCCATCTGGAAGGCCCAGAGCATTCCAATTGTATGTTTAAAGGTAGGATTGTTTGTTACCCAAAATATCTACTGAGCCTATAACAACCTAAGGCTTTTTTTTCTGGCATCAGCTGTCAATTTATGGAGTTGGAAACTTCAGATCTTGTAGTGATTTTACTGTGGTTTTAAGTGTGTTGCGTGCACATAGAAAATACAATAGTGAAAATCTTATGGCAGAATTGGGTCTGGTTTTAGAAAAAAGTTTCCAAACCTTTTTTTCTTCAAACTTGGGAACCTTCTTATGTATCATTCATGGCTCATAAAGAGTAGGTATGAAATAATGCATTTAATATTTTCAGGAATTTAGTATACTATTAAAATCACAGGTTGATTTTCAGTGGTGACATAACAATTTTAATGCACAATAAATCTATTTAACAACGCTGTTAAGCCTTTCGGTTTTTCTCAGCAGGCCACAATTTTCTAAGGTATTTCAAATACTAAAATTCATCTAGAAACAGTGTGATTTCTCTGTTTTTATTCCTTAATCACAAAAGTAACTGAATGCAGACATACTTCATGGAGATTTTTAGATGTTAAGCCAAATACTGCTCTGAGATTAATGAATTAATTAATACAGATTCTAATGATAAAGTCCAGGGATCTCTCAAAGATGGGAGCCTTTGATCTGTTGGAATTATCATTTCTGTATCAATGTAAATAACGTTTCTGTTTCCTTTGCCACCATGAAAACATACACACCAGTTTGACATTGTGCTTTAACAAAAAATTATAATGCAAACACTTTCCACCTACAGCTGCTGATAGAGGTTTAATATCAATTTATTCCTTTTCACTGATCTTGACCTTGATTTGTTATAACTTGGTATGCTCCAAGTCATTATGAAACTATTTATTTATTTGGCTCTGTGACATGTCTGTTAGTAATCAACTGCTGTTTTTCTGTTACTATGTTTCTGAACAACATGAAATGTACAAAAAAGAACCAAACAACAAAAGGCAATTGCAATTGTTATGAAGTTTATGGGAAACAGCCTGAACTTGTTATAGTTATTTTTACATGGGAAAATTTTGGAAAAGGATATACACAAAGTATGATATAAAGCTCCCAAGGCTTTTTCTACAGTGTAATAGAGAAAGATAGACCCGGCTTAGCTCTTCTAAATGACCCTCTGTCCTTTTGAATACAGTACAGAGGGAGAGATCAGCCTTATTAAGATAATGTTGGCCTTTATGAACACCCCTCACAGAGATTAATAGGGATGAAAGAGAAATAAAGTGCTAATAAATGTGTAAGCCTCTTCAGAAAATGCCTTAAGTAGGTCTTGTTTTTCTAAACTATTAAAAAAATCTCTATGTCCAGAAAGGCCAATTCAGTGGCAGATGCTATTTCCCCAAATGAGGTCATATAGACTGTAATAGGAATATAGTGATCTATGGGGGCTTTAAGTCATTCTGTGTAGTTTTCCATTAGTTAAATAGCCAATTAAAATAATCCTAAGAAGTGAAATTTCACTTCTGTGTCAGTTTCCTTAACATGCTCTGCCCTGCTCAAAACTCACCACGTCTCTTTTGGCTACTTGACAGTAGCTATATAGATATTGTCATAATAAATACTGAGAGTACTACATCTATGTAGCAAACCTCTGAAACTGAGAGATCAAAATAGGACTGTCATCAAAAACCTACCTAAAAGTCTCACATAAGAAAAATCTGACACACTTGACGTGAAGTTACTACTTAGACGAAAACCCTTGGGAAATGGCAGGAGCAGTGTGTGTACCTAAGTCTTTGCTGTGGATTTTGGTGGTAAAATCAGTTGAAAACATGAACATACAATCACAAATAAAACTAGGTCTAAATAGGCAAATGAAGGTAAATACCATTAATAACTGCTTGCATATAAGGGATCAAGGAAAGAAATCAAGAGGAAAGAAGATTGTTTTATCTCAAGATTATCTTCAATTACTTGTTGATAGAATCACAAAGAGTGTTTCAAATCTCTAGTTTAATTAACAGGTAATCCAGAATTATCACATTTAATTATTTTGTAAAGGTCATTAAGTATTCAGTCTTTGTCAAAAGACACCCCCTGTGAAGCAGGCTATTAGCACAAAACAAAAAGAGCATGCCACTGAAGTGGGTAAAACTACATGGAGCTATGCTTGTTGATGTATATGAACAGCTGAGGTTCTTCACTAGATAGACAATTTACAAACTGAGTTGTCACATTCTTGAAGAGACAAAAGTACAAGTAATTAAACTGGATGATCCTGGATTACTTTATGTAATCCAGTGTTTCAGAATGGTCATTACTGAAAAAACACTCTGATCTTCAATAATCTCTAGACTAGGCAATTAGTCTTCTTACCTCACATATGTGACTGATGGCTGCTTTTAATGAACATGTTTTCTGTACGTGTTCTTTCCTCTCTCCCCCCCTTTTTTTTCTCCCTTGGAGTTAATTTAAAGCTATTCAAAGAAAGTAATCAGGATAGTTTGTAAAACAATTATGATTAGATTTCTGCCTTTCTCCCTGCCCTCCCTGAAATGTTGGCTTTCAGCACCTCCTGGAAAGTCCCAAAGTAGTTCGAATGTTTGTTTGCCTTTTCTCCTCTTGATGTCTCTCAATAACGGAATATGTTTTTCTACTGAATATTAAAAAGCAACATTAATCATTCAGCAGTAAGGAGAAAAGCTGCAGCTGGTATAAACAGGCTTCGTTGACTTCCACAAAGCGATGATAATTTATGACATGAGAAGATCATGCAGTAAATAGCCTATTAAATCTAAATGAAATGTATAGTTAATTGCACGTGGCATATGATTTATGGTGCTATTTGTTCTAGGAATTTCTTGACAAGATACCATTACTATTTGGCAAAAGATCTGAAAGTTTTTGTTGGAAATTTGGCTCCATTTTAACTATAGCCAATAGATGTCTATATAAAGTAATAGTAACAAATCTGTTAGTGTTCTTGCTTAATCTGTATTGAATATAAAGTATTTATTGCATTTTTGTTTTATTGTCAGAAAATAGTGAAGTATAATTTATTATTTTAATAAAAAAATTCTAAATTTCATCTTGATTTATGTTTAGCTGAATAAAGTGCTGATTTTCTGTCCACCTTTATGAACCAGTTCAACATTAAAAGCCTGATTCCTCCAAAGATCAAGGTCAGTGGTAAGCAGAAACAACTCTTATTTTAACTCTGCTTTGCTTATGTAATTACTGAATTTGTATTGTGATGTATTCTTGACTCTTACTTAGTTTGTTATATAAACTGAGTGCCAGTTTTAATTTTGCATCAGAATAGCCATCTTAGAATGGACCCATTATGTGGAACAAAAACATTTAACTTTCTAAAATCAGATCCCTGGTATCAGGATCTAAAATACAGTCATGAGAAGCAAATCGCTATTTGCAAAGCAGAGAAACAACAGCCAGATTGTTTCTTCTTCACTCACTGTGCACAGTGTGTGTTGGCACTACATTGCAGTAGCTCAGAAATCTCAAACTGTCAGGAAAAACAAACCATGCCCTACAGACAGAATAGAAGGGTAAAGAAAAAGCACAGAAAGGAAACCAGAATTCATCTTAATTTAACAAAAGCCTGCTATATTTGCCAACAGTGTGGTAGAATCTACTTCTGGTTGATGAGTCGTGCATTCCCAGTTTGCCCTTTTTATGCTGCTATTCTCTTTTTTCAGCTTATGACACTAAGCTTGATTTAATAGGCAATGAAATAAAAAGGGAGATACATCATTCACACTGATGCTCATTGATGCTTCCGAATTGCATCCCAGTCTGTTTTAAATATTCTCTTTCATATTATGAAATGAGAAGGTATCCAACATTACAGACCTACTTCTTATTTAGATGTCTTTTTTGCATATCTTTAGGACTGTCTGATTTTGTAGAATGCTGTCTTTTCTCCTAATTTTTATGAGTTACCATTTCTTTATCATGCAATTTTGATTTTAGTTACATTTCCAGCAAATATTTTTGTTTATTTGTTCATTTCTTCTTTTTTGCCCCTCTGCTCTTTATATCTGTGTATAATCTTAACCTCCTTGCAGCTATACCTACATCTCGAATAGGCAAAGCTGTGCAGAAAGAAAAGCAACTGGCCAATTGCTGAACTTCATTCCATGTGTGCAATCTCCAGAAAAAAATGCACAGGAAGACTTCAGTTCTTCAGCAAGTCATCCAAAACACTCGGCATGGCCAACAGGAAGCTGCCAAATGCCTGAAGTGTGGGGAATTAAGATGACAACGTGCTTCTGGAGCACTGTGAACAAGCATCGAGGATTACAGGGAAATACCTTCCTTTCTATTATTATTTTTTTTTTTTAGAAAGAGAGAGCTAGAAAAGTGAGGATGGATTCTGTCATCTCCATTCCCAGCCAAGAATTTTACCTAAAATTCATTTAAGGATTATATGAATTCCTTTCAAAGCAGTGCTGTAGGCCCAGACAAATGTAATGTTTTCCAGAGGAGTGCTGTCATAGATTTCAAATAAGCAAACAACAGAACCACATGTATAAGTCAAAAATTTAAACAACAATGATTGATTGCATTTCTGTTTGCTAAACTGTTTCCTCGGTCTGCTCTTCTGACCAGCCACCACAGTCCCACAGTCGATTAGTAAATCTGCATTACATACGGTTTCTGTATACAATCACTTTAGTAGGCATAACACCATGTGAAACCATTACCTGTTGTTGACTTGGCAAAAGCTGAGAGGTGAAAATGAACAATCAAGAATTCAAAAAAGTTAATTTTAGCCCAGCTTTTCCTTGTATAGATACGTTTTCCATCCAGCCTCTCTCTGATCGATCAGTACCTAATTTAAACTTTTTTGTTTGTTTGTTTTTGTTTTTTGTTTTCCAGGGGATGAAAATGCTTTTCCTTTAAGGCAAATCTATCCTGTTACCTCCAGTTTGTTTCTTTTTATTTTCATTCTCTCCCCATCTCGCTCTCAGGAAAGTATCTGCTCAACCCGTTATTTATTTATTTTAAGTTATTAGCACTGATCTTGAGAGGCCAATCAGAACCAAGCCCTGGTTTCCATCCTAGTATTTTTATATTTTATAAAGGCACAGCAGGGTCTAGTTGTTCTACGGGTTTAGGGGATGCTGAGAGCAGTGGCATCTCCCCAAGGATGGTGGGATGGATCCTGGCTGGTGAGACCCTTCCTGCCTTGCAGGCTGAACCCTCCCTGCAGTGCTGCACTTGTGATGGCTCTCTCTATGACTGCCAAGGGAAAGAGCAGCTACTGGCTCTTAGCTGCCCCTGAGCCCCAGCAGCCAGACTTCCAGGATTTTCTCATAGCCTTTACAATAAACTATTCAACCTTGCAGACTAAAAATCTCACAGTGCAGCTGGCTGTCTTGTTAAATCTTGAATCTTTCACACTTCTGGCATCATTTAAATAAATTATGTTCCAGGCTGCCTGTCATCAAAGCGACAAAACTTCTGGGTTCTTTGAACTATTGTTTCACAATACGCATGATGAGAGCAAGTGCAAGTAATGGCACTGAAGATTTACATAAAGCTTCTAAATGAACAACTCAATCACTTGGATCTGGATTGAGATCTGGAAAATGAGTGGACAACAAGGACTGCCTAAGTCCAAAAGAAAAAAAATTACTGAGATTTAGTGTGCACAATGGAAGCACAACTAAAACAGCATAGCTCTGATTTGAAAATGGTTGGAGTTTGAGATAATTATGGATAAGTATCATTTCCATTTGTTCTTAAATCTTCATTGGATAAACATATACAGCAATGGTGTAGTAGGATACTAGCCTAAATGATTCTCTGATTTTTTCTGGTACTCTGTTCCTACATTCTTACTTTTTATTGATTTTACCTAAAGGATAAAATAAGAGATTATAGGTCTGTAGAATATAGAACAAACTCTGAAACACCGGGTCACCATAATTTGAAGAAATTATACTATTTTCTTAATACCTCTTAATTATTTAATATGTTGTTGAGAATTTCTGGTTTGGAATGATGAAAGCAGTTAGAGAAAGAAAATATAGAAAGAAAACATCTGCCTTTTCTATCTCCCAGACTGGGAGGCCCATCTGATTGGAGCATATGATTTAGGTTGGCTCGAGTGTTTAAAGTATACAGAAATGAGATTATGTGAGATGTAACCTCTCTGTCAGGAGCAACCTGGAACTGGAATAATAGTGACTCTCCAGTAGAAAAATAGTGCCTGCATGGATAAAACTGCCCTTTAATAGGTACCAGGACGGGTGTAAAGAAACTTGTCAGAATTAAAGTAATCATCAAACCAAATTACAAGTGTTTCCTGGATTGAAATATTTCCAGGATTAGGTGTTAACACAAAACAAACCAAAACAAATTAGCAGCACTTTTCTAAATTTAGTTTTTGTATTTAAACCCCCTATTTTTAAAAATTTTTTAGCTGCAAAACTAGGAAATCTCCATAGCAATAAATGTCCTCATGGCATTTTCTTACTTTAATACTTACTTTAATAATGTTCTCACTCTACCCCTACCAACCCAAAGGTTTTTTTAGCACTTACGGTTCTGAATGTTTGTTTGCCTCCAGGACAATTTCTTTTTAATGGCCCCTCACTATTTTCTAATGTATCATCTAATGCTAGCTGAGCTTTCAGTCCAATACGGAGCTATTAGTGTTCCAATATGGAACTATTAAAGATTCTCAGGAAATTTTAATACCTTTGTCCATGTCAGTAAACTTTCATTATCCCAGTGTTCAAATTCCAAATTAGATTCTCCAGAAGTCTGAAACCCACAGGTTCTTGCTAAAGTTTTACTCCATCTGGGAGAAATGTGAGTTTCAACACAAATACTGAAACTTTGTTTAAATCTGGTGGTCTGTGAAAATCTTTGGTTAGTAAGAAGTAAGGGCATAATTCAAAAGGGATCATGCATGTACAGTTCCTACAGCCTTCCCAACATACTCATCTGTTTAAATTTTCAACCAAGACTGTGTTTTGTCTATCATTCATTATCCAATAAGGCACTTCTGCAAATTTGCACAAAAAGAAATGCAGAAAAAAAGATTATATGTAAAATAAGATGTTCTTAATCTCTCATTTTTTCTATTACTTTTTCTATTACTTGCTGGTTGATGTTGTTTGATCCTGATTAACCTTTTTTTTTTTTTTTTAAACTGTGAATGCTATGGTCAGAAACGTAATTAACCTTTCATTCCCATTGGAGTGCCTCATTTTATGAAATACTCTTGAAATGTTTGTTTGTCATGCGAGTCATTTACCTTCCAACTTTAGTGTTAAGGCCAATATTATTGAGCACCAGAGACACTAGAGAGTTGTCTCTATGTTGGAGACATACTTTCAAAGATATATGTATAAATATCAATCTTTAATAGTTTACATCCTGAGGACCATAGCTCTTTGGTGATGAGATACTGCAGAAATTGGCTTTGGTATTTGAGCTGGAAATTGAGCAATTTCTCTTCAAAGTTTATGCGGAAACATTTTATTTCTGAATGAGAATTAAGTAAAGTAAAAATAAAACAATTATTAAAAATGGCCAGTTGAATGGTAATGCTGAGAAATTAAAAAGGAGAAGAAATGTTTTGTGAATTTCTGTGTAAAAGGTTTTCTTTCTCATCCCTTTTATTCTTGAAATATATTTGAGTTTTCTTCTGCTGTCCGTTGTCATCTCTCGAGCAGTTTTCTGACAGAATGTCATAATGGTCTCCTTACACCTCCCCCCTCCCAAATTAGATACAGAAAATACAATGGTTTATTTGTTGTATGTGCCTTTAATCTACCATTGTTTGAATGGGCAGTAAACAATATTCTGTATTTTTCCCCTCTAACAGTGTAACTATACTGGTATCAATTTCATTTTTTTCTTTAAATTGTTTCAGAGTACTTCCCAGAATACAGTTTCATTCTGAAGAACTACCAAAGATTTAGGAAAAAAAAAATGCAATTGTCTCATAAGTGTAATAAAACCAGAAATGAATAAAAGCTCAGCTAAAAATCAAATGAATTTTTAGTATTTTACTCTGATTTTCCAAATAAAGTGTGTATTTTAGTGAAAATAAAATGAGTGGAAATATTAAGATGGCTGAATGATAGAAAACTTAAAGGAAAATCTTTCTTCTGAAACTTTAAAATTAAATAACTTTAAAAGAAATTAATTGGATTAGATTCTACTGGATGCATAACAGTGACAATTCACACTTAAAAACTAATACCCTGCATAACATGTTAAAATAAAGACAATTTTGGTTTTATACAAAATCCTGGACTGTGAATGTGAATTATGGTAATTTCAGCTCTGTTTTCAACAGAAGCACGTATTTCTCCCAAATTATTAGTGAATGCTGAAAAAGGCATTGTCAGATGGGACAGCTTGTGGTTTTTCTGAATCAGGTGTCACTGGTGCTTAAGAAACTCATAATGTTTGCTCATGTGCTAGCCGAATCCTATTGCTGAAAGAATGTTTGTGACAGAGTTCATATCAGTTAATAGAGACATTTTAAGGAGGAGGGCTAGCCCCAAATGGGTCCTTATGTCCACATCTACACCTTAACTACAAGCCAAAATAAAAATAAAAATAAATTTTAAAAAATCTGTAAAATCAGTTGTTTGTGCACAAGGTGTATAATGCAATGAAACTGTTCATACGCTTATTCTTGCATTCTACAAGAATGAAGACCAGTTATGTTCCTGTTCTGGTCAGAAAGCTGTGCAGAAGGAGAGGGAATAAAGCTGGGAATAAAGAGTTTTTAAGATGTCATGATGTTAATTGCTAAAGTAAGCGTATGACAGTGTGCTGCTCTGTGATTACAGTTTTATCTCTACAAGCTAATTGTTAGGGCAAATGTCAGCATTTATATGTCTAAGTGAGCAGCCAAAATGTGTAGATGTAATTGGTGCTTCCAATTATTGCAAGTGCAAAACCGTGCCCTTAAAACTAGAGTTCTTCTGAAACACCTAGTTCTGCAAGGCTTTTGTTGTATTAAAGAAAATAAATCCTCCCAGAACATATATATTTCATTATAGAAGGCACAACTTAAAGATTCCTAACAGATGTCATAGTGGGACAATGCTTTACTGTTGACTGTTGAAGCCCCAAATGTTGCAGGAGAGGAAGATCCAAGTACAAAGCATTTTAAAAACAAGTCTTTCCATATTTAAAATGCATACTTGTTGTTTGTTTGTTTTTTCAACAAGAGGAAGAATTTTCCCATATTTCCTTCAAATGGCTAGATGTTTTTAATATAATCACCAAGTTTTCATGATATTTTCTGACAAAAAGTATAAATCCAACTATTAAAATATTTAACCATGAGCAAATAATGTGCTAGGTTTGTGAATGACTAAGTAGGTGCTGGTCAGAGATCTAGATTAAAATCCTTGCTTTAGTCTTATTCTCTGTAGTCAAAAGTTTTAATTATTTATGGAAAGCAGGACCATTCAAACAAAGGAATTAAGACCAAGGATCAGAGCCTGGATTTCATATAAGGCAGTCTATTGCTTATTTACAGTTCGGGGAAAAAAGATTTTAATACAGATCAGGAATTTCTGAACCCTTTCAGAGCCCTGTTAAGAAGCCATTCCAATTCTGCTTTTTGTGTCACTGTAGTCCAGGCCAAAGTGGACTGCTGCACTAAATATGTAACAGAGCTCTCAGTGTGGTGTTATTAGAATGAAAGGTTTTTTTACTGTGTCCAAAATGTGTGACTTTCTCCTAGAAAGAGGAACTTTCTCAGGAAGGAGAGTATCTTCAGTCATTTCAAAATTACTTCATAGTACACAGTATACTTTGAATGATAAAGAGTTAAAAACACTTTCAGATGGGAATATATCTATAAGTGCAGTCACATGGAATTTCTTTTTTCCAATACAATTGTATTTCATCTTAAATTAATACATTTCTTTGAAAATAAATTATATATTTCCACTATATAAAGTTTATTTTCATAGAGTAGAAAATAGCATTTATTATTACTTTGATGGCCCCATGGGCATTCTAGAGACAAATAAAATAGTGTGTGGGGAGGGAAATAGATAAAGAGAGGATGGCAGAGAAAGAGAAAGAAAGGGAAATGGAGCTTACTATACTGTAAAGTGGAAAAAATACTAGAAAGAACACTAAAAAATATTAGCAACCAGGTTACTCTTTGAGAATTTAACAAAAGGAGGAGGATTATAAGAAAGGAGAATGTCCTGAGCAAAATCATGTGAGAGAAACTGTGACTTTGTAAGTCCTGTGGGAAAATCAATTTTGGTTCATTTTTAGAGAAAATAACTTTCAAAATTAGGATTAAAAGTATTTAAAGTAGAGGGATGACCTTGTTAGGCAAGCCAAAATAGAAGAAGAGTATGAAAAAACATCCCATTTATCCAACACTTTGGGCATATATTCTTCCATGCCACTAAGCTGACAGTGGTTGTATTCAGCTCCATACTGATAATCTTTCCTGGCTGAACTTCTAAGCTTATTAGAAAAGTGCTGAGTAAATAACTACTACTTCAGATTTTCACACAGCATAGAAAGCAGGCTGGCATTTATTTGATTGGAAATCTTCAGTCAATCCCTTCTGCTATGATTAATGAGCTACGAGTGAAGTCAAAGCACTGAAACACATCATTGTCAAACAGTTAAGAGGAAAATTTTGGTTTGGTGGAAAGCAAACTAGCATGAAACAGCATGCACAGAAAATACTGACATGAACTCCCCTGTTTTGATTTGATAGTCTTGGCCAAGGAAAAAGTTTGAGGTGCTAAGACATAAAATCTTCATTTACTAATGCAGGCACTTTTACAGCACTGTTGATGACTTCTTGTCTGTGGTTGATTTATTGCATAGCCTGAGAAATACTATTCAAGACCCTGACTGCTTTAATACGTGTAATATACCCTGCTTTACTTGCATTGCAAGAAGCAGTGCCAGCATAGTCAATAGTTGCCACAACAAGAAGTGACAATAGTGCTGTTCAACTTCCATTAGTGAAAGGCTTCTGGGAAGGCATTTGTCAGGCCAAATAAATGCTGCTTCTTCCAATCACTTTCTTTTCACAATATCTTTTGTGGAAAAGGTCATTGACTTTATAGGTTGTGACTTATCTCGTGCTTGAATAGGTACAAACATGATAACAATAGTTCTTGATTGTCCATATAGGTTGTCTCAAGGTTCATGTTTGCTTTCCCTATTTATTTTTGGTCTTACAACAAGTAGTAGATATAGATATACTTGCTTTTTGCATACATTTAATTTATTCACCTTAACATAATTCCTTCTATATTAGTGCAAGAAGCAACTATTCTGTTCACACTCTTAAAAGCCTATAGAGACACAGTAAGTTCTGATTACTGGTACCTTAGCCCCCTCACTCCCACCTTATTCCCCCACTCCCACCTCACCTCTGCTAACATTTTCCTTGTCCCCTAATTGAATTGAACTGATATACTGTACATAATAATGTATGGAGTTTACTTGCAGCAGGGAGAAGTTATTTCCCTTATTCACACTGAGGTGAAGTAGGGTTTGTATGCCATTAAAAGTGCATGAAGTTTGAAAACATAGGTGTGAATATTTCTAGATGTATTCATCAACCATACTGTATTGTTTCAAAACCAGAACAGGTACAGGAAGTGCAGTATACGCTTATATGCAAAAAAGATCTGTTTAAAGTGTGTTAGTTTTATCTTCTGAATCTGAAAATTCTTACATCAGCATTCAGATTTTCCTCATTGCTGAAGGGCAATGTAAGAGAATATGCCAATCTGCTATAACTTGTTTTATGCAAACAGCTTTTTTTCTGTGTGACTTTAGTTATTTGTATACAAGCAATATCCGGAGTTTTAATGCTTTTTTTTCCTCATCTGGAAGAAAAATCAATCTGCAAACGTCAAAAGCCTACCCCTTTCCTCTTGAATGAAATCAGGAATACTGAGACTGTTTAGTGTGGTTAAACAAAGACATAATTCTCTGCAGATTTTGTGGAAGGAGTGAGGAGAGGTTGAATGGACCTCTGGAGGTCATCCTGTTCAACCTGTTTAGTGAAGCAAGGATACCTTGCAGACTGCCAGAACCACATCCGGGTCACATATCGTGCCAATGATACAACAGGTGTTAACATTTCCTCTGTTTCTTTTCCTGTCATAGCTCTAGCACATGCAGGACTTACAAAATAGCATTCAGTATGCCATCAGGATCAGAGACAGATACGATTGTTCGCAGGTTGCTGAAGAGATTTGCAAGCCTAGCTACAAGTTCTCCCAACACTGAGAGTAACGCCTCCTATTCATTTCCATGCTGACTGCAACAGATACGAAGAGCACAATAGTACTGTTTGATAAAGCACATTTTCAGCTACAAAACACTACTTTTGAACATAATCACCACCACTAGCTATGTATTTTCACCAGTGATGAACACAAACCTGCATGCTATGCTTGTAAAAATCAGCACCAGCGGAGGTGATCCACTCTCAGGGCCACCACTGCTGAAATACACCACTGCCTCACTATGCTCACAAGCACTTGTAGGTTTCCATAAACATTCAGCAAGCATGGTGAATGTCAGTGGGTGCCATCTTTTCCACTTGGAGGAATTCAGTGCCACACCTTTTCTCCATCTGCACTTCTAAGTCAGGTGCTATTCTGTCAGACTGCCTCTCATTGCCATCTGTCACAGTATAACAAAATGTAATGGAATATTGGTGGGAAGGTTCAACCTCAACTGCCATACTACCAACATCCACCTCTGACACTGTGGGCCAACATAATAAAATAAGAGAAGCCTTCACTAACTACTTCAGTGTGTAATTTACTATATATTATAAACAAGTAACCCATTACAATGTTTCTCTAACATGTTACACTGTAGGACAGATAAAGCCATGTGGCTGTTCTACAGAGTACAATGTAGGGAGGAACTATAGGGACCAGTTCTTAATGCTCCTTTGCTTCTGTTGCTGCTCTGGAAAGGATATAGGAATATCCTATTCCTGGATAGGAATAGTTCCTATTGCTGAATGGCTAGTTAAAGGAAGGCATTAAATGGGTGTAATAACCATATATCTGCCATGTCAGCTGCTGAGCTTCACTGCTAAATCTTACTGGCTGTTTCAACCATTTTGGAAATGAGACTCTTTACACATCATGCACCATTCCAGCTTCATTATACTGCAAGCAATAATGATTTCACTTTTTTATGTGAAATAGAAGAAGTCCTTGCCTTTCTACCTTTTTGTATTTTACTATATTCACCAAGGTTACCAGAGATATGAATGAATAACCCTTACTTGGGCCTCACATTGCTTTCAAATGCTCGCATTGCTTTTAAGTGCACATTTCTTTTTTATTTAGCAGTTTATCAGATGTGGTGTTGATCTTCATAATCTATGGCATTTTCTCAGGAAAGCAGAGTTCATACAATCATTGCTATTTGTTTGGTCTATTTAGGAAGGTGATTAATGAGTGTGACATTTACACTGATTGTTATGCTCTTTAAAGATCTCTTAGTAATGAACTTCAGTTTTGGAGGCTCCAGCTGTGACTGGCAGTATTATTGGCAAATTAAGTAGACTCCAGTTTTCCTGAGAGGATTCTCAACCAAAGAGTCCTATTGCTGCTGATATTATCAAGGCATCAAAGAAGTTACAAACATGCTTTGAAGCACACCAGTTCCCTGAGTGCCGAGAGCTATATGACTATTTCTGAGTTCATTGAAGATGCTAATGTTCTGCCTTAAATTAAAGTCAAATTATTTGAAAAGTTCCAGGAAACCATTGCTGGAGCAGCTTCAAAGCTTGAAATGTGGCTGAAATTAGTGAACTAAGATATGAAATTCTGAAGGCACACAGACTTATCTGCCCCACAAAGACACCTATTGTATTACTGTTTTAAACAACATGCCTTGCCTAGAAATAATTTTCTCCAGAGGAATTTGGCACTTAACACCATGGTGTTGCCCTTGTGCCATTTTATCATTCAAGAAAACTGGAAGCTGGATTACGGCAGTTAACACTGTTAATGTTATAAGTTAATACCCCACTATTTAAGAGGAGTTCTAGGAAACCATAATAATCTCTTTTTTTGTTGTTGTTTTTGTAAATTTATTTTTATTTACTTTTTAAGTATTCTGAGTAGTCTGGACTTGAGAAGTTTCATCTTTGGAAAAGAATTATCTCTTGACTTCTATTTGGTACAATCATTACAGATTGGATATTAGGAAAAGATTTTTCACTCAGACAGCTGTCACGCACTGGAACAAACTCCTCAGGGCAGTGGTCATGGCACTAAGCCTGCTGGAGTTCAAGAAGTGTTTGGACAATAGTCTCTGACATAGGATTCGAGTGGTCCTGAGTAGAGCCATGAGTTGGACTGAGGGATCCTTGTGGTTCCCATCTGACTCAGAATATTCTATGGCTCTGTGGCTCTGTGATTACAGAATATAAGGGAGTACTCCTCTTGCACATCTTTCCTTCATGGTTGTCTTACATACAGAAGTGAGGTTAAGGTTGATGCAATTTCTAAATCTCTGGTTCTGTAATATGATAAATCTGACACTGAGACAACTAATATAGGATCAAACATACACAAATCAAAATGTTAATGCAGACAAAACTACTTCTGCCAGCATTAATTATTTGAAAAATTTTGAACAAATCAAATTTTATGTCTGAATCATATTGTCAATCGATTTTACTCTTTTTCATTCCGTATTTTGCATGCAGCACCAGCTGGAAAATCCTTTGGTTAATTCTAGGAAAGTATAAGATCAAGGTTTAATTTGAATTTTTGAGTTCAAATAATTAGTATAAGTAATTTTAAAAACACAGACACATCCAGGATCTTATCCTGGACAAGAGTATCATGCTCTTGACACACTATGATAGTAATGTTTATTTATTTCTTTGCTTCAAATTTAAACCTTAACAAAAAATGACAGTGACAATCATACCATGCTAATAGTAAGAATTAGATGTGATATCACTTCTTGTGACCCTATGGCTGACTACGAGTGAAAAAGTTTCTTTCCTAATCCTTCAGTTTGATAACAAACTGATGCATTCAAAACTTCCCCACAGTGTTTTCCCTTTGAGCTCAAGATAGTGTTTTTAAGTTAAAACTAAGTTATAAAGTGGTAGAGATGGGAGTGGAAGGTCTTGTTCCTTCTTAATATTCATATAAGATAAGGAAAAACTCTGATGCAGTCAACTGTCAGTTGAAAACAAGAAAGTCATACTGTAACAGAATATGTGCTAACATTGTTGATCTATGACCACAGGTGCTGGGTTAGTCACTGTGATGCTAGATTGCACTTAGTGTGATTCTGTATTGCTAATGTTGCAAAGAAGACTGGTGGGGGCGCTTCTGAAATTCCTTAATTATTCCTAAACCAAATAAATCCCTTCAAGTATCCACACTAGTTTTAGAATCTCAGACTTTTATTTCATCTGTTCCCATGTTTCAAGATGAATAAATTTGTGCTTCCAAATATGACAGATGCACACAATCTACTTGCAAGCTGTATAACACCTAATTCACAAAACTAGAGCAGAAAGGAAACTTCCTAAGGCAAATAAACAAGCAAAAGATAGCAGTAGCAAGAAGGACAAAAAAAAAAAAAAAAAAAATTATTTCTTTTCTAATAATTTGTTAGGCATCTTCCAAACACTGCTTGTGTATTGCTAAAGGCATGGGAAGTCTTTTGAACTAAGTAGTCAGTGCAGATCAGGTGATTTGTTGCTGCTGCTACTATTTACCAAAACATTTTGCAATTTCCTTTAATATACTTTACTGACTGCAACTAAATGCATAAAATCAGACTTAAACCATAATTTAGATGTTAGAAAATTACTGTATTTTTAATTCTTTATGTTATTCAATCTAAATTTTTGTTGCGTCTTTTTATTTTCTCCTGAAAACCAACAAATGGAGTCCATACTTACCCATACTTTGATAAGTATTTCTTCCAAAATGCGTTTCTTATGATATTCTTGTTTTCAATTTTCTTCTTATGATTTTCATTTTTTCTCTTGTCTGTCATCCTTACTTCTTTATCTTCTGCATATGCCGATGTGAATACATTTTGGATGCAGTGTTTACTGCAACAGGATCCTGCTTACATCTCTCATTCAATCTCCTGAGTGGTCTCTCAATTGTCCTTCACCTAAGAATTTGTATTTTGCAAAGGATATAGAGACAATTAAAAATTTTCTTTATAACAATTTTCAATGTCAATATTTAAGATGCTTTCATTACTTAAAGTAAAAAGGGATATCAACTCAGATTGTTAAAATATGCTAAAACATCTGACAAGAGCAGAAGATATCATTTTTGCTATTTTATTTTCATTATGTTTTCCTATTAACAGGCAGTAAAGCTGACAGTCTAAACTTTTGCAATAAACCAATAAAGGACTATATCTTAACATAGATCTTATTTTCCAAGTATTTATTACAGATGACTGAGCATTTGCAATTGTCTTGAATGTGATGGCTAAGAAATCTTTCTTTATTCTAATAACCTTATATTATCTCATCACAGAAATAAAAGGAAGGATGAGACAAAGAAAAGCTCATAAATAAGAAGAATATAGCTTTGTAGTAGCTGTGGGTTCACATTGTTCAGCTTGACTTGTTTTAACTTGCAAGACTAATGTTTTTAATGTGGCTAAAAACTGTGGATTAGTAACTGAAACAGTTAAGAAAAAAACATGCAAGTTGGGCTCTAGACACGTATAACAGAAATGCTCAGTGCAAATGGATATAACAGTAACTTCTGTCTTTGCTTTTTTTTCTGTTAGCAAATTTTTCTGGATGTTTTAGTTTACTCTATTTGCTCTTTGGTTGGTTTTGAGGCAGAAGAATATAAAAGTCTAAAACTGTCATACACTTGAGAAGTCATCACATTCACTTGGGACAGAAGGAAGCTGCACACATTATTAGCTTTTAGATGCAAGAGCCAAAGTGGTCAAGGAATGTTTATCGTTCTATAAGAAAAGAATTATACCAGTGTAAACAATCGGCACCCACTCACCATTAAGAGCTGCTTCAGATTTATACTGGAATATCATGTGGACCCACTACAGACACTTCTGTTTTCAGTGACTTACTTTACCAGCTGCAAAATCATTTTACCATTTTGTATGGCCCCAAAGTGCTATCTAACTTTATTAAACTGCTTAAACTGGTAAAGACTATGTCTTCTCATGATATATGTTATTTTGCTACAGCTCTCTATATTATCCAGAGATTGTTGGGGAGAAAATTTTTGTTTTATTGAGAACTTTGTCACTAGCAATGTATTCATATTGGCTCAAAGCTATGGCAAATAGTGCTGAGCACCGAAGGTTGAAGTTTCAAAAAACACATGCAAAACACTTGGGTTTTTCTAATCATAAAAATCAGATCCATGTGTGGAAGAATTCTACATCTTTAGGTACTTTTTTTTTTAATAGATTTTCAAAAAGAAGACAATCAAAGGCCAAGGTATGTGTGACTATCAGCAACTTCTGGGCCTTAGTTAAGTACTTTCAGGAGTATTCAGGAGTAATTGATGATGCTTCTTATTTACAATCACATGTATATCATCTGTGAAAGTGATTATACTTAGACAAAGCAATTTCTCATGGAAGTTACCGTGAAATGATAAGATTCAGAGTAAAATATGTGCCTACGGAGGATGTAAAATCTCATTTTAGATGCTAAATGCAAATATATGAAAATGTTTGGATTTCCTAGAGGAAATACATTTAATTACATCAAAGAAAATTCTTTCTCAGTGTTCTCATGTGTCTGAAAGACAAAACATTCCTTCCTGAGTCTTAGAAATGTGTATTTTTCCTGGAAGTAGTGATGCACAAGAGATAAAGATTTTTGTTCCTTAATGGTTGTGTCCAGTACAGGTAAGAACAACCATTTCTTACTGATTTTCCAGATGATAGTACAATCAATAGTGCTCCAAGATCACTTGTTTGAGCCATGGAGCACAGATGAGAAGTCAGATTCCTCAAGGAAAACACTTGAGGCATATAATATGCTAATGCTGGAGGAATCCTGCAAAAAGGGTATCTTGGTGAGAAGTTACGAGTTTTCCTAACTGACATTCAAAAAAGATGGAAAGAATGAATTGTCTAGTGAGCAGATGAGCTAATGAAACTTGTTCTGTTGAACTTGGCTGAAAACTGTGTTATCATCAGATGGTGGATGGAGAGACAGCTGAACAGACAATGTGCTTTCAGAAGTTTGACTTTAGAAGGAAATAATCCTAAGAACTCAATGAAAGCTATACACATAATAAAACAGAGCTTCTGCAACTTTCAGGAATAATTAGCATTTTTCAAATTATCCACAACAGTATCCATAGCTGCCAGACTTATAGAAACTATTTTCATTACTTTTTTTTTTTTTTTTTTTTTTAATGTCTTAGCTTTTCTTACTACATTGGATGCCTATGAGGGTGAACAATCCACAGCCTATGAGCAGGGAGAAGTTTGTCTCCTGCGGAAATGGAGTCTTGTAAACTGCAGTGATTTGTCTGTTCGAAAGAATGGATTTTGCAAAGTAAGGAGGGATATTTCACAGTGTGCATGCAAAAATGATTAGATACAATTGCATAGGCACTTTAGGAGTGTTCTTTTAAAAATGGTCCTTTGTTTGAAAGGTGCACATTTATAGCTAAAGATTTAAGGTGGAGTTGAGGTTCTACTTCTAATTACTGTTTGAATACAGAACAGCTATTAGTTTATCTGAATTGAGCCATATAGGCACTGTCTGTGGTCTGAAAATATAACCTCTTACCAGTTTGATATTGTAATCAGGAATTTTAGTCTCTGGAATAAGCAATTTATATTGTGTTGCTGCTAGAGTAGTTGCTGCATTTCAATTATTTATGCAAAGAAAGAGTACTGCTGTATACTTTTTTACAAATCACACCAAATGGATGATCAATAAGGGTAGCTTTCCCTCTGAAATCTGCTTTGTCTTCAAGAGTATATCTTTACATTGTCACTGGCTGCTTACTGTGATGAAGATGAATTGAGATCACATAGCAGTGTACCTTTCATTGACTCTTGAAAAACTATCAGCTTTGCACAGACAGAGAGAGGAATCTTCCAGCAGTGTAGAATTCTCCTTCAGTCACTCATTTGCACTTCTTATAGATCATAACACCAAATCCTTCAGGGAATGAAACCAAGTTTAGAGCTCTGTGTGTGCCTGGCAATACAAATCTGCTTTTAAAATGAAGTTCATAAGAGAAGCCCTTGTAGTTTCCTGCGAAAAAGAAAAAAAAAAAAAAAAAATACTGACAGCTCTTTGAAAATAAATTGAATGTAGAAGCAAATAGTAAACAGACTTTCAGTTTTCCAGAATTGTTACTCAGTTTGGAATGTGAAACTTCGAGCAGAGAGAATTCACTGCCCTCTGTAAATCAGTCACTCCCATAGTTTTGGACACATGCACATGAATTTATATTTATTTCTAAAAGATTTAAATACAAATCTTCCTGGATAAATGGCATCAACTTTATGTAAATGGGAACAGAACTTCTCCCATGAAAGTACAACTTCTTTATGCAATTTTCCACACTGTGTTCTCTAGTCTGATCAGTTAATGATGTTTTACATTACTTTGGATCATTTTTTAGATGAAATTTAAGTAAAATTTTGACATTTGTTGTTTGATTTTTTCATGTGTGGTCTGACATGAAATTGCATTTTAAAGGTCATAAACTCAAAATTAGCCCTCAAATTTAAACAGGCTGAAGGCAGGCTGTCAGTTCCTTTGTACAGTATCTTGGTGTTTCCTCCATCTTTATTCAGAAAAATGTACCTTCTTCCTTTAAAAAAAAAAAAAAAAGAATAAAATAAAAAATTAAGTTCCTCTATGGGATCTGTTCTGGAGCAGGAGCACCATAAATATATGAATAATAATATATGTTACTGACAAAGCCTAATTTACCTAATTTCTCAGCTCTTGTCTAGTCCTCTCCAGTTATGTCCCACTCCAGAGAACACATAAACCCCACATGAACATAAATGAAAACCTGCTCAGCTGTAACTGCTACCAGTTTGTTACTTGATGTTTCACTGGTGCTCCTAATAGTACAGATATATGTACACTCCTAAATTAATCTGAGTCTTGCAAAACTATTTCCTCAATAATTTGTGTTTCTATTTTATTTTCTTTTATTTTTTATATCTTTTATATTTTACATTTTTATTTGTTTTATCTTTTTAATATATATTTTTAAATTTCTCTGTTTTCTTTTCCTTATCTTGTCAAAGTTTAATCTGTATAACTAGAAATTGCAAGCTGTAATAATAATCTGTAAGGAAGTAAGGCTTTGTTAACATCTAATAGATCAATAAAATAAAAACTAAACATTGAATGCTCTGTGGCAAGTGTGATCAAATAGGCCACAAAAATCTAATCAGATAGTAATAACAGCTACCTGCTTATAACAAGTACAAATGTATGGTGTTTGGAAAAACAATTTGTTGGCACTTTAAGTGGTTGAATGTTGGAACAGATCGTTCCAGAAAATGGCAATAGCATTTATTTGTGCTTAGACTGAATTATCTCACCAGAAAGCTCATTCAAGCCACAGCAGTAACTGAATCCCGTAAGTTCAGTATCTAAAGGGCAGATAGTGACACAAGAAGAAAATATGTTATAAAAGCAGGTTTCGGGTAAAAAAGGAGTTTAGTAAAAACAAACAAACCTCAAGTGTGTTTAAATAAATCAAGTACTTAGAAGCTGCTAGGATGTTCTAAAAATAACAGCCTTTTATGGGTGCACATGGATTGCAGTCGTATCGTGATTGTGTTTTGTCCAAGCTAAAGAGTTGAACTTGCTGGCTTAGATATAGTATGCTAGCAGTGCAATTGCAGTGTTCCTCGAAGTGGCCAAATATGTCTGCATGAAGTTGTGTCCTGTTGTGTTGACTTATTATCTTGGTCATGCTGAATCCTAAGACTTCTGCATAACACACATTTAGCATAGTTTAGGCAGTTTGTGAGCATATGCGTAATACTGACCAGAAAAGATGGGAGATAGAAATTAAAAGGTGATGATTATTTACATTCAAAAACAGGTAAATAAGTTGGGATAAGACAAAGTGCACAGATGTTCAATTTTACTTCTATCTGAAGACAGTAGCTAAGTACCAATAATCAGACTGAGATCTAATGAGGAGAATGGATCCTGAGACTATTTGAGAAAGTGTCTGATATATTCTTTTGCAGTCCTGGTTTCCAAGAGTGTATATATTTTATAGCAATACCTACATTCCTGCACCAACATGCTCTCTAATTAGGAAAGCCTCTAGGTGGCATAAAAATGGAATTACTGAAAGAAGGCCCCTTATTGCTTGTCCTTAGGCATACAGAATTTGCCAGGGCAGAAGTGAAAGGAGTCTGTTCTGAGCCAGCATGTCCCAGAGGGACTCTACTATATGGTACAACGAAGGCTAGAGCAAATCAGATGCAACATCATGGGGAAACAGCATCCTGAAATAGTCAAGAAGCAAGACAATTTTTTTTTTTGGTCATTTATTTACTGGAATTTTGAGAGCTGGCCAAGAAAAATGGAAATCATGCCAAGATGAGAAAGAGCCAAAAAGGAAGCTAAATTTTAGGCAGATCTCTTGAGACACTTTTATACTGCCAGCCTTAGGGGAAAGCTTGGCCAGTATTAGAAACCCGTATGAGAGCTGTCATTGATTTCCTAAAGGCAAGGCTGCATACCTTGTCCTGCTCTAAACAAGTTTTATAAATATGCGTGCCACACTATGTCCTTGAGCACAGAGACAAAAACTACTTTTAGCATGACTTGAATTCACATTTTTGGATGTGAAAGGCTAGAACAGTAATAGCTGATGCCAAAGAGTACCTTTAACCCCTTGATTCCCTAAGGAAACAAGTTGTATAACTGTATAAGCAGTTCCTGCATTCACATGTTCTTATATTATTTACCAGTCATGTAATAATGCAATTTCAAGCAAAGATTGAACATGACCTACATTTTCGCTCTGAAATGCACAGCAAGGAATTAATTCCCACAGTATGGGCAAATGTCTGGTGTTTTGTGCAGACAGGGAAGTCAAAGTTTGTTTGTGTGCATTTACTGCTGCTCCACAATTGACATAAATGCTTTGTTATATTTTCATATCTATTCTCTTTTCAGAAAAGAGAAATAAGTCTTACTGAGACTCCTTTTTTAAGACCAGATTTTCAAATTCTCATTCACCCATGAAATCACTTAACGATATTAGCAATCTCAGTGAAAACAAAGAGATTTTATTGTGCAAATTATGCTTGTAATTCACTGTTTAAAAGAATTTGAAGTTTAGCTGCTGGTACTATTCATGACGCCAGTGAAACTGTTGTAGAGTCCACCGTGGCAATCATGGTCGTATCAGAATCATAGAATCATCTGAGTTGAAAGAGACCCTTAAAGATCATCCAACTACCCTACAATGAAAAGGGACATCTACAGCTAGCACAGGTTATTTTGAGACTCATCCAGCCTGACCCATCCACCACCTCTCAAGGGAACTTGTTCCAGTGTCTCAGCACCATTTTAAAAAACTTATTCCTTATATTCAATCTAAATCTCCCTTCTTTTAGTTTGAAACCATCTCCCTTTGTCCTGTCACAACTTACCCTTCTAAAGAGTCTGTCCTCTTATTTATTATAGCCCCTCTTTAGACACTGACAAGTTGCTATCACGTCTCCCCAGAGCCTTCACTTTTCCAGGCTAAACGGCTCCAGCTCTCTAATCCTGTCCTCAAAGGGAAGGTGTTCTATCCCTCATAATTTTTTGTGCATCTCCTCTGCACACACTCCAACTGGACCACATCTCTCTTGTATTGAAGACTCCGCATCTGGATGCAGTACTCCAGGTGAGGTTTTACCAGTGCAGAGTAGAGGGGCAGAATCACCTCCCTTGACCTGCTGGCCATGCTGCTTTAGATGCAGTCCAAGACATGGTTGACTTTCTGGACTGTGAAGGCACATTGCTGGATCACATCCGCCTTGCCATCCACCAGTACCTACAAGTCCTTTTCAGCAGAGCTGTGCTCTACCCTTCTTCCTCCAGCTTGTACTGATAGTGGGGATTACCACAACCCAGGTGCAAGACCTTGCTCTTGGATTTGTTGAACCACATGAGGTTCACCTGGGACCACTTCTCAAGCCTATCAGGTCCCTTTGGATGGCATCCCATACCTCAAGCATGTAGACTGCACCACACAGCTTAATCTGCAACCTTGCTGAGGGGATGCCATTGATGAAGATACTAAAGAGTGTCAGTCCCAGTACTGATCCCTGAGGGACACCACTAGTCTCTGATCTCAGTCTGGACACTGAGCCATTGACAGCCAGTCTCTCAGTATGATGTCACAACTGGTTCCTCATCCATCAAACAGTCCACCCATCAAATCCATGTATTTGCAATTTGAAAAGAAGGACGTTATGGGGGACCACATCAAAGGCCTTACTGAAGTCCAGATAAATAATATCAGTGGCTCTTTCCATGTCCACTGACACAGTTACACTATTATCAAAAAGCAACAAGGTTGGTGAGGCAGGATCTGCCCTTGGTGAAGCCCTGCTGGTTATCCCATATCATCTCCCTCTCTTCCATCTGCCTTAGCATTGTTTACAGGAGGATCTGCTCTATGATCTTCTATGGCACAGAGGTGAGGCGGACAGGTCAGTGTTTCCCTGGTTCATCCTTTCTTAAAAATGGGTGCTATATTGTCTTTTTCCCAATCATCAGAGACTTCAACCAATTGCCCTGACTTTTCAAATATCATTGAGATTGGCTTGGTGATTATGTCAGCCAGTTTCCTCAGGACCCTTTCTGAAGTACACTGAATAATTGTCACTTGAAGAAAGAGGGCATCCAGGTCTATTTTGTTACTTAAACTAGAAGTTCTAAATTAGTAGCAGTGAAGTTAAAGATTTTTTATAATTCTTTGTATTTTAGATCATGGATTTGTACAGTTATGAAAAGTAAATGGATATTATATTGCTAGTATTAGCAAGAGATTATGTAAAAGCTGCTTTGTTCTAGTAATATTATTTCTTTAATGTAAATATCTTGGTTTATTCTAATATTCATTCACCCCAGTTAACCTCTAATTGTTTAAATATATTTTATTTATTAATTTGCTCCGGCAACTCTGGCAACTCAGAAAATATTTATAATGCAAATTTAATTATTTTAAATAAGCTTTTTAGATAAGTTTAATGAAGAGAAGATAAAAATATATATTAAGGGGAAGAGTACAGATGAGAAGATATTCACCTTAAAACATGATAATGGCTTCATACAAATTTTAAAGTAGCTATGTAAGTTAAGTGCAGTTATCATTTTATTGTCTTATAAATATATATGGCTGTGATTACCTGGCCAAATCAGAATCTTTTTGCTTTATTGAATTTTGTGCTTATAAGCAACAATTGTATAAAATAGAAAACCTTCTTCAGTACTAATGACTAAAAATTAAATTTGCTAAGATATATTTAATTATAACCATACAAAAATTTTCTTTACAAAAATTTTCTTTACATAGCAATTTTTTTTTTTTCATTTCAACCACCTAATTTTGTCGTTTGCTTCCACCCCTAGGAAGAATATGTCTCTATAAGGTTCAGAAATGGGATAGCTGACCAGAAATGTGTGCACAAAACAGGAAGTCTAATTCAAGTCATTTTGATGACTATATTTTCCCTTGGCATTTTGCTTCAATTCTACCACTTATACAACAGTAATACTTTCTGCATCTTCTATAAGCTGTGAGAGCTCATCAGAGCTTATCTACACAAGAAATTAGTTATTCCTGAATAAATCCAGGTGAGAACACGTTTGCAAATTTAATTGTCCTGAAAGTGAAATGAATTTCAAAGTAGAATAGGTATTGCTTTTAAAAAAGAGCATTCCTTAATTTAAATGACTTTTTAACTCTGGAACAATACATTCTTTCAAAAAGGTTGAAATAAAATTCAGATCACAGAAGTACACCATATTCTAATCTGTTAAAAATACAGCACATTAAATCATTGAAGAATGTCCAGCTGATACCTTCAGAATCTTCTAAAATATGTATATGAATTTTGTCTTAAGTTACGCTGTTCTGCTGAAAGAGAACATACTTGGCATGTATTATTATTCAATTTTTAAGAATGAAACTTTGACAACTTTACAAGGTATCTTCTCACATTAATAAATATTACTGTGGCATTATCTTAGTGATTTTAAAACAATTCTCTAGTAACATTATAGTGTGGTTTTGATGGAGTTTTTTGCTGGAAAAACAAGCCCTTGTCAAGTCTGTGGAGGTGATCCTGAGAAGAATTTAAGTGTTGCTGGCAGTTATGTTACAGTAATGTCAGTGATGTTATAAGTGGTTTATTTGCATTGAAATTCTCATAAAGTTTAAAAAAGCAAAGCTCTTTCCCAAAGAGGTTGTTGAGGTCTCTTTTAATTCAGGGTACTACCATCTTGGCAGTACTACACATGTGACACTGCATGGCCTGAATGATAAGGTTACACAGCCCTTGTCCAATAGTGGGTTTCTAGAAAAGTATTTATTAAATCAGTGGCAGCTAGGCTAGTGACTGAATAAAAATATTTTTCATACCACCTAATTTGCATTTAAAAATAAGATTGACCTCCAGATACACAGTAACATATCACTGTATGTGCAACATATCTGGACTCTTCAACTGCCTTTTCAGATTTTTTGTTCTTGTTGAGACAACATAGATTAGGGGGTTGACGATGCTTGTCTGCATTGAAGTTTCTGGGGATTTGGCTGGTAAGGGTTTAAAGCATAATGTTTATTCTGAAGTAGTTTTCCACAAGGACTCTGAAGCTAAAGCCTTCATTCTGTTTCCCCAACCTTTTGAGTGCTTGGTGGCAGATGAAAGGTCAGCAATGTTCTGACAGGCAGCAGAAGTAGCTTTTCCTGTAAGGAAATCACTAGCAGTTAAGTCTACTGACTTCCCCATTTATCTTCACTGGCACAAAGTTTTATTTCACACAGCTCCACTGTAGCTGTCTATCCAACACTACACGGAGTGGTAAATGGATGTAGAAACAAACTTAGTACTTCCTGGTACCCAGGCGGTGCCCTGTGCCCACATCTGGCACTGTGGTCCCTCAGCTACTAGATGTGGCTGGAGAGTACCGGTGCAGCTCTCCAGCCTTGTGGTGGACTGGCTCGCTGTAGAAACGAGAGCACTCTTGTATCTTGCAAAGCTGAAGAGTTATTTGAAAATATGTAGTATTTGTGGCATGAAGTCACTCAGGATTTTGTGAAAACCTATCAACTTCCCTCTGATCCGGTGTGTGAGACAGTGGGTGCTAAGTTAGATCTCATCACCGCATGTCTTCCCAGCAGGTAGGCAGGGGAAAGCTGCAGGGAGGTTTGCATGTCAGGAGAGTCCCTGAAGTTCCTGTCCCAGTGAGGAGCAGAGCTTTTCATGGGTGTGAGGTGCATGGCCTCTCTTTCTGAAGGAGTCTGCAGGTCATATGCAAGTAATTGGCAGTCTTTTTAACAGGGCAAAAGAAAGATCAAAGAGCTTTGCTCTCTTTTGAGTTATGGAAACTGCAGCAGGGAGCTTGAGACACAGATGAAATTAACAGGTCTGACACAAGGTGAGAGACTGCTCACATACGTGACGAGCCTGTGGAAGGGAAGGGAAAACCTTGTACCTTCAGCCTATGCACCTTAAATCCTACTCTCTTAATTTTTTGTTCTCTGGTGACTAAGCAGACAAAATAGAACCACTGTGCTATTTTTTTGGTGTGTTTTCAGTCCCTTCCCTTTTACAGATTCCTATGCTACTGGATTTTCATATTCTGATTTTTATTTTTATTTTATTTCCCTGTGAGAAATAGGGCTGGCAGCTTTAATTCTAGAGTTGAATGAAAATAGGCATTTAGTCAACATTAACATCTGCAGGAATGATAAAGGAAGCTTTAGATAATTTTGAGCCGATGGAAGCACTGGTGTGTGACAGATGAGTTAGGATTTCAGGGCAATTTTGACTGGGGGATTCATTGGAGTAAACAAGCCCAATTTGAAGGAAATTTGTAGCAATGAAACATAAGAAATTACATCTGACTGTACGGATATGTTCTCTGAAACAGAAAGCTCAGGATAGCACTTAATTTTAGGTGGCTGATACAAGGCTGTGAAAAAACCTTCATATCTCTTGAATTATGTGGGCTGAGGGATCAAACTGAATTCATTGGACCTTCTGCTGCTGAATCTATTTCTTGAAGTGCTGTCTCAGAGGAACTTACTGTATTTGGTAGTGCTGGTTTGGGATTACGTATTCAGCAGTTCAGCAAGTGGTCTGGGCTGTAAATGTGTCCAAGAACCTTTTTTCTCCACTTTAGAGAAATGAGATGAGCAGGAGTTAAATATGCTGCCCTTCTATGCTAATATTTTTATTGTACTTCACTTTGGCATTTTAAATAACAACATGGAGACCATAGAAATGATTATCTCTCTGCCACACAACCACTCTCTTGCATGTATCACCTCCACTACTAAAATACTAAAAGAGCAGAATCCTAGTCAAGAATCCTGACTGTGGAAACTCTGATGGTGCACAGGCTGAGCAATTACTTGATAGCATCAGTAGAGTTGGAGCCTGCAAAAACATATCATGAAAGATAAAGTGAAATCTTATCTTTTACCACAGGTTTTTTGACAGTTCTTGCTTTTGTGCAAGAGTCTTTTTCTAAGGCACTTAGTACTTCAGTAAAATATTTGGACAATAACCTTCCAGAAACTGAATTATACAAAGCACTTGTTTTTACAGAAACCTGATTAGTATTCTTTGGACATTTTCCATCCCACTGGATATTACTGCAGAGCTTTTGATGGGATATGTTCCTGTGACTAGGCAGGTCTAAAGTGAGATATATATATATATATGGATATACTCAAAAGTAGTAACTTGTTTTGGAAACTATTCTGTTTTGAATAAATTGAATCATTCATAGATGAAAAAGGTAACTTATTGGTTAGGTGAGCAAAAAGATAATGTTCCTGTTCTGAGTTTAGGCATGCATATTAGGTATTTCTCATTTTACACTTGTTTGTAAAATGCTTTTAATTTCCCCTTTAAATATGACTGTTGAGGCAGAAACCATAAATTCTCCTTCAACAAAAGTCTTTTGTTTTGTGAAGGGGTATTTCTGAAAAGAACATCATGGAATAGAACCCTTGAGGATCAGTTGCACAAAACATGCTTAATTAGCTCAAATAGGTATTTCTAGATTATAAATGCAAGTGATTGTGGCATTTTAATAGATGATATTCTTTACTCTCAGTCAATATTAATTATATTAATGTTCTGACATTAGGAGATATGAAGCAGGAATTGAATTCTTTTGGTGGAAGCATATAATTACTTGTCATTAAAAATAGCTTCCTGATGCAAGTGGAAGGGTGTTAGCTCCATTGTACTATCAGATTCCAACACAGCTAATTGCATCCTACTTATCCAAAGTGCGGATTGACTGTTAGTGACTGATGTATTCCATCTTCCTTATTTTCAGGTGTTGCCAAATTGATGTCTAAATGCTGAAATATGTTCTTGTCCAGACCGCTCCTTTCTGTGATTTAGGAAATGGTTTCGCTCCTGAAGAGAGTATTTCTATGGCTGATAAGAGCAAGGTGAGAGTGATTCCTCCATTGCATACATTAAACAATGATTGTTATGCAAGATAACTTGTAGAAGAGGTAGGAACAGAATTTAAGAGTTTAGCATAGTTACCCATGCCCATGTAGCTTATCTGATTTCACAATAAAAAAATGTGAAGCGTATTAAAGGTTACCGTTTCTGAATTTGCCAGGAACTTGAAATATGGCATAGATTTTTATTTTTTATTTTATTTTATTTTTTTGCCATTTTATAAGAAGTGAAGAAAGCCAGATGTATTGGACAGGATTTTTCTGGTGATTGCCTTTCATATGTATAGGCTTGGACTCATAACTTTCACTTCTGACATTTCCAAATCAGAATTCTGCTACTTAGTTAAATAAAAAATAAAACATCCTCAGTAAAAATAATAATAATAATGTAATCATGCTACTACAACTACTATATCAGTAGGAGAGAAATAGTGGATTACTGGATCCATACTCTGTTACATATCACCCCTGAAATTGTGTTTCTATGATTCTATAATAATCAGAAGCATTGAACAGCTAGATTAAACTAGCTAGACTTCTGGTTAAAAAGGGTTTAAAGCTACCACTGCGATTAGGCCAGCATTTCAAAAAGTTTCAGCAGTCAGGCAGGGTAAATACACTGCAGACCTTTCTGCACTAGTCTTCTAGTCTGTACCCTAGAGAGAACACCAAAGAAAAACTGCAGAAGCTTCTCTGGAATTTACTTCTAATACATAATGTCACTCAGAGAAAATATCTGTTTGTGTCTTTGAAAAAGATCCCTCTTTCACATGTTCATTCCTCATGCATGAGGATGATTTTCCAATAATTAATCATAAGACAAACCCAAGAATTATACTCTTATTTAGAAAATGTGAGTAGACAACTCCCTACAGAGGTCTAGAAACTCTTAAAGCCCAAAATACTTATAAACAGAAATGAGGTTGATGTGGCTTCCAGGCATTGTTTTCTGAAAGGATTAATTAAAAGTAAAAAAAATCTGCACTCCCTGGAAAAAAATACCCTTGTTATTATAAAGCATAACATTAACATTATCTAGTCAACAAGACTAAAATGAAAACAGATCAGATGTAACACTCTGTAATATATATATATACATATATATATATATATTTTCAATATGTGGGTTAGCTTTGTTTTTAAAGAAAAACACATTGTGTAATTGTGAAGAAATTTTATCAGGTTTTATATTCATTTGTGTTGAATCTTTCATAGAATCACCAAATGAGTAAGATTAGAAAAGTCCTCTAAGGTTGCCTAGATGGGCCGTCAGCCCATCCCTACCATGCCCACTAAACCATGTCCCTCAGCATCACACCCACAAGTTTATAGAACACCACCAGGGACTGATTCCTGTGATTTCTGAGAATAATTTTTTCCTAATATCCAACCTCCCCTGATGCAACTTAGGGCTGTTACCTCTCATCCTATCACCACCTATCATCATCACCTATCACCAGTTTTCTTAGAGAAGAGGCCTCCCACCACATTGCTACAAGTGTCATTTAAAAAACAGGAACAAATATTTTATGAAAGAATTTTGCATGCTCATCCAAAAGAGGAATATCTGTCACAAGCTGAGAGGTTGTGGCACTCATGTTCTTAGCTTTAATGCACTCTCAAATAAAAAGGGGTCTTATAAACATTCAGACTTACATAAGGAGATTTCTAATACCTGCACGCTTGAACCCAAGTCCTAAGAGCCAGCATCCTTCCTAATGCCTGTACCAAAAGAATTTAACCCTTATTCTTATG
Organism: Phasianus colchicus; assembly: GCF_987193195.1. Lineage (NCBI taxonomy): Eukaryota > Metazoa > Chordata > Aves > Galliformes > Phasianidae > Phasianus > Phasianus colchicus. The sequence continues at coordinate 41,819,795 of NC_143436.1, forward strand.
TAAAGGTGTTATCCTTAGCTCACATAAAAGCTATTCTTAGAAGCTATAATGAGGTAATCTTCCTCCTTTGTTCCTATTTCAAAGTCTCCACATATGTTTCACTAAACTCTTTTGTGATCTTTAATTCCCGGTGCTCCTCTAAAGCATTGCTATTAAGGAACAAAGCCTGAAACCTAGAATGTCTTTCTTGTGGGCTTTTGTTCAGGGAAGGGGGAAGGTCCTGGTTAGACAAGTTGAAAGAGAGTCTAACAACAAACAGCAGGATAAGGCAATTTTCACTGCAGTACAATCTTCTATTAATTCTGGACTGAGGAATAACCTGTTTCTTCTAACTTGTGAGCCTTCTATTTATTTATTTATTTACTTACTTACTTACTTACTTACTTAATTATGCATTCCTGAAGCACTGGTTTAATACAGGGGGACTGAAATAAAGTGTATACAAATCACTTTAATAAATGTCACTGTACTACACTGCTGGAGCCAAAGTAGAAACAACTGGGTTGCAAATCCCTCGTCTTTTAATGTATTCTTGTTTTAAAATAATATAAGCATTTTATATAGACTGTACTTAAGAAAAGGTGTTATTAATTTGCAATTGTGATAGAAACTGAAAAGACATATTTTAAAGGTACTGACACAACTGAATGTGTCTGAACTAGTGCTACAGACAAAGTTAAATGGTCTACCTGACCACCAACATACTTTTAGCATGCCTCAGTGATGAGCTAATGCATTTTATCTTACAACTACATTAGTTGTATGTCACCTCAGCCATTAGAATGCAAATAGTTGAGTCAGTGTAAGATGACAACATTTAATTTTGTGTCCATAAACTCAGTCATGTAAGTATTGATATAGGACAGATAAGGCAGTACTAAACATGCTATTACAAAAGGCAAAGAAAAAGACACTAATATTTTAATGTGCTTAAATACTAAATAGGTTTATCTGATATTTTTGGATGGATTGTTTGCTTTTCTTTCAAGCAGATAAGTTTGGGCTTTTTTACTCCATGACCTCATTCATTTTGACACCTTTTGTCCCCCAGAGCTCAGTACTGAGTTCACTCCTATTCAAAATCTTTATCAATGATCTTGATGAGAGGATTGAGTGGTAGAAAGGTATTACAGATATACCTAGATAGACTGGATTGATGAGCCAATGTAAACTATATGAGTTTCAATAGGGCCAAGTGTTGGGTCCTGCATTTTGATCACTACAACCCTAGGCAACCGTACAGGCTTGGGGAGGTGTGGCTGGAAAGCGGCCTGATGGAAAGGGACCTTGGTGTTCTGATGGACAGTCGACTGAATATGAGCCAGCAGTGTGCCCAGGTGGCCAGGAAGGCCAATGGCATCCTGGCTTGTATCAGGAATGGAGTGGTGAGCAGGACTAGGGAAGTCATCCTGCCCCTGTACCCAGCACTGGTGAGGCCTCAGCTCGAGTACTGTGTTCAGTTTTGGGCACCTCAGTACAGAAAGGACACTGAAAAAGAAGGGCAACAAGGCTTGTGAAGGGCTTGGAGAATGTGCCCTATGAGGAGGGACTGAAGGAACTGGGGCTGTTAAGTCTGGGGAAAAGAAAGCTGAGGGAAGACCTTATTGCTCTCTTCCAATACCTGAAAGCTGCTTACAGTGAGAGCGGGGTTGGTCTCTTCTCACTGGTGACAGGTGACAGGACGAGGGGAAATGGCCTCAATTTGCACCAGGGTAAGTTTAGGTTGGATATCAGAGAAACTTCTTTACAGAAAGGGTTGCTAAGCACTGGAATGGGCTCCCCAGGGAGGTGTCATTGAGTGACCATTTCTATTGAGTCACCATTTCATTGAGTCACCATTTCTAAATGTGTTTAAAAACTGCTTGGATGTGGTGCTCAGGGACATGATTTAACAGAGGGTTGTTAGAGTTAGGGTAGTATGGTTAGGTTAGGTTGTGGTTGGACTTGAGAATCTTAAAGGTCTTTTCCAACCTGAGCTATTCTATGGTTCTGATTCAATTCTTATTGAAGAAGAGATAGAATGTGCACCTTTGAGCAGTATTATGTATTAACTCTAACTTCCACAAACAGATGTACTTACTGAATACATTGGCAGTAATAATCTTTGCCAGTGTTCAACGTTCTGTTGTGAAAAGTCCTAGAAAACAAAATGCTGCCATAGAACTCCTCACTGCTTGAAATCCCTTCTGCTGGCCTGAGCTTGTTACTCAACAAATGCAGTTTGCTGACAGTGATTTAAAGCCAGACACCATAGCATATTAAAATATAATCCTTTTGATAGAATAAATACAAATCAAAAGTGAAAGCATAGCTGGCACCTCTGAGTATAAAACATCATATTGGTGCTAAACTGGCTACAGATATTAGAATAAACCATGTTTGACAGTGAAAAAAGACCTTAAGCAATGTACTAGAATCACATCAAAGGGAGACTGAAACCATCTTTCTGTTACATATAGCTATTGATCACTGAGATAAAACTACAGTAAACAAAATACATTGACTATGTCAGCCTGTGCTGCTTATCTTTCACAAGCAGGCCACTGACATCTCTCAAGAGCAAGTAGGTTGGCACTTGAAAGCTATGTAAGACTTCAAAGGAAATGTTACACTGGAAAGGAGTCTTGGGAAACAGTGCTAAAAAAAGTCTGAAGAAAATGAAAATACCCATTCAGAGAAACACTGAGACATACACTACATAGCTTTTCACTTCAGTTTTGATTGTGAAAAGTTCTGTTCTTTTTGTTTTGGTAGGATGCCATAAGGAGCATCCTTAAAAAAAGAAATGGTTTTTAACTTTTAGGCTGGCTCAACAGTATAACCTTGCTGACTGAAGAAGGCAACGATCATCTTACTGTTTACTTGGTGCTATACTATAAAATACCATACTCTTTTTTAAAAACATTTCATTATTTTCATGTTAAATTTCTTATTATGCTTTTGTAAAGTGTTAGAAGCAGAATTAATTTTAAATATGTATCCAGTTTTCATTTAATTATGGCACACAGAAAGAATGAATTGACAAATGAAATAATAAAAATTCCAACAGCAAATTCAACCCCATAAGCTAAGGGTGTGGCTTTAACGTGTTCATTTCAGAATGTTCAGACTTTAACAGGTGTATGGAAACTGCTGAATCACGGCCTGAACCTCTGATTGACCACCTGAGGCAGGCAATGAGGCAGGCAATGAGTCAGCCACGGGAGCACAGGTGAAGACAATTCTACTGTGCTACTGGAAGGGGTGGAACCTTGCTCGATCCCTCCTAGACCCCAGGACTAGGACTACAGGAAGGTCTCTTTTGGAGATTACTCTTCTTGAAGTCTTCTCAGCAAGCTTAGGATAAGGGTAAGTTTTCCATTCATTCCTCTTTAATATGGTGACTTGTTGAGCCTGACTTTCCTGTATGCTTCTTAATGATAACCTGTATATTCATTTATTACACGACAAGCCTTTGAAAGTAACAAGATGTTAAACCATGTTTCACTGTTGAACGTACCAGTGGGATGTTTGCAGTTGGTTAACAGGTGATAGTACCAAAGGGAAGGTTTCAGAGATTTTTTTTCATTGTAAGCAATAATTTTCAAAAGCAGTTCTTTTTCATCCTTATGAAGATGTGTGACATAGCATTTTCACACACTACCACAATTCACTTTTAAGCTGCTTGAGAATAAGGTACTTCCATAGCATCTCTCCCTCTTTACTTCAGGCTTGAACAAAGTAAGACAATTAAGGAAATAAAACAAGAAAAAACAGCACAACCACCACCAAATTAACAAGACATTAGAAACCTTAATATAATCATATTGAAATTAAATGTTTTCTAAAGTTTAGCCTGCTTATACTGAAACAAACACTGAGTAAAAAGAAACTTATTGGCAGAGACATGATCAACACTAATGTTATTAGCTCTCTAATACAGTTACAGCTATTGTTTACTCCATCAAATAGTGTAATTGCCTTCTCAGGGTTAAGTGTCTTCAAAATCCATTTTTTACAAATGCATTTTGTTGTCATAAGCGTATTTATTTGTTCCTCATTATGTATTTATGCAAATTTATATTGAAGATTGTTATGGATACTTATTGTCTGAGAACAGTACAGCCAATGGGAGGGACTTGCAAAAACAAACAAACAACCCCTCCCCCCAGTACTATTTCCCTGTTAGTGCTAAAGTTAAAAGCAATTTGAACTCGCTGTAGGTGGTATTAATCAGTATTTTCTGACAAAATAATGTAAGGTGAGTCTTCTAAAGCAAATAATTTCATGGTCTTGATGATTTGTAAAATTCCACTTGGAAATACATAATATTAATGAGGAATTGAGTAATAATTCATTATTACACTTTACAGAAAACTGTAAACAGCAGGAAAGACAATGTAAAGCGCTGTCCCGCGTTACTGCGTAATACGTTAAAAAAAAATGGGGAACTAAAATTCCAGTACATAGTTAAGTTACCAGCAGTATGCTTATCTATATAATGATTAGTATTTCTGTATTGGCTTTGATTTGGTGAAAGAGCACAGAAAATGTAAAGATATTCACCTTTTTAGGGTTAATTTCTGCTGCAGTATTCTGCACTAAGGTTCACATTTTGAACAGGGATATAATCTGCTTGCTTGAAATTGCTTATCTCTGAACTTCAGTGTATACTGAAGGCCTAGTCAAGGAAGATGCCAGACCATCAGGCAAAACCTCCCCACAAAGTTCTGCTAAATAAACTTGTACTAATTTATTGTGAACAATCTGAGTTCGCTATCTCTTAGAATTTCTCAGTCTGTAACTGTGGAGAAATGACCATTTGCGTCTGATGCAGAAACAGAAGTAATGTGGAGAGTTGTCTCAGTGTTTAAAGGAACTGCTTCTTGTTGGTCTTCTAGAGCTGTGCTGCTTTATTATAATTAAAAATTTGCTTCTGCCTCTGTTTAGCATATTTTCCTTAAAATAAGTCTATAAGTTCTTGGAGGTAATGGAATTATGTGAGTAAGAAAGCCTGAAGCAGATGTGAAAACTCAGGGAAAAGGAAAAAAAAAAAAAAAAGATAAACTGGTAGCCCCCAACAGAGAATGGACTTTATAGCAGTTTTCTTTTCTGTGAGACGCTTTCTCCGTTGTCCCAATTTGGCAGAATATTTAGCCCATGTGTTATTTAAAGCAAATAAATAGTGTAATTGACTTCAGTGGGACTACTCCTGTGTTTAAGGAATCATGTGGGTTTAAATACCTTACTGGATCAGAATACTAAGTTTTGGGATTTTCACTGGCTGGATGGAGACTTGCTATTGAGTTGCTGTTTTTACTACGGTGGCAATAAAATTTGAAACTTCTCTGAGTACATTGAGATGGGGACTTTCAGACTAAAAATGGAAATGTGTGAAACTTCGTTATTGTTCATACATTTTCCTCACATTCACAGCTCATGCCTAGAAATTAGTTAAGCATACACTCACCTTAGACACACTTATAAATGCTTATACACAGTTAGATGGATGGTCCCAAGTCATCACCATTTAAAATCTATAAATTAAGAATGAAAAATTTCTACTGAGAGAAAAAAGCATCTGGAAACTCTATACATAGTGGTGATGAAGTATCTGTTTGAGAGTCAATTACTACTTAGTATAGATTCCACCAGATGCTATTTCCAGGGCCAGTGGGTGCTGATTTTCCTGTTTCTGTGCTGTGGCTCAGACATAAAACCTGCCTACTAGATATGAGTGCACTACTAAAAATTATTTGAGTACATGTTATTGTGTATGTATTCTAGTATTAACTATAATGTGTCAGCTTAAGTCTCTTTCCTTGAGATTCTTTTATCATGTTTGACATTTTGTTGTGGCTGTACAGTCTGCTACTGTGGCTTAGCTGAGGCAGAGTAACCCCTTAAGGCATGTTTGGATCATTGCATGCGAAAGTTCTTGTTGAAAACAGAAGTTTTGTATTCTTCCCATTGAAATTCATAGATTATGAGTTTCAAGGTGCATACAAAGAGACAACAGTGCTGTGCCTCAGACACAAAATCACATCAAAATGTGATAGTTTTGGTGAGGCTGAAAATATGTGCTTATAGCCATCTGGAGAGCACCTTTAAAATGAACTTTTGTGCTGAAACTTTTAATGGCAGAGGGTTATTCTGATTTTCTAATTCAAAGGGACAATCCTGTTAAGTAAGTTCTGTAGTGTAGCTGGTTTTAGAATAACCTGCTGACTCTGCTCAAAATTGGACTATACAGTCCCCAAAGGTTCCTTCCAACCTCAATGTTTTCCTGAGTCTGAGTCAACATTTGCATTTCAATCACCTTGAAGGTGGGGGAATGGGTTCACTTCAGGCATGGATTTCTTCCTTTTAGAAGACTAACAGTTGGCCTTACCGCTGATGAAGGCTAAAGGGACTGATGTGCACTGCCTTTTCCATTATTGGTTTTACTTATTGTTGTGTATGTTCACTGGATAACAGCAGGAAAGCCACTGCCCATCTAACTCTGCTAGCTGCAAAATACAGGCATATGCTAACAATCCCAATATCCAGGTCGGCATACAACAGTTTCAAATGGTTACAGAATAGTATATAATCCATCACATTCAGGCTAAAGAACTGGATTTAATAGAGTAGTTAGATTTTTATAAGCATTTGAAATAGCAGTTGGTTAGTAAAACCCTATAAAACTGAGGCTTTATAGTAATACAATATGTATGTATCCATTACACAACTAATCCTGTCTGAATTTGCTTTTAACAATCAGTTAGTATTTATTGATTGAATTGCCCAGTAACTGTCTATTTAAATTCATAACTGGAAGACTTAATTTGAAGTGGCACTAGTAGTTTCTCATTCAAAGTGAAATAAAAAAGTGCAATATGTACATGACGTATCTTTTAAAAAATCATCAAAACTATTGAAGCACACTTATTGAATGAGATTTTTCAATTTCTTTTTGTTCATTATGCTCAGTGAGGCAATCACATAACATTTCTTACTGTTTAAGAAGGAAATGCAGCTCAGACAGTCTACTCACTGACAAACTGTTACTACCTATATGGAAAAAAGAAATTGCATTGAAGAGAAGGATTTGTTAGAGCACTAAAACACCACAACTATAGTTTCTCTTTCTACATTTATCTTTGCGTATTTTTTTTAATATTTGAATGGTGTGAAGTAATGGGCAGAGCAGTACAATTTTTTTCTAGATGGATTAAATCAACTACGAACAACTCAGCTGCATACGCATTCAATTGTTGAAGGTGAAGCAGAGACAGTGATTTTTTTTTTTTTGCAATACCTGCACCTTTGCTTTCAATGGGAAAAAATCCTGGTTAAAAGTCACAAGTAGAACAGTTTTGCTTTGTGATGCCAGGAATCAGAGTCCTTCTGAATCCTATGTGGAGCAGAGGGCTCCTGCAACCTGCTGAATAAAATGGGAAGCTATGCATCATTTAGATTATAAGTACAGATTGTGGAATAGCCCAATTGTCTTAAGTGAGATATTAGATATTAGATATTTTGGACTTGTTGAGGACATAGAATTCAAGCATTTAACAAGGCATTTAAAGCACTGCAGGAGTGGGCTCTAATTTAAACTATATTTTTGGCTGAAATGTAAATGTAGCGGTTTAGATGCTGTTCATCAACTGATTTACTTGCAGAAAGTTGGGAGAGCTGAAACAGAGATGATCTCAACTAGCTATTTATCTTGCTGCTTTCACAGAGCATGATGTTTCTTCCAGTGTATAGAAATCTTTTCACTGTGGAAGTGTTTGATTAATAGAGTTGTAATGGAGGGTAGTAGTCACTTTTTGAAGGAAAAGAAACACAACCTGACTGCTCAAATACATGCTCGGATGTATATCCAGTCACACAAGTACTGAGCTTGAATTTGTCATATTAATGTATATATAACAAATGTGTTACATGTTATGTTGTATAGGATCCAATTGTTCCATTAAAAATATTGAAGATAAAAATAGTTGTTAAAATAAGCTCTTTTCAATGTTTTTATACATAATCTTAAATTCAATAGCTAGTAGAATTTTCTCATTACAAAAGACATGATTAATACTCTGTGAGATTAGGAAAATGTGGCTGGTGAAATGACTTTCTATTTTATTTTAACATCTCCAGGGTCAGTAGCCTAAAGCAAGTTCAATTAAATGCCTTTGTTTTTAATTTAAAATAGATTGTCTGACTCATACTTTAACACTTCATCTGGAGGCTCTATATTTCTGGATGAACTGGTTTTGAACACTTAATATTCAAGAAAAGCTGTCAGAATACCTGTGAAGTGAAGATCTATGTGGAAAAAATAAATTTTATTCTATACTCACACTTGCCATTAAAATATATCTATTCCTGAGTCAAGAATGCTCCAGAGTTTTATACAGCAATTACTGCTCCAGTTTTACATTAAAATTTGGACTTTTTGTATGTACAGCCTGAGTTGTCTGGATACTTTGTTGAGGACTTCAAGATATAATGTTCTCATCTGAAATTATATTTCCTTTTTCTTATATGCGTATTTGACACACCAGGAAAATTTCCAAGAGACAGGAGAGTATCATAAATGTAATAATGAAAGAAAGGTAAATAAAGTATTCTAGCACAGGTATAAATGTAAATTCTTAAAGTAGGGAAAATAAAACAAGACAATAGCATAAACAAGCTGAATATCATTAAGGTTGAGAGGAATGCCTCAGATTGAATTAATACAGGAGAGAATGCAAACTTCATTTATTGTCCTCCTGGGAACAGGGAAAGGGAGAATGAAATGCTGAAAATTGTTCCTTACCAGAAATATGATTAAAAGTTGACATTCTGAAAATCCGTGCAAAATGATATAAAACATAATACAAGATGACTGAAATGCTTTGTTTTTCTTTTCACCTTTATTTCAACTCATTTTGTATGTAAAGATGCAGTGATATATGTCATGTGAAGGTAAAGTAAAAACAAGTAGCTCCTCTTTAATGCTTAAAATTATGTAGTCCTGAAGCACTCGAATCAAAGAAAGCAATTGAAAACATTATGCTGTAATGGCTGTCCTGTTCTAGAAGCAACTATATGACATTGAGTTCCTGCCTATGGAACTTATCTGCTGATTAACATAGAAGAATCACAAGAACTGGGAATATCTGATCGTTTACACACACTTATTACCTTATATCAAAAGGATATAAATGCAATTTACTTCAGTTCTTAAACCAGAGTTGATTTAATTAAAAATATTCATAGGTGTCATAGGTATGGGCATAATTATTCTTTTTAGTGTCTCATAAGATGCTGTGTTTCAGATTTGTCATGAAATAAGTGGTCACAACACACTTGTTCTTGTTGCATAGCAGTGCTTGAACAGAGCTGAGGTGTTTTCAGCTTCTCATCCTTTTCTGCCAGTAAGGAACTGGGAGTGCCAAGCAGCTGAGATGGGACACAGCTGGGACAGCTGACCCCAACCCATCAAGGGATATCCCATACCATATGGCATCATGTTCAGCAATATAGGGTGGGGAAAGAAGGAAGAGGGGGGGTTAGCAGGAGTGATAGCATTTATCTTCACACATAATGAGCCCTGCTTTTCTGGAAGTGGCTGAACATCTGCTTTATACTGGAAAGTAGCAAATGAATTACACATTTTGCTTTGCTTGCACACAACTTTTTGTTTACCTGTTAATTGTCTTTATCTCAATTTACAAGTTCTAGTGCATTTTTCTTTCTGATTCTCTCCCCTGTCCTGCAAGGGGAGTGAGCAAAGGGCCATGTGATCCTGCTAGGGTTACACCACCACAAATTTGACAAATACTAGAAGTTCTCATTTGAAAGGCTTGCTATACCTATAATTAAGTGTATAAAAAAATGATGTGAAATCTCTCTCTCTTTCTTTAAAAGAAACTTCACATTTTTAATGTTAGAGTTGCTAGCCTTTTCTCTTTGTTCTGGACTGAAATTGAAGTCTCCTATACCAATGGAGAACCAGCTGTGAATTATAAATACTATAGCTATAGCAAGTAAGGTATAACAGATAAATAGATGTCCAATCTTAATATGCTTTCTGTTATTAACTAATGTATATAATTTGTATTCTATTTCTACTTTTTGCAGAAATTGTGCTCAGGTCCTTCTCGAAAGATATCTTCCTATCAATAAACCGTTTTTCTGAATATTAACAATAAAAATATTCTGCAGAGCAGTAGACAAGTTATTTAACAAGTTTAATAACCACTCTGAAACTTAATTTCTATTTAATTGCTGTAAGTATAAACCTGCCAGTCAAGACACAAAAATATGTATTGTGCTACTAGTAAAGTCATTGTAGGAATCTTACTTTAATATTTGCACAATATGAAATGAAATCTGAGTGATGCTGTGACAGCCAAGGAAAACCATAGAGAAAATTTAAATTTCACTATTTTAAATGGCTTTTGAAGCTAAAATCTATTTTTTATAACCTCAGTGACAAAAGGAAATGTGGAGAAAATGTTTACAAGTACTCCACGTACTATAATTCTCTTCGTGACTGTCAGTTTGAGTCTTGGCCCTTGTGGTTTGAAGCTCTACTAAAGGAATTCTGTTTGCTCTAAAACTGTTCTACAGTGGAGCCTGTGAAAAATTGATAATTCACTCATGTTTGACTGTATTTCTTTTCTTAGAGAAGTTTTGAAGGTAGGCAAGATTTGTCTGTATTTTGGAAACTATTATTAACCTAGGCAGACAATAAAAGCAGGTGATAGAAACTGAGTTCATAAGTGACTATGTAGGTACTTTATACTTAAGAAAAATATAGGTATTTTTAATAGGAATTAAGGAAAAATGTGTGTCCTTCAAGTTAAAAATTGCAATTCTTGTAATGTGGAAACATCTCCGTTATCTACTCTTCTTGCCCTGTTAATTTTTTAATTTCCTTAAAAGAAAAATTACCAGAATTCTAGGGTACATGTATGTAGATGACATATGTGTTCTTGCTATTCTTTTCTAGTACACGTTTTAACTGTATTTCAGTTTACTGTTGATATAAAAGTATTGAGAAACATGGGATCCTATGAAAAACTTTAGTCTTTTCTTCATGTTTCTGAAGAGATGTTCTCCAAGAGTACTCTTGGAGCATTCAGGGAGCTTGCTGAACATACATTAACAGGATCAAGTTCTTCATTGATCTCTCTCAGAATGACAGCAGTTGTTGGTGCTATTACAGTGTAAGAGCCAGGTGTTTAGGAACCTCTAATAAAAAATGAGCTGTGGATTTTTTTTACGTGTTTCTCCCACTTTGATCTCTCATCCAGAAAATTATCCTAACCTAACCACGATTGTGCAGTGTATTTTCTGATCTTTATCTAAAGACTTTCTGATTTTTCATCTCTTCTAGTTAAACGAATCAGCAAAACGTGTATCCTTTGTTAGGAAAGATGTACACTGAAAGAAGAGCTATGCCTAGCTCTGAAGTCATGGCAAGTAGCATCAGCTGAGATGAAGAGCATTATTTTTGTTATTGCTCTTTTTATTGGTAGTATAATATATAGAAGCCAGACACTAGAACGGAATAACAGGTTTCACAGTTCTTATGTGATCACCTTAACTCTGTTGTCACAAAGCAAAGCATTATTTCTTCATCTATATTCACTGACAAGTCCTCAATCTGTTATGTCTCAATTTTTTTCCTCAGTGTGATACATCTTCAGCAAGGCCTCTCTACCACTTGGACTTCCGTGGGGTCTTAGGTATGCCCTTAAATTTCTGGAGACTCACTGTAAATCTTCATTTTTGAGACAAATTTATCTGTCATTGGAGCACCTACTTTTTCCAGCAGTAAAAATGTCTGCATATTTAGATACTGGGCCAGTCTAAGAAAATACATAAGATGAGATTTCAGGATGACTACTGCTATGCAATAGTTCCCACATCTCTTTGTCCTTAGCTGGAAAAGAACTTAAAAACACAGGAAAAAAAAAATTTGTTTTTAGTCAATCTTAATAAAGAGTACAAGATTTATAAATCAAACCCTGAAGCTACTCATTTTCCCTTCTTACATTAGAAATATGTGATATTGCTTTGGAAGTACTGATATAATTGCTTTTTGTACACAGTTTTATTGCATGGATTTTTTTTTTTCCTTCCTATTTTATAGATTGTTTAAAATTTTCATTTGGATGACAGTTTAAGAATAATTACTGAAATTTTAGTTTGAGTTAAAATTAATACAGATTTATGCATATCTAAAGAAATCTTCACCTTTTATTGGTAGAACAGATGGTTCATAAGTACGAATTATGTATGTTAACCATGCAAACAGGTTAATGTTTTCTCTCACAGGCTCTATATATGTATACACTTCAGCATACTACTGAGATTACTGTAGAACCATGGAATATCCTGAGTTGGAAGGGACTCATAGGGATCAAGTCCAACTTGTGGCTCCACACAGGTCCTTCCAAAATTAAAAATGAGTCTGAGAGCACAGTTCAAATGATTCTTCTTTTCAGCAAGCTTGAGGCCTTGACCAGTGCCCTGGGGAGCAAGTTTCAGTGTCTGACCACCATCTGAGTGAAGGGCTTTCTCCTGATATCCAACCTGAACCTTGAATTTCCGCTGATGCAGCTCCATGCCATTCCCTTGGGATCATTATTACTATCATTCTTTCCCAGAGAGAAGAGGCCTGCCCCTAATCTCCCTTTGTGAGGAAGTTGTAGTCCAGCATGAGGCCTCCCTCAATCTCCTCTTGTCTGGGCTGAATAGTTCAATGGACCTCAGCCTTTCCCCGTGATAGTCGTGCCCTCTGGACCCTTCACCATCTTTGAAAGCTCTTCAATGGTTTCATGTCCTTCCTGTGGCACCTAAAACTGTTCACAGTACTTGAGGTGAAGCCACTGCACCTCATAGCAGTACAAGACAATCCCTTTCATTGATTGGGGTCAATGCTGGGCCATATATACCCCAGGGTATGGTTGGCTCTTCTGCCTGCTGGGGCACACTGCTGACTCATGTTTGACTTGCTATTAACCAGATCAGGTTCAGCAGGGTTGCTTTCTTGCCTCTTTTACCATCTGTACTTATATGCAGAGTTAGTTACTCTGTCCCATGTGCACAATCTGGCACCTCCTTGTGAACTCGTGTTGGTTGTGACAAATAAATGCGTTCTTTCTCATGTGTTTTTCAGTAAGTCCTAGAATTATCTTCTTAATTTTGTCTAGCTCTAAAGTGGCACTGATAAACCAGGATCTTCATTCTTTCCCTTCTTGGAAGCTGGGACAATGTTTACCAGCTTCCAGTTGACTGGGACTTCTCCAGATTCACAAGATTATTGAAAAGTAATTGAGAGAGATTTTAGGATGATACCAGTCAGTTCTTTACATACAGTGGGATGAATCCTACTGAGCCCCATAGATTTACATGTATCCAGCTGCAGTAGTAAATCCTGCACAAGTTCAGGGTTGGCTGGGATTTCATCTTTACTGAAGTCAGAGTTCTCCTACTCAGGATTTCAGGGGTATAATAATTAGTGTTGAAGACAGAGGCAGAAAAGGAATTACATATTTCTTCTTTGTTTGCAACCCTTTTTGCTAGATGACCATCCCTCATCAAAGAACAATGTTATTTCTAGTCATCCTTTCGTTATTAACGCTATTTATAAAAGCCTTTTTTGTTGTGTCCCACAGTTCTGGTCAGCTTCAAGTGTAATTGAACTTTGGCTGTACTGACTTTCTCCCTACAATATCAGACAGTATCTCTGTAATCCTCCCATATTGCTCGACCTTGCTTCCAATGGCCATGCAATTTGTTTTTATGCTTAAACTCTAGAAGAAAATCCCTGCTCAGCCAATCCAGCCTTCTGACCTGCTTGCATCAAGAAGTGACGAGCAGTGATGAACTACAATGCATTCAAATGCATTTTGTCAAGGGGCCTTGCTCACTAACTCCCAAGCAGTCTGTAGTTTCCCATGTCCCCCGAGCTGAAGTCATAGGAGAAAAACTGCCTTCAAAACAATTGCTGCACCATGCCCTTGTCTGTCACCCCTCACTTGAACATTAAGGCACATTCAGTACTGCCATAGCTGAGTTGTACATGGTTGATAAACGTGTTTTTCCTTTCTTCATTACATCTTACTATTCCTGATAGAATAGTTTTACTGGATATGCACAACATCATCTAAATCCTGTATATAAAATATACCATTGCTAAAATCATCTTTCTTTTCCATTTAATTTACTTACCACTTCAATAGAGAAACCTCAGTAAGTTTCTTGTCTCTTTTTTAAACACAATCTCTTTGGCTTAGAATTTGACATGGAAAATTTGAACATTTTAGCTTGATGGAGTAAAACATTTCTTCACCTGCCCACCTGCTCTCTACACGAGGGGAGGTTGCTGTGAGGTGGGAGTTGGCATCTTCTCCCACGTGACTATCAATAGGACTAGAGGGAATGGTCTCAAGTCGTACCAGGTGAGATTCAGTTTGGAAGTTAGGAAATAGGTTCTTCTTAAAGAGAGTGGGCTGCACAGGGTGTAACTGAGGAATATGGTTTGGTGGGAAATATTGGTGATTGGCGGATGGTTGGACTGGATGATCTTAGAGGTCTTTTCCAATCTTGGTCAATCTATGATTCTATGAAAAGCAATTGCAATGACTACTTTCTTGCTTAAGCTGACAACAATAAATATTATATTATTTTATTTTTTCTTGTAGTAATTTGGAACATTCATGAGTCTGTCCCATAATTAAACAGTTAGCAAATGTTACTAAAATGAACCTCAGAGAACTCAGTGTCTGATACATTTATTAGAACTAAATCAGACCACACTGCATAATTTAAATTATGTATAGTTTCCTCTCCACTGTTCGGCTACAGACCTTTAGTCAATCAGAATTTTTTTTACCAACTTGGTTTCTACTCTCCAATCTTTAATATAATCATTTCAACTGTGCTTTTTATTTTGATGTGAATTTTGTAAATTAGAGAATACATCACTGAAATAATGTTAATACACACACTTAGAAATAATGTCAACTTTCACTTATTCATATTGTCCTATATTGTTCTTAAGGCTATTTTTATGACAATGCTTTTCCAAAAGGTATCTCATTTTAATACTTGAACACAATTTATTTTTTCTTTCAAAGAAAAAGCCTGTTTAATTATATTTTTTTTTTCCCCCAAGGTTATTATCCCTGTGAATGCTTTTCCTTTATTGTCTTTTCTTGCAAAAAATGAGAATAAGCTACTAAGGATATTAGTGTATGTTTCCTCATCCTATTTATTAAAATAAATTGAGTATAAGAACAATAAAATATTTCTGAGATTCCTCTGAGACCTAATTTTTTAGTACAGTCGAAACAATGCTGTAAACAAATGCCAGCATATATTCTTGGTAGCATTTACAGTGATATAGTTTCAACAGAGACAGTAATGGTACAAACAGGGCAAAGGAAATACCAGAAATGCTGCAGATGTTATTGATTATATGCCTTGGAGAATATTCCACTCTTATATTTTGAAGCCTGTCAATGTAAATCAAAAGGTGGTGATATTGTCAGTAAGATATATTACAGTCAAAACAATGTGCAGCGACAGCAGTCCCACTATGCTGACAGAGCAGATTGTGATTTTGGAAATGGAGAAGACATCCATAGCACAGTTGAGGCATCATAAACCAGAGGAAAACAATCTGATTTAAACATCTGAATCATTGTGACCTGTGATCCAGATTATGCTGAAAGTTTGTGAGACTGATAGGGCCATATCATCTTTATGTTAAACTGATAGGCTCCTTTAGGTTGAGTTGACTAGTGTGTTTGAACCTAATCTAAGTCTTATTTATGTCCTAAAGATTTGCAGCTTTCATCATTTTTCAGACTTGTAAATCTTAAAGCTGTAGTACTAGTTTTTAGGAACAGAAGTGAATACCCAGCAGAGGCAAGCACAGAAATTTTGATTTAAAAGACTACAAGTCAGCATCCATACTATGGTTAAATATGGTATAGTGTTATGACTCTTCTGCTTTTTAGAACATCACCTGCAAAAATTCCCTTGAGAGTAGATTAGCCGTACGAGTTTGTGTAAAATCTGTGGGAAAATAGTATGGTTTTTAGAAACTAAAATATGGTTAATATGCATTTATACTTCAGTTTCTTTGAAATTACACATTAAATATATGTACCAAAAGATTTTAGCTCTTTCTTTGTATATATAGCAAAATAGCAAAAAAAAAAAAAAAAAAAAAAAAAAAAAAAAAAAATCCAAAAACAAACAAAAAATACCCACAAAACAAAACAAAAACCCCAAAGCAAACACAACTGATTTGTTTTTTTTGATAAACAATACTGCCATGTAATCCGTTGCAAATTTTTATTTTTAACTTGGCCAATGGATATCAGGATGGCTGAATGCCCATTAGTTATTTTTAAATATTATTTTATCACTAGATGATCTCTTAAAACAGCAGCAAGAAACAGATCCTATTCTGATCTTGTGTGGTTAAAACAAAGCTCTGTTTCTTGTCACCTAATAACGGGAAGATTAATAAGAATATCTGCTTGTGGCTAGATACCAGTGGAGATGGATGTGCAATCTTCTTTGTCACCTGTTGGAAAATCCAATAGCTCCCTAGGTTTTAAACATGCTATGTAGATTTAAGGAGCTGGCATGACATTCATCTGTAGATCATTAGTTAATAGATAGTTTTTATAATTCATCTGTAGTGACTTATTCAAATGCTTTCTTTTTATAGTTTGTGTTGAATGGAATTAAAAGTGACATGCACACAAGAGAAAATGCCAGCTTTCAAAAGTCAAAAGCAGACAGCGCATTTTCTGATTCAGTGTTAAATCTTTCTTGGGAAAAAGGAAGGAAAAAGAGATGTTAGGAATTGTGTAACTTTCTCATTTCACTGTGAATGTTCTGTGAATCTGGGGCCTGATACTGATGTCATTTCCATCATGATGAGCTACTGGTCTGTTAGGCATGTTTACAGACCCCTAGCATATTATTTTACTTCCCCTTAACAGGCCATCAGATATTTACAGCCCTTACTGCAACACACATAAAATTTTGATTTATTACAGGTTTTGCATGATTTTTATCTTCTCATCTCTCCTTTTGCCATGAAATTGCTTACACTATGTGCAGTGAGCTGAAGGGACAGAATCACAAGACAATTAAGTTTGGAAAGGACCTCTGAAGGTCATCTGGTCCAACTCCATTCTCAAGCCAGGACACCTAGAGCAGGTTGCCCAGAGCCATCTCTAAATAGCTTTTGAATATTCCTAGGAAGGGAGACATCCTGATATATCATAATTTTGCTTCCAGGAATGGAATTACTATTGATTCAGACAACGGAGAGAGAGGCAATTCTGCTTTCGTAGGTTTTCTGTGCTGACTTAATTTCAGTGTGAAAATTAACCTTGCTTTAAAAAGTCTTGATTTTATTACCAAATAAAGATAGATAGCTCCAAAGATTTAGAGCTTCTCAGCTAACCCTTGTCCAAATGATCCTCCTTATCTTTATTTCATTCCTCTTACTACCTTGGAATGCAATTTCTAGGCATATTGTTTTCATCTGGTTTCTAGCTGAAGTCATAATGTATTGCCTTATTGTGACACCAATCATAATAAGCTGTGGGAAGTTATTTATTTATTCCACTTTTGCTGAGCTCAGCTAATAACATATTCAAGTCTTCCTACTTCTTACCATCATTTCTATTTGGTAACTTTCTGAACATGTTGCTTTTTCCCTATAAGAAATAGCAATGCAAATAAGATTTAGATCTCATTTCTTCCTCTGATCTTCCTGAAATTCCAGGTCTTTAAAAGCAATCTTTTAAAATGAAGAAATTACTGCTTTTGTAATGGATTTATTTCTTTTTTTATCCTTTTTTCTTCATATGACTTACACTGGCTCTTATGAGAACCTAACTCAAATCAAAAGTAGTCATTCTCTTCCTAAATCCTAGAAAAAAATATTTTTTAAGAGTGGAAAATCTCAATTTTTTTTCCATGGCTTAATTTTACACTTGATTTTTTCCACTTGAGCACTGTTAAATACTATCATGCTAAGTAAGGTGGTATGTACAGTTATGATATATACTAAATGAGGATTGTGTTGTTATGGGTCTGACTGCTATTGTGAAATTGGACTACTCTTCCCACACACCTGCTGAGGCAACTCTTGTACATGAACTGGGCTTCCTTTTGGTGAAATTATACTGGAAGTATGATCTAAATGTGCATTATTTCAGCAACTAACATTCAGTCGTGAAACCAGCCCTGCTCTCACAAAGTAAAATTACAAAAATATTAACAGACTTAATTTTGAATTATGTCAGTGTACAGATCTCTTCCTACTACGTACCCAAGATATTAAGCTGAAAAGGTATGAACTAGAATCAAGTGCAAACATACTATCTTGAAATCATAGTTTTGCAACTAGCTCGGTGGATTTGAAGGTAGGTAGGATTTGAAGGATGCATGTTGTTGCAGCAGTGAAATAATAATAATAATGCCTAATAAGAAGCATCGGTGTTCTTTTGTCTTTATTAAAAACAAAGACTTTGGATGAAAACAGTGTCTCTGGTTGTTAATAAGGACATAAAATTACATACTTAAGATATTCCAGACTCTTATATGTAACTGATATGTCTAGGTAGACTGATTTTTGAATTATGATATCAAATTATAGTGTTAAGGGATTTGGGTACACTAGTAATATTACAGACTTGCAGCAGAAAATATATATAAAATGTTCATCAGATGTACAATACCGTTTACATAGGCTGGCAAAAAAAAAAAAAAGTTATCATTTTGAGCAGAACAACTAGTCCTCATTAAAAAAAAAAAAAGGCAGTAAGAAAACTGCATATTGAATTTCAATCTTAATAAGTTGAAATATCTGGAAGAGAAACTTAAAGACTGTTGGTATACATAAAGGGTACATATTGGAATGAATGAAGGTCTAAAACATGCAACATAATATCTGCCGGTTCCAGCACTTCTCTTTTCTTGGCCATGCACTTTCTTCAAATAATATGTCCAAATCAAGGAAGAATTGGATCGTTTGAATGTAAGTAAAACATAAGTAAAATTGTGCTCTTCCTAGAAGCCAGACTGAATTTTATAATTGGGATATTAAACAACAATTTTTAAATACATTCATGTGAATTTTCTTCTGAGACCTTTGGATGTTGATACTGTATTTCATTCTTATATTACAAATAGAACATTTGGATACTTAAGTTTAAATTATCTAAATTATAAATTGTTACAGGCATGAAATGAATCCCCAAATTAAATATGTCATTATTGATGGCAACCTTTTGTAAACATTGGTGAAAATACAGTGTAAGTTCTCATATTAGTACTGAGAACTAAAAATTATGTTAATTTCTTGAACAATTGCAAAACCACCATCTATCCTTTTAAATGCCTGTAAAAGATTCAAAACAGAGAGAAACAATGTCTTCTACACACACACAAAAAGTACTGTTAGTATGTTTGAAAAGGAAAATATTTACTTTTTTTTCACTTGAAAAGATTGTGTTCAGGATTTTGAGTTACTATTTATTTTGGTTCTCCTTCACAAGAGTTCTAAGAGCAGATGGAGTTCCAAGAAATACTGGAAACTGAGCTACTGAGAAAAAACTCAGTTGAGAATCTCAGATTTGGATGTTCCAAGAAAAGAGACAGGTATTCACATGTTCATGTCTCTGTGCCAAACACTACAACTAACAGAGGTGAAAGATCTGTTATCAGTCTTCTAAGCCAGACAAATTAGGATGTTCTTCAAATGTATCCACCAGCTTCACACTGTACAAAGACTGTCAATACACAGAAGATTTATCAGTTGCTAACCCTGACAAGATTAAATAAATAAAAACTTTTTGAATCTGAACTCTTTAAATTATAATTGCTTCTGGAAAGGATAATTACTGGCATCCTGTGAGTGACAAAGAGAATTAAAAATCCAAGTTAGAGTTTTGTGAAGGAAATTAAAATATTTTATTATGTGTTGAAAAGTTTGAAATACACATTACAAAGTATATAAGGGACTACCTATGGCTGAAGAGTTGAAGACCAGTTTAGTAATCTCTCTGAACTAACCTCTTAACTTCCAGTGTCACCATTTTTAATGGGTTGAGAATTTCTCATAAAAAATTCTGAAATACACAGTAAGAAGTGTAGCATATCTATGGCACCACAAAATACAACTTTGAATGACTTGAGACATTCAGTTGTGTTGTTTTCATATTTTCATAGTTCAGTTTAGCAGTAGTGATGTAAGAGTAAAACACTTCCTGGCAGTTAGTGATGTGAGAAATTTGTATCTTCCACATGGCTCCTTTCTGAAAGAAAATGCTGTTACTGCTTCATATTCATTAAATAAGGAACAATAGATGAGTAAGGAACTTGTGAAGATTTAGAATTGTAACTAGTAGGCATTTTGAAAAAAAGGAAGTATGAGAAGACTGAGATATGGACCCCAGAGAGTCAAAAAAAGCACTAAAGTTCATTAGGTTTCTGAAGAACTGGTGGAACTTAATATCCAATAGAAAAGAAAATGTTTTAATTAAATGATGAGTCTTGTGAAGTAATAGAGTAGTTGGTAAACTAACGAGCTAACAAAATCATGAGAGATATCAGTTGTAAAAGACTAAGGAATTTCTCTAAACAAATACAAGATGAAAAAAAAAAAGGTATACATGAGACTATATTCAGCAATTTTAGAAAAGGTTTTCTTCGTCTGTTAAAGGTTTACCCTACTTTGAACTACAGGAGAATGTATGATTCTGTTAGTCATTGCTGTGATCAATTTTATGCATGGTTGTAGAAAAACCACTTGTAGCAATTTTGAATAACTGTATTATGATTTGGAACAAATAATTACTTCATCTGATATATTTAGTTGAAATTAGCTCATGATAGGTAAAGGTCAATATGATATAAAAACACTGTAATTTATAAAGATGATTAAATAAGGATATTTCCTCAGGATTGTGGCAACATAGGAGACTTCCATAAAAATCTGATAGCTTATTGAAAATGAAAGTTTAATACTGGCTAATATTTTATTGCATATTTCCAGAATCACATATTGTATGCCAGAAGCATGTGTAGAAGATACTAAATGTTTTGGAAACAATATGGATTAATATAAAGTTCATTAAGTTGTCCAATATCTGAAAGATACATTTTCAAAGGTAAATTTAGTATTCAATAAAACAGAAAGTGTTTGAAAAGAACTGATACAGCTTGTTGTATTTGTTGTCCTGATTGTTTTATGTTTACTTCAGTAATTGTCTTTTGTTTTATTTTTTTTTCTTTTTTCCCCAAAAGATCAATTGAAAAAGTTTTGTAGAAACCTAAAATTAACAGATGACAGAAAAGGAAAATGTTTTTTAAAAAGTGGCTGGCTATTATGATAAATTGAAAAAAAAGAATAAATATCATATCATAAAAAGCATAGCCCATCGTAGTTAATCTGATTTTAAAGTTGGGTGATGTGTCTTAAAGATCATTTCCTTATAGGACATTTTCTCTGTCCTGTTGAAATTCTTGTCTTAGAGATTATAACAGTCTGTTTTAACGTAAAGACCCATAAAGAATTATAGGAAAAAGAAGGACGAAAACCCACTGACAGAACAAGGGGCAATGTAGAAATTGGCATACAGGAAAATCCATCTGTGCATAAGAAAGAAAGAATTTCTTTGCTTTGAGGATGGTCAAGCAGATTGTGTAGAGAGGTTGTAAAGTCTCCATGGAGGTATCCAACACTTGACTAGCCACAGGCCTGACCAATGTACTCTACTGACGAGTTAGACTAGATTATGAGATTCCTGTCAACCTCAACCAATTTTTTAATGTGAATCTGTTCTGGAGAAATTTTCAAAACTACATTTTAACTACAAGGATTCGTTGATTTCCAAATAAAACAACACAAAATTTTAATTACAGTTACATGGAAAAGCTTGTTTTCCTATGGTAAGCTGAGGTTAGAATTGACAGAAAAGAGGAAGCTGGGTGGGGCTGAAAATAGACTGACAAAACAAAATGTGGGATGCAAATTGAACTTTCCTGTGAGACGCTTTTCCACTGTGTAATCTGTATTTCAACTGGTCCTTGCGTAAAGCTTAATTAAAACTAGGGTTGGCTGAAGAAAGAAAGAAGATTATAGCTGTGGACAGAGTGCATCTGAAAAGGGTTTGTCAAAGGAAAGTATAGCTGTAAAGACAATAATGCCATCAGCAAAGTTTCATCAAGATAGTGGCTGTGAAGGCTGTAAATGCTTGACTTTCAGTCATATTTTGAATTACATTCATCTGTACTGGAGCAGTCCACTCCTGAAGTGTGGACCCTGTGGTATGGACCCATATTAGAGCAGTACTTGGACAGCTGCAGCCTGTGGGAAGCCTATATTGGATAAATTTGGGAACGGTGGAACCCTGTGGGAGGACTCCATACTGGAACTGGGGCAAAGTATTGCTGTGAAGGAGTGTCAGAGATGAAGTGTTATGGAACACCGCCCTTGTTCCACTGTGCTGCTTGGAGGGAGAAGAGGTAAAAGAGAGTGGATTTGACGGAAGGTTGTTTTAGTTTGGTTTTAGTTACAAGAATCTGCCTTATGCTGTGTCTGTTTATCCTATGATAATTATTAGTGAGTGATCTCCCTGCCCTTATCTCAACTTCAGTCCTTTTTTCATTGCAGTTTCTTCCCCATTTCTTTCTGAGGAGGAGTGAAAGAGTGATGTGGTGGAGTTTAGATAGTCATCAGTTTGAAACCACCCCACTAAAGAAGAATCTGCATATGACTAGCGATTCTGTAGCTTTGGATTGATCAATGCCTAGCATTCCAATTAAAAAAAAAATATTTTCTAAATAAACACTGGGGTGCAAAATAAATCCAAAACATAATATATTACTAAAATAGGTTTTCATGAGGCCTTATAGTATTTCCTGAAATGCAGTAAATCTTTTAATGAAAATGCCATGAATTTCTTCCTTGACGGGGAGCACTGAGGAGAATATGCCAGACTTGCAGCCAAATTTTCATTAGCTCTTTTTATATTATTGCATGATCTCAATTTTGCTAGCTTGAAATGGTGTCACAGATATAATTATGTCCTTCACTCTTAAGATAGATGCTGATAGAAAATAGTGATTTAATAAATCTTAATCATAAGACAGAAGCTAGTTTTGAGATTACAAGGTACAATTTACTGCATAAAGAATAGTGTTAAACATACTCATAGAGGAGACACTACCATTGAGTAATTAGTTTCAAAGTGGATCCTCTTACTTTCTAATATTCTCTTAGACTGCTCAGCATTAATGTCATAACATGATTGACTCACAGTCATATTTGCATACTGACTGCAGGTGTCAGTTTCTTCCAGATTTGTTTTGAGTCTGATACTGACAAACACTGTGGTCCGGTGAGCACATTGCTCAAACTGCCCCTTGGATATTGTGTTGTCATCTGTTTTTCCTCCATCTACATTGAGTCAGATGCAGACATCATGACTCGTTGCATCCATCATGACTGTACTGATGCTTATCTGCTCAAGTTGATTCAGCCATCATGACTGCCACTGGGGATATTGCTTGAGAAATGTTAAGGGAAACAAAGGTCAGGTTGAAAGGGATGGGTTACAGAAAATAAGTGCTGTAAATTCTAGTGCTGTAAATTCTAGTTTTGTAAGCTACATTCAGATATGGTTATGTTATCTGAATATAGGTTTAGAAATTTATACAAAGATCCAACAAGGATCAGATGAATGATTATAGGTAGAAGATTAATATGAGACTTATAGGAGACAGCTTGGAGGCAGAAAACAAGAAGAGTCAAGGAAGACTGAGGATGAAAGCCTGTGAAAATAGAAGGAAAAATAATAGATGTGCCTGCATACGTGGAAACAGATGCTGGTTTGTCAGCACGCCTCCCTATGCCTGACTGAATCCTGCACTTCCTCAATGTGTTTGTTCTATCTACTTATTAAATCTTATCTCTAACTGTCCTGTGTAGGTGTGTGTATGCTTCTCAGGAACTGTGCTTGGCATCCTTACTCCTGGTTCCCTAGACAGGAACAGGAATTGCAGCAGGCTCATATCTACAAGGCTGGGACAGAAGGTACCTCACAGGTACTGTAGTCTACAAAATTCATCTATCTTAAATGAGTTTTATTACCTCATATTCTCCATACCCCATCTGCTATAGTTAAATAATATCATGTGTTCATTTCTTTTCCAGTCTTCATCATCATTCATATGATAATGATAATTTTAATCTTAGTATTTGTACCTGAGTCTCTGAACTTCAAAACCAAACACTGAAGATGTATATAGCTATGTTAATAACGTTTCTCGTGTCAGTTAAGCAACCACTGTTAATTCTAGTATACCTATTGAATATTTCACTCCACTGTGTATTGATATCTCTTTTTTTTTTTCAAATTTTTTTTTTTTTTTCAAATGGACATGCTATGTAGTGATATTCCTATGGTGTTCCCTATGGTGATGATATGTAAATCTGACAATTTTTCAGTATGACAGAATTGAAATGGAACCGCAGTTCTCTGACATGATTTCTCTTCTAGAAATTGATATTAAATAAATATTGAGATTAAAAAAATCCAAGAAATGAATTATTTTTTACTTTAATGAAATTTGAGATTACTGTCTTCTTAAGTATAATGATGCAAAGGAAATAGTAATTAGGCTAGGATTATTTGCAGATATCTTTCTAAAGCTAAGAAAAATACATGAAAATATGCATCTAAATTTATATTCTTTGAATCCGTCCTTTCATTATCATGCCCAACTCCTTCACTTACCCTTAGGTGGAATTCCATAAGTGTCTTGCTTTGTATTGGAGGGCTGGGACTATAGAACTGTGTAAATCAATGGGTAGTACATGTGAGATTCATCTGGATTTATTTAAAGATACCTCTTCCCTTTCATAACTGTGATCTACAGTTATTTGTAACAAAAACTTTCTTTGTAAGAAATAATAAGAAAATGTACTGTCTATACAGCAGTTGGGCAATATTTTGAGAGAGAAAAACTTTTAAAGAAACCTTGATATGCACTCAGTAGTGTCTTTAAAATCCAGACCTGAATATTTTGCTCACCTGAATCTGTTTGCGCCTTGGTCATTTCATCCAAATAACTCTGTTATTGTCTGACAAAGTGCATAAATCCCACCAGATGGGGTTTTTCTTTGTTTGTTTGTTTTTGTGCCTTGACTATTCCTCATTAGAGTGGAACGATATCATTTGGTAGGATTTATTAATGGCTTTTTTCAGCAGATGGGTATTTACATTAAAATATCTGTCCCTTCCCCCTTGCTTTTTTTCTTTCTCTTCTGTTACAAATTAATACTCTTGAGTCAAGCACTACAACTATCCAGAAAATGTATCTGCAAAGATACAACAAATTTTTATAATCTAGTCCCAAACATATCCCAAAAGAATATAACAGCATAGAAGCCTGACATGTTGGCTTTGTGTAAATAGGCAAATAGGCATAACTCTCTTAACATTTATGGGTCAATGCTTATTTAAACCTGCTGTGGATCTATTACAAACTGTCAAACTGCAATCCTTTTGATATATATAAATATATATATATATATATATATATATATATTCACAAATGTATGTATGGTACTGAGATCAGGCTGACAGTTCCTCATATCCTCCTTCTGACCCTTCTTTTAGATGGGTGTCACAATAGCAAATCTCCTGTTGCCTGGGACCTTTCCAGTTAATCAGAACTGCTGACAAATGACAGAGAATATCTTAGCAATCACCTCCACCAGATTCCTCAGTACCTCAGTGGATCTCATTTGGCCCCATGGACTCCTACAGTCCAGGTGGAGTAGCAGGTTGTTAAGTGTTTCCCCTTGAATTATAGAACTTTCCAATAAAGGATAGATATTCTCCTTGTCCCTCCTTTGTTATTAAGGTATTTGTAAAAACCCTTTTTATTATCATTTACAGTGGTAACCAGATTAAGCTCTAGCTGGGCTTTTGTAGTTCTAATTTTCCATCTCATATCCTAGCAGCATTCTTGTACTCTTCTCAAGATGCCTGTCCCTTCTTACAAAGGTGGTAACCTTCTTTTCCTGGAGTCTCAGCAAAAGCTGTTCTTTTAAGATTTCCTCCTAAGGAAAAGTCCAGACTTCAACCCCTTTTCCCTACAGGACTGTCTCTCAAGGTACTCTTTCAGCCAGAGCCCTAAGGAAGCCAAAACTGGCCCTCCGGAAGTACAGGCTGACTCACTCCTCACTTCAGCAAAAATAAAGAACTCTATCTTATCGTCTCTTTGTCCATGACTTCTGACCACCACATTTCCCACCAGTTTTTCTATGTTTGTGAACAGCAGGTCTAGCGCGGCACCTCCTCTGATCTCTCACCAGCTGTGTCAGGAAGTTATACTCCATGCCCTGAGGAACCTCCAAGACTGTTTCCATTCTGCTGTATTGTATTTCCAGCAAACTTCTGTAAGCTGAAGTACCCCGTGGGAACAAAGGCTAGTGATTGTGTGACTTCTGCAAGCTGTTTGTAGAATGCCTCATGCCTCATCCATCTCTTCATCCTGGTTTAGTATTATGTAAAACTCCCATCAGGATGTCAGCTTTGTTGGCTTTCACCTTATCCTTGCTGGCATAGACTCAACCCTATCATTACCAGCAGTGAGCTGTACAACACTGAAACACTCACTAACATAGAGAGCAACACCACCACCTCTCCTTCCTTGCATATCCCTTCTGAAGAGCTTATAGTGATCCACTGCAACACTTAAATCACAAAAGTGATCCCACCATGTTTCAGTAATGGCAACCATAGCATAGATTTCTTGCCATGCAATGGCTTCTAGACTGCTCATTTGTTATCCATGTTGTGTGCATTGGCATAAATGCACTTTGTCTGGGCTACTGGTCTTACCTCTAAGGCTGGCATACTGCCCCTAGGCTCAACAATAGAGAGCCTGATTTTATCTCCTTCCCCCTCCAAACATAGTTTAAAGCCTTCTCAGTGAGCCTTGTCAACTCTAGGGCTAGAACTCTTTTCTCCCTTTGAGGTGAACCCCATCTGTCTCCAGTAGGCCCCATTCTGGAGATGGTCAAGTCCAGGCTAGATGGGCAGCCTGATTTATTGAGTTGCAACCCTGCCTATGGCAGAGGGTTTGGAACTAGGTGATCTTTGAGGTCCCTTCCAACCCAAGCCATTCTATGATTCAATAAAAAAAAAAAAACCAACAAAATTCTGTTGATGGCATCAACCTCTTAGCCATCTGTTGATCAGGTATGTTTTCCTTTTCCCATCTGTAGCCCTTCCTGACCCTGAAAGGATTGAGGAAAACACCGCCTGTGCTCCTGCTCCTTCAACTAATTTCCCCAGTGCTCTAAAGTTCCTTTTGATAGCTCTCAGACTTCACTCTGCAACTTCATCACTGCTGACCTGAACAAAAAAAAGTGGGTATTGATCAGAGGGACACTCTAGACTTGGGAGCTTCCTGCTAATGTCTCTGATCTGGTCCTCAGGGAAGCAATGGGTTTCTCTGTGAACAGTGTCTGCTTGGTATATCAGGTCCTCTGTTCACTTTGTATGGAACTCACTTGTGATAATTCCTCTTCTTTTGTTCTTGGCAGAGGCAGTCTTGAGGTGTGGGGTTGACTGACTCACCCTAGATAACTTCCTGGATAGACCTTCACCAATATCCTCGTTTGTCTGTCCCTCAAGTCATAGAACTTCATACCTGTTGAGCACCTGAGGAGATGAAGTATACTAGAAGGAGACTCACCTGCTATCCCGAGCATGGACCTATTTTCATTCCTCCCTGTCTCTTAGGTCCCCTTCTTAAGCCTGTGTGTGAGAAGGTAAGGGATCCTCCGCTTACTGCAAACTGTCCCCCTGGTGCACTTCTTGCGGGGCTGACAGACTGTGGCTACACCAGTCTATTTCACTTAATCTCATTTAATGACATGCTATATAGATATTAACTTTTTTTTTTTTTTTTTTCATAATGCACTATAATTCCAATTTCAAACAAAACTTGACAAGAGAATCCTATGAAGAATATTTGAAACATGAAATAAGGTTCCAAATATAAGATCCTTCTGAGAAGTGCCACCATGTTGACAAATGATATAGAGTGGCAATACAGAATAGGTGTCTCCATGACTATTATTGATATGTCAAGAAGATTAAGAAAGTTGATTACCCTCAAATTTAAAGCGAAGAAGCAAAATGATGTAATTTAAACAGTTTTTCTAGAAACTGAGTATTTTATTCTTATAGTGAACTGAAGTTCTTTCTCACACATCATTAATAGATGTATAAATGCCATGAAGTAGATGATTCAGGGTGATTTTATTTTGAAAGTACTTGATTGTCCTTCAGAGGATAGGTATCTGCCAATAATCACTATGGGCAAACTCCATATAGGCAAATCAGATGTCAAACTCTTTTTGTAACTTTGTATTAAAACAACATAAAATATCTTACAAATATCTATCTATTGGATGCAGACATACTCAAAAGAAAGAAGTTTCCATTGGCGTGTTGGGTAACGCCTGCTACAAAGGAAGCAGTTAAACATAAATCAAATAGTGTATTTCAGAACTGTTAAAAGATGTATTCTTATTTTCTTAGCTCTCTATTTTATTCCCACAGTGAATGTATCTCCCATTTGGGGAAAAGTGGCTTTACATAAAGAAGAGATGTGTGATCTTCTTACTTAGCATGTATTTAGACCAAAGAAAGTCCATTTAGCTGACAGAAGCTGAACAGAGAAGGGTGCCCCCAGTACACTCAGACATCTGTACAGGTCCAGATTGTATGCCCCAAATTCATGATTGATAGCTTCTTGTTCTTTTGGGGAGACTTACTGTCTTTACAATGATATTACGTCTATGTAACATCAGTTTAAGTATCAATACTTACCTTTCTTTTCCTGTTTGTTTCAAGGGTCCAGAGTACAAATAGAGAACGCAATCATACTGGGATAAATAACATGCATAATATTACACATAACACAGACTGAGGATAATGTAGCAGCAATCTCTTCCCAAATTCTTCCAAGGTGAGGCTACCAAACAACTCCTTTCTTTCAACTTTATCTGCTGTACATAGTAATGTATATTTGTTCAAAATCCAGTTCCTTCTGATTTATGCTAATGATGTTGGTCTGCATCATAAGAACTGGAAGTTGTCTGTACTATCTATAAAATGCATTGTAGTGCCATCTCACTTTATGCCAGCTCAGACTCTGACTAGCACAGGAAGACCATTTATTGAAAGAGCAATAGTTTCTATTTTATCTAATTTTTCCTGGACCTATAAGTTAAAAACTGTTAATAGCTTTTTTTTTAATGACAGTTTGCTGGGGACAAATCTGATTTACATCTGGATCTAGAGTTGCTATGGTTACAGATTTGGCAGATGGTACTTTTTTTTTTTAAAAATGTTTTTTTTTATTTCTTTAAATGCATTTCCACAGTTTAGAAAAGAAATCATTAAATTACGTGATTTGCTGAAAAGAGTTTAGTGAAGAAAAGGACTTCTTCAAATGATAAGTATAATTTGAGGTTTGTTTTGCATCATCTGTAATTACCATATAACATTATGTGTAATTAGAAAACATTTTAGCAGAATCACATTATTTAAATTTATCTTCTCCAGAGCTGAATGGTTTTATTCTCACAGTGAACAGAAGGATTTGTTTGGGAGTGCTCAATAGCAACTGCTCCTATTGCAGGAATGAGTGTAGTCAAAGTAGATGCTGTGATATTCAAGAGGCAACCTTAAGATCACATTTGATTTTCATGGCATTTTAATCTTGTAGAAGAAGGCAGTCACTTACAACAAAGTGTTGTAAGAAATATTCACAATTAGATATTTCTGGAAATTCTTAGCAACACAAATTTAAATTTAATTATTACAGGTGTAAATCTGATACTGAATATTGATCATAGCCAACTAAAATTATTACTTTCTCTGGAAACACTCTTACATATGTATTTCTTAATTATTTGCTTTGTGGACTGTGCAGTCATGCTCTCCAGTGAATATTATCACAATCATCATGTGAAGAGAGAAGAACCTGAAAATTCTGTCTGCGATAAAGGAAATCTGGATGAGTCGATTATCCAGATGGATCCTGGACTTCCTGGTTCAGACTACCTGACTGCCAAATCTTCTTGCTATTAACCAGAAAAAAAGGTAGGATGTTAAAAAAAAATTACCACTATTCACAACTTTTATTGCTATGATATAGATTTTTGTAAGAAAAAGTAATGGAGGATAGTGCAACACCTAGAACTTGGCTGTGTTGAACTTTGTTTCATGCAGGCCCAATTTTTCAAGCTTATCCTGGTTCCTAATCTAGACTCTGTTCTACTAAATATCTATAAAAAACTGTAGTCTTAATCAACAGTCTAAATGTGTAAACGTATTATGCTGGGACAGAGTGCTGATCTTGATTTAAGGCAAAGGAACTACAATTTGGTTAGATGACAAAACAGCACATACTGTCGTAGTGTATTATGACAGAGATGGTAGAAACTAATTAGTTTCCATTAGAATCCCATGCTTAGTTTGTCCTAGATTTTTAAAATAACATTTTATTATTATTATTATTATTATTATTATTATTATTATTATTATTATTAATTATTATTTTAGCAAAAAGACATACTTCTAAGGAATCTCACAGCTGAGTGGTATTTTTCACTCCTAACTTTTTTCTTTTACATGGTCACTAAACTTTCTGTATATTTTTGCATACATTTGATTTTCTGTCTTGTCTGGATCTACTCAGAATCTTTGGAAACTTTTGACCTCAGAATATGCATAATTTTATAAAGAATTGTTCAACTCCCTCATCTCACAAGGGCAGAAGTTAAGAAGAGAAAGAAAACACACCCAAATCATAAGAAAAATAAATTTACTATCAAAAATTTTTGCCACATTCACTTAAGAAATTCCTTAAGGGTTCATTGCCATGGTACAACAAAGAAAAAACATGTTCCACTGAGAAATGTGAATGATTTGACGTGAGGCTTTTGCATTATAATTAGTCTAAGAACATTTTAATTGCAAAATAATTTTAAAAATTTGTATACAATCACAGTTTAATACATATATCAACATTTTGTACATATACATATTTATTAATCAAAGCCAAGTTCCTGGAAAATTAGACACATACATTTTGCAGATATTTTTATTAGCTAGAAGTCAAGACTAAAATAACTTCATCTTGAATTGTCATGTGGAGTGTTTAGAATGTAAATTAAAACCAGCCAATTGTGTCTTTCCCTTAGGTTCACAAGAAGGTTAGAAAAGAAACTGTGTCTAAACAGAGTCAGAATAAGACTGCTAAACCATATGGCTGTTAGTGACCATGGAAAAAAAAATTTATTGGCAAGGCACGAATATGCAGAAATTTGCAGTCCTTGTGCAAGATTGTTCAGTAAGTTATTCCAAAAGAGATATTTTCTGACTAATATGCTACAAATATTTTTATTCAGAAATGACAATGGATTGCCTGTTTTTTTTTTTTTTTGGAAGTGGGAACTTTCTCTCTGCACATATTTGGAGGAATTAAATCACTGCACTTCCATTAGTTTTGACTGCTAGAGAGGTTGGTCTGCTCCTCTATGCTTGTCCCCTACAATGCAGCTGCCACTGTATTCAGGCGTACTTCAACTTTTTCCTCTTAGATTCAGGAAGATAGTGATCACTTGTTTGCAATTATCTAGTGTTCAGATTAATAGGGGTTAGCTATGACAAAGATAATTTTTTTTTTTATTTTTATTTTTTGTGGAATGGAACAAGGAGTCTCAGGGAGAGCTCTGTATTGCTGCAATGGGTCTACGGGAAAGTGTTAATACTGAAAATATTCATTACTCTGCTATTTCAAGATATTGTCTAATCTGCTCTGTTCATTTAATTTCATTTTTCCTCTTTGCAAACATAATCAAAAGTCCTTTGAAAAGACATTAAAGTCTTGAAGAAGAGTACAAGTTTATATCCTGGTCTCCTTGGAAGAATCATAAATGCAAAGGAGGGAAGGGAAGTTCTTTGTTGTATTAGGGGTTGACAAAAATGCGGAAAACCAAAGGAAGAATGAAATAAATAAAATCATCTGAATAGCATTGTGGATAAAAGAGTAGAGGTAAAAAAAAAATACAAAAAAATAAAAAAAATGCACCAGCAAAACCAAAAAAAGTGAAATACTTTCCAGGGCCTTTGACAGGCATGAAATTGGTAAGTAGAAACTGCTTCCTTCTCTCAAAACCTATGATGAGAGCGAGGTACTTTTTAGCTATTTTTTATTTTCTTAGTAAGTATGATATAATGTTTCATTGTGAATATGGTAAGCAAAGTTAAGATTAATGGAAAATTGGAAATGCGACTCCCATCTTCATTAGAATATAATGCACAGAGACTGCTGCTCTCTGCAGGAATGGTAGACTGTCTTAAATGACTGTGAAAAATTTCTGCACTTTCTTTCACTGTGTATGTGAGAAAGTACTTGATAATTTCATTCATCCATTAATCAGTCTATCAGTCTATCTATCTGCCTATTTACATATATAATACATGTGCTGACATATTCATCTATACACAGTCTGCACAGACAGGATACACACGTATATGTATATATAAGTGTGCTCTGAAAGTAACGCCTCCTATTTTATTATGTTGGCCCACAACATGAGGCAGATGTTGATGATGTGGCACTAAAGATTGAACCTCCCTGCCAATATTGCATTACATTTTATTGCCATGCAACAGACAGAAGCAGAGGAGCAATCTAACAAAGTGGCATCTGCCATGGAAGTATGAAATAAAGGTGTGTCACGGAATTCCTTCATGTGGAAAAAAATTACACACATTCACGTTCATTGATGCTTGCTGAACAATTATGGAGACCGAACAGTGGATATGAGCACAGTGAGATGATGAGTGATCTGTTTCAGCAGTGGTGACAGCAATGTGAAAGACAACCCATGGCCATGCAAATTTTTAGGAGAACAGCATACAGGCTCTTGTTCAGTGCTGGTGGAAATGCAGCCAATGGAACTATGGTATAAAATAGTGTTTTATAGACGAGAATTTGATCTATCAAATAGTTTTATTGTGCTCTTTGTAGCTGTTTTAGTTTCCATGGAAATAAATAGGACGCATTACCTTCAGAGTAATCTACATATACATACACAAGTAATTTTATATATGTCAGTTACTGTATCTAGTACAATGGATTTGCAAGCACTTTTAATCCTTTTATTGAAATATTGAAAATATTTTTAAAATTTAGGGATAAATTGGCTTAGGATACTTAAATTTAACTATCTATTCATTAATATTTAACAGTTTCAGAGAAATGAGTCAGAAAAATCTCTATTGCAGAGATGTGCAGATAAAATCAGATAATTATTTTACTAAAGCATTAAGCCTAAATTGTGAAGGCTTTTTAATTAACTATTTAGTACTTCTGAGAACATATAAACAATGTATATTTTCCACTACAGAGATTGATATAAAAGTTCTAAGCTATATGTGTTTGTGAAAGAGAGAGTGCATTGTGTAAGAAATGACCATTCAAGCTGAGTTATAAATGTCCTATTGCCACATTATAATATAGTTAAGTTCATAATAAGAGATATTTTGGAAGTCTTCATGAAAACTTAATTCCAAATGCAACATTGTTCTTATTTTATTCTTTGACAAAATCACCACTTAATTAGAAATTCCATTTGGGACTGTTTTTTTTTTTTTTTCCATACCTCATTATATGTGGATTTAAAATGCAGAAGAATAATAGCTTCCTATATAATTAATTATTTAATTAAATTACAGAGCTCAACACTCTCAAAGAAGATTTTAGTGGCTGCTATATTTGCATTGAAACTACTGCACATAAAGCTCAGAATATACAGTGGCTGGTGAAACAGTGCATCAGATTTTAAAACATTTTGAATAAAATCTATCTCTGTAGATTAAAAGTAACTTATCTATCAGATACTAAAGAAATTTTAATAATTGTGTTTTTTGGTAACGAAATATTTATCATTATACATACATTTAGCATCATCACATTTAGCTGTCTAGCTGTTTATTTGAGAAAATCATGATCCAAAATAAGAAGGAAGATAAGATACTGGTCTGACATATTAAACTGGTCTAATAAATCGCATACTAAGTAACAAGTATACTTTATTCGCTTTGAAGAATCTATTCATCGCCCCAAATCATGGGTGGATGATCCATTTGAGCTTTTCAGCTCTCAAGATCTTTTCAGTCCTTTCTTAATCTTGCCCCACTAGATCAAACTGGGCAAACTGAGCTCCAGAGTTCACAGAACTCTGTTAGAAGGTGCTTTTTCAACTTAAATGAAATTATTTCAGCTTGAGTGCTTTTGGTCACTGCCACTCAGTGATATCACAAAGTGAGCTGATGTTGCAAAAGTAAGACAAGAACTGTTGTATTATATTACGTTTTCTCTTTCTCTGCTCTTGTGAAGATCTATACATTTAAGTATAGGAACTATTCATAAGTAACTAATAATCCAAGCTATATAGAAATTATTTTCCCAGTAAAATTACTCTCAAGAATACCTAATAAATTCATTAACTAGTGAAAACTAACTACCAGTCTGTCCCCCACTCATTGTATTTAATTGAAAACATCATAAAGGTTCCCGTGTTAGGGATTTGGTCTGCCTTTCTTATGTATGGGAAATGAAGTGTTCTTCCAGAAGGCAATTCTTGGCTCCAGAGTGAAAGAGGATTTTAAGGAAAATTCCTTTAAAGTAGATCTATTAGCAATTTTCTAATATTTACATCAAGAATTCCTTTTTCCTGACTTCCTTGTAAGTATAGGGTGTCCGTCATTCTCAAATTGAACCATATCAAACCCTACTTATCCTTCAACTTTATCCTGGATATGACTGTATGATTTGGTCTATAACACTCTCAGGAAGTAAGAATGAACTTAACATTCCTCAGGTTGTTGTATCAGGTTATATCATGGATTATGATCTATTCAATATATGACGTCAGTACTATTAGTTGATGAAGTTGCATTAACTATTATGTATGAAATAGGGAGTTCCGTGTCCTTGTACATCTGGTACACATTAGGTTAGATAAGCTATGTCTGGGGAATTTTTTCTGAACCTGGTTTAAGAATGGGTCAACATACTGTTAACTTATACATCTCTTTGACATTCAAAATATTCCTTGATCTTTTTTTTTTTTTTTTTCCTTGATCTCTTAGGTTTGTTTGTTTTGTTTTCTTTATCTGTGATTGTTTCTTACATATGATTAGATGATTTTTGTTATCAAATGCAGATGGTGCGTGAGTTGAGGACAGATGTAAATCAGACACTAAGTTGTGCAGTGCAGTCTTGTGAGATAAGATAAACTATTCCTTGAATAGTGGCACATCTGGCTATGCTAGTTAGTAACAAAATGGTTACTTTGAATTACTCTTCATTTCTTTTTTTGCCCCTAAGATTGAAAGACAGTTTTTGTTTTGCAATTATAACAATCACAGTTAGCTTTGATAAGCTGAGACAATTATAGCAGCCTAAATACATCTCAAACCCACAGGGAATATGTACTCTGTAGACTGCAGAAAAGAAAAGCTCTTATGATATTTTTAGTTTCATAGAATCATAGAATCGTAGAATCACAAGCTTGGAAAGGACCTACAAGATCATCTAGTCCAACCATCCTCCCATTACCATTGCTACCACAAGCTACTAGACCATATCTCGTAGCTCCTCATCCAGACACCTCTTGAACACAGCCAGGGACGATGACTCTACCATCTCCCTGGGCAGGTCATTTCAGTGCCTGACCATTCTCAGAGAGAAAAAGTTTTTCCTTATGTCTAATCTGAACCTCTTCTGGTAAAACTTGTGGCCATTTCCTCGGGTCCTGTTTGTTGTCTGGGAGAAGAGGCCAAACCAAAACCCTCTTCATCACAACCTCCTTTCAGGAAGTTGTAGAATTCAATGAGGTCTCCCCCAAGCCTCCTCTTCTCCAGACTAAACAATTCCTGCTCCCTCAGCCGCTCCTCTGTTTGTGTGCTGTGAGAGGGAAAGAAGTCAAACTGTGATGGGTAGGAAGAGCAGCAAACAAAAACAACGCTTTTTACATGTGCTAAGCCTACTAAATTGAAGGAAGACCAGTTATTCCAAACCCAGAGCAATATCACAGAAATAAAAAGGATAAGTTCAGGACTGCTGATGTGGAAAAGGTGAGATCTCAAGAAGGAGGACTTCTTTCTGAAAGATGAAAATGAAGGATTGGAGAGGGACTGGAGAGGACTCAGTACAGCCCCAAACAATATCCATGTAGAGCAATGCTATTCATACATTGAACAAGCTGTAAAGATTACTAACCTTTGTTGCCCCAACCATCTTAGTGGGAAACTTCATATAGTTGAAGTGATCTTACAC
Organism: Phasianus colchicus; assembly: GCF_987193195.1. Taxonomy (NCBI): domain Eukaryota; kingdom Metazoa; phylum Chordata; class Aves; order Galliformes; family Phasianidae; genus Phasianus; species Phasianus colchicus. The sequence goes on from NC_143436.1 coordinate 41,856,242, forward strand.
TCTAAGAAAGAACAAGTCTATGATACCATTTTCCAGTCTGTTTCTTGCACTTTAGTTAGCATGTAGAGAGGATTACAAGGACTTACATCTTGGCACCTGAACCAGGACTATCAGATTATCTCCTTTGCACATCAACTTGTTTTTTTTTTCCAGTTCTAAATGCTCAAATAGCAGTAGGTAGATAAACTCAGGATTTTAGTATATAAAATGTTCCCTTGTGACTTTTTTTAAACAAAAGTGAAAATCATATGTAGTATGATCTACACAACCAGAGAGCAGGAAGCACCAGGTATCACAATCCAAAGAAACAACAAAAAAACAAAATAACAACAAAATAAAACTAGACCTATGCTTTGCCTCAGTCATTGTCTGAAGACTGACAGAAGCTTACTTCATATTATCATGTCTTTTCTTTATCCATAACACTATCCAAACACTTAGAAACACACCACTTAGCCACAGACAGAATTGCTCCCAGAACAGCATCTTTGATACAGAACAGTCTATCTGTGTCTATGCTCTCTCTTTTTTTTTTTTTTTTGCCTCTTTTATCACTTAGAAAGGAAAAAGATACACATTCATTTTTGCTACCTAATTTCTATCTTCCTCAGTTCCTGTACGATTTTTCAGATCCATTCCTGTATAATTTAACAGTATGGAGGGCTTTTGAATATGATCTTGTGTGAAAGGATACTACTAAATTAAGTTCTATTGCTCATTCAGAATGAATGTCTCCTATTTTTGTGAGCAATAACTGTAAATGCCAACTCTCTACATTAAAATATTGGAGTCGTTAAAGCTACTTTATTAAAGAATCACCAAAGTTGGAAAAGACCTCTAAGATCATCTAGTCCAACTGTCCATCTATTACCAGTATTTCCCACTAAACCATGTTCCTCATTACTACATGTAAATTGTTTCTTGAACACCTCCAGGACTCCATCACTTACCTGAGCAGCCTTTTCCAGCACCTGACCACTCTCTCAGAGAAGAACCTATTGCATAAAGCTTCTCAGTTCTTTGTCTGTGGCACCAAATGGAAGTCAGGGAAAGTACAAATCTTGCTCGTAGGGTCTCTCATGCTCTCAGCAGAACTTTCTCTTGCTCACTCATGTTCTAGCAGATAGTACAGTTTTTGTTTTTGAATTCTTTGTTTTGTATCTATTTATTTTTCTTTTACTGAACAGTCATGATTTTTTTTTTTTTTTTGTTTGAGGAAGATAATATTTATATTTAAAATAACAACAAAACTGTGGCAGTAAATATGTATGTACAGCATGAGTAAGCGTTATTAGAAAGAATAATAAATGTTTGTATTAACAAATAGTTCTCTCAATAGACCTATGAGTTCTGAAAAGCAATAGTTAGAACACAATTTATAAAGAAAACATCTAAATAGACCAAAATTTGCCTAATAAAAATGAAAGTACAGCAATCAAACTCAGAAAGTCTCACAAACAAAATATTTCCTTAACCACCCAGAGAAATTCTTTCAAATGGGGCTGAAAAAATCCCACAATGCATGTACAGAAGCCTCTTGGCTAGCATAGTTCCAAATATCAGATTTCAATTAGAATTGCTCTTGTGGGTCTAAATATTGACCAAAGGGGGAGATTTTGAAGTGGCAACAATATTTGAAATATTCTTTCTGGGATTAATCTGTGATTCATGCAGAAAGAATTAAGAGAACTTGTGACATCAGGAAAGGAGAGAGTATAAGGGCTCAGCAGCACCTCAGAATAAGCTCGTAATGGAAGTAATTTTAGAACCAGGAATTATTTAAGTCTATGTGGTATCTTTTTCATCAATGGTTATTAAAAATGTTTCATAGATAAACAATTCAGGAAATCTCTGAAGTACAGATAGAAGTTGGGAACAACATTAGAATGCATGTAGAGAGAATAATCATGTATATCATAACCTAGTCACCTCCCCACATTATACTTTCATTGCTACTCTCAAAGAAAGGAAAGCTCTATATGGTCCTATTACCTTATCCAGTGCACTTGTGTTTTGTCAGTGTAATATTTTTATACATTTATTTATCCTTCTAAATAATCATAGAATCATAGAAGCATTAAGGTTGGTAAAGACCTCTAAGATCATCTAATCCAAATGTCTAACTACCACCACCATGCCCACTAAACCATGTCTTAAACCAAATTCTTTACAGAGAGAGTAGTGAGGTGCTGGAACAGGCTGCCCAGAGAGGTTGTGGATGCTCCGTCCCTGGAGGTGTTCAAGGCTAGATTGGATGGGGCCTTGGGCAGCCTGGTCTAGTATTAAATGAGGAGATTGGTGGCCCTGTCTGTGGAGATTCATGATTCTTTAGATCCCTTCCAACCCTGGCCATTTTGTGATTCTGTGATGTCCCTCAGTATTATATCTAAACATTTCTTGAATGCCTCCAGGGACAGTGACTCTATCACTTCCCTGGGCAGTCTGTTCCAGTACTCAACCACTCTTTCAGGGAAAAAGAGTTACCTATAACTGTGTCCAGAAATTATATTTTTTTAAAAAACAAAATTTGGATGGCACACTTTTACTATTTCTGAACACCTACCCAAATGATTCAAACTTACATGCTCTCTTCCTTTGTTCTCACTTCCTTTACATTCTCTGTGCCCTTCTACACAGTGTCATAGCTCAAAAAAGAGATCTGGGAAGAATATCATGCCCTATTTAGACTTGTGTATGGTCTGTTGGTTAAGACACTTTCTCTGAAAGCTGATGCTGTATGTAAAAAGTATTAAAACTAGCAAAATCTTATGAAGTATCTCAACTGCTTAACAAACTTTTATGACACTGACTTTTGAAAAAAATAAGGGGATGGTTTTCAAAAATCTTTTTTTTCATGGTATTTTTGATACATTGAGTGATCTCTGCAAGAAGAATAAAGTGAGATTCTCTTATGAACTGAATAAAGTATGTGTCTTGCAGATGCAGTCTTACTCTTAGCTTGTATGAGATTCACATAATGCGAGAGATGGATAAGTTGTGAGTCACCATAGCCAAAGGCAGTATACATAGAAAAGCTGTGCTTTCAGTGGCATTAATTTTCAAAAGGCATATGAAAAGTAGACCGGAGGATTACATTTGAAGACAGTGACAGAGGAGATATCAACACAACACAGAAAGCAAAGCTAGATACTGAATTAGCCCACTCCATTGGCACCAGAGTCTGAACCTTACTGTTTGGTAGTCACTGTAATTACATTTTAGTGGTATATTCTCTTTGCAACTACCCATTTTTCTCCTTTTCTGTTATCAAGAATTAAACTTTTTCTAAACAGTGGTGTATTATATTAAAATTATAATTTTTTTTTCCTGAAGGTACTCTGGTGATCATAAATCTTTAGTGGATTTATTTCCTTTGAGGTAGTAAATCCAGAAATGTAAAAAGGCTGACCTTCTAGATGCCTGTAACATGTGGTGTGTTTGCCTGTAAAAGAATTTAAATTATTTTGAAAAAGAGTATTGTCATATACTAGTATATGTTGAAAAGTATTCAGTGAGTCAGCATCTCCCTGACGAAGGTATACACCCTGCTGTGAGAACACAAGCTTCATGTAATGGCTTATTGTCACAATCATCATAATGCTTTTGAATTAACGATATTGTGAACAGTAAAGTTCATATTTGTTAGACTTATGCAGTACACCTAACAAATTTGTTAGACATACAATATAAATTGGGACCTTAAAGGCATTTACATGCAAGAGTATCTAAACAGGCTTGATTAAGAGACAGATATGGAATTGTTCTGCCCAATCAAGACAGGAGCAGTTGATAGACTCAGCCACAAAATTTAGATTTCTTAAATGTGTTTAATTAAAAAAAAAAATATGTCCCTGACTATTAGGCACATTACTGTGAAATGTGTCCTTATACTCACACTACTAAATTAAACCAAAATTGGTTTGTGGATGCTAGTTTCCTATCCATGCACAGTGTCAATTTGTCCATGGTGCCCATGCAAAACTGTGAGCATGACTTTTTTTTTTTAAATATATTTTTGGTGCAATGATGAAGTTTGTCTCTGCTTGACTCTTATCTTTGATGAATCTTCATTCTTGAGTGTACCATGTACCATGCTCACATTTAAACATGATACAAGTCTGATGACATAGCAAAACCATTTGGCATTATCCAATTGAATTTTTGAGTCAGATGTAGATGTTTAAAAAAGGAAAATGACAGAGGAGTTTATTAATAATTGAGAAGGATTTGATAGATAAGATTATTGTTTGGCCTTTTCATTATGTTTCCCGAAGTTCTCTTTGAAGCAACTGTTTCCTCTCTGTCTGCCAGACATATCCTGTGAAATGAAAGTAAGTATGACAAGCGAGAAACCTCACACAGACCTGCCGTAAGCCTTGGAAACTCTTATCCGAAAGTTTCTTTCTTGTAGTTCATTCCTCTAACCTTCAAAGGTTTCTACAGCAGTCCTAAACACTTAGACAGAAATAGACAGCTACTATATATTTGATGGTTTCCATTTCTTGTGGATCACCTCGGGATTATCCAAGTCTTTTGCTGTCTCAAGTTATAAGATATGGCCATTCTCTTCACTTACACATGGATCACAAATGTGACTGCTAGAAAAACAAAAATAATATTTTACATATGTACTGGATCTTTTACCCAATGTTCAGTTACATTCTAAAGTAACCTGGCAATGGCATATGTGCATCACTAATCTACCTTTTTTTTCACAGCATTGCAGAAATTTTTTCTATTCTATCAAATATTTGTAATTTGTAATTTCTACAGTAAATTAGTTAAATTGTTTCCAAATCCCCCAGTTAATTTTCACAAACGAACTCCCCTATTATGACCTGAATGCAATTTTGTACTTTTTGAACTTTTTTTTTTTATATGGCTGAGTCACTTGCTTGTCAGATGTCAAATGCAGGTGGCATAAACATGGAAACATTTTTTCTTATCATGACAGGTTAGTTTGCCTGTACAGTGCCAGATGTGTACAGCATATAATATTCATCTGTGTTAGAGGTGATTCAATATGAAAGTGCTAGTATACTTCAAATAGTTATAAAATAAAAAGAAAAAAAGAAAAAAATCCTAATTATTTCAAAAAGTGGTTATACATTGCAATTACTTTTTTTTTTGGAACCTCTTAAAAAGAAAACAGCACTTTGTAGGTGTCTTGGAGGTCAAAGGAGCTGTACAATTTTAGCATGAGCTGGAATCCATTGAATAACGTTTGAGGCCCCTAATGAAAGATTATAAACATTATTATTTCTAAGTGCAACCACATGTTCAAAATGGGTACTTAGTATGTTTTAAGTATGAAGATCTGCTTCAGTTTTGCAATATCTCAATAGTAAAAACATCTAGAATCTCCATTTGAAAGGGCATTTGAAAACTGCTGGTGCTTAAGCAATGACACAACAGTAGTTGTTCTCATTTTATCAAAAAAAATATGATTTTAAAGTCTCTGTTCTTCCTGTGCATGGTGAAAATGTCAGTGACATGGGCAAATACAACAGTTTTTTTCATTTTTTTTTTTTGTTTGTTTTTTTGTTTTGGTTTTTTTTTTTTGGAAAGTGTCCATTCCCACTAGCAGGCTGGTTCTTCTTGATAAAAATTAGGCACTTAGAGAATGTAACTAATCTACTCAAATTCAATTACTTTCAAATTTTAGAGTGTTACTCAAAGTTTCTTTGTTATCTCTTAACAGAATAAAATAAAATGAGTTGTTATTATTAAAATGTGGCTCAGAACCACAGTGCAGAACCATTATGCAGAACCAAAATTGCTTTTGAGTTTTCCTGATGTCCAGATTATCTGATATAAAGGAGGTCTCCTTCCTTCCTTTTCCTTCCTTCCTTCCTTCCTGGTATTAATTTCCTGATTCATAGATGAGATAATATCTGACTCAAGAGCAGATTGCATAAGAAAGAGGCAAAAAATAAAATTAAATTCTACAGAACTACCTGCCATGAAGATGAACCTAAAATGGGAAAAACAAGAGCACAAACTTCTAATTGACTCAAGCTGCATCTTTTCATCATCAAGAAGCAAAAATAAAAAGATGTAGTATGGGAAGGGCAGCGATTGCCTGTATTGAATCTGCTGGCCAGAGTCCTTTAGATACTAAATGTCTTCATACTCAAGAAAGGTTCAAGGAAGGTTTCTACTTTTTTTTTTTTTTTTTTTTGTTTTTTTTTTTTTGTTTTTTTTTTGTTTTTTTTTTCTTCCCCCAGATAAGTATTTTCAGTTTCAACTAAAAGGTTTATTTCAAAAAGAAAGGCGATATACATCTTCAGTATCTCTGTTTCTAAAAGTACCAGTACAGACCCTAGGTACTCAAGTATTGTAACATAGATATGGACTTTTGTTTAGGGTCTTTCACATATTATTGACTAAAACATGTACCAGAAAGCACAGCTCTGTTGTCATATGGAGTAAAAATTGGATCTAAAAATCTAGAGATATTTTAATGGGCTTGTAAGGTGTATATTACTCTTATGTGCCTATGAAAAGCAGTTGAAATATTACCAGTATTTGCAGAGGCAGTATTTGTGGTTCAATTCACTAAAGACCAATTTTAATATTAAAGATGTTTTTAGAAGCACCTCAGAGCTGGGCAATGTCAAATTTGGAAAGGTTGAATTAAGTTGTCATTACTACTGTTTCTTGTGATATTTGCCTTAGTGAGTACAGCATCCATGCTATTATACCTTCAAGAATATTTTACGACAGTGTAAGGAGACACATAATTATTTTAAGGATATATATATTCCTTTGCGGATTGAAATGAAGGTTCAGAAGATCCTGATCATGTTATTACAAACATGTGTATGGCAACACAATGCCTGATTTGAATCCATCTTGAAAACATTACCCTGCACAAGAAATATGCTGAGAATAGAGTTACACTGGGCTTACGTGAAGCTATTTGGTAATCTTTGTAATATTTGGTAATCACCTGTTGCTATATATCTTTAACAGCTTGATTCTCTTGCTCAGATTCTGTTCTGCCCTACTAGGATCTGAACCAAAGCTCACTGAAGCCTCTGGGAATAGTTTTAATTAATCAAAACCTTACTGTAGATAAAGTCCTTGAATTTTGTGTAAGATTCAGGATTTTACATAGTTGATTAGCATTCATTTTTATCCTCATTTCTGTGTAACTTACAGATTAAGTTATGCAAAGTAAAAATCCTATTACATTTCAGTCTTCTGATGTTCATGATGCTATGGGCAATCAACTACTCAAGTGAACAGCTATTACAATCTTCCTTCACAGCTCAGTTCAAAAAAATTACTTGTCACTGGCAGGAGATAACAGCAACAGTCAGTTATTTTTTTTGACGAATTTTGGCAGCCTATATTACGCTGTCCTCTTTACCTATTAATTGCATGCCATATATTATTTGACATATATTTAAAAATACAGCTACAAATCTCAATACATTGGTGTCATTACATCCATGGACAAGGGAAGAGCAAATGATGTAATCTATCTGGACTTCAGTAATGCCTTTGAGACGATACCCCACATCATCCTTCTCTCCAAATTGGAATGATATGAATTTGATGGGTGAACTGGCTGCAGGATTGAGTCCAGAGAGTGGTGATCAGTGGTTCAGTATCTGGATGAAGATCAGTGATGAGTGATGTCCCACAGAGTTCAGTGTTGGGGCTGACACTCTTTAATATCATCATCATGTGGGGTTGAGTGCATCCTCAGCAAGTTTGCAGATGATACCAACCTATGAGGTGAAGTGAATGCACCAGAGGGTGAGATGACATCCAGAGGGAAGTAGATTTGACTAGGCTTGAGCAGTGGGCCCAGGTGAACCTCATCAGGTTCAACAAATCCAAATTAAAGATCTTTGACCTGGGCAGGGGCAACCCTCACTACTGCTGAAAAAGTCCTGGGGGTACTGGTGGATGGCAAGCTGGACACAAACCAGCGATGTGCTCTTGAAGCCCAGAAAGCCAACGGTGTCCTGGACTGCATCAAAAGAAGTATGGCCAACAGATTGAGGGACACAATCCTGCCCCTCCACTCTGCATTAGTGAGGTCTCACCTGGAGTACGTGTCCAGATGTGGAGTCCTCAGTACAGGAGGGACATAGACCTGTTGGGGAGTGTCCAGAAGAGGGCTGCAAGAGTGATTCAAATGATGGAATACCTCTCCTGTGAGGACAGACTGAGAGAGTTGGGGCTGTTCAGCCTGCAGAAGAGAAGGTTCTGGGGTAACCTGATAGCAGCCTTTCAATACCTACAGGATAGCTACAGGAAAGAAGGGGACAGACTCTTTAGAAGGGTTTGTGGTGATAGAACAAGGGGAAATGGCTTCAATCTTAAAGAGGGTAAATTTAAGTTGGATATAAGGAAAATTCTTTTACAGGGAGAGTGGGGAAGCACTGGAACTGGTTGTCCAGGTATATGGTTGATGTCCAGACCCTGGAGACTTTCAAGGTCAGTCTGGACAACCCGATCTAGCTGTGAATGTCCCTGTTCATTGCAGGGGTGTTGGGCTACACCTTTAGAAGTCCCTTCCAACTCTAAGGATTCTATGATTCTATAATTAATATTTATTTATTTACCTATTTTTAATGAACAGAGTGACTTATAGTGTATTTTAATTGTTTTAGTTCTGTAGCCATGAGCTGGTTTGCGATGTTATTCATACTCATTAAAACAAATGTTTTATGAAAACATGTGAAGTAGGTGTTTGGGCATTTTTCATCATATTGCAGTAAGATTTTACATTTTTATTTTAATTTTAGTACAAACAAAATTTCTTTACTTGTCTTTCAAGTATGTCTTTCAAGCAACATAGGAGGTATATTTTCTACACGGTTCCATGCCTTTTTTTTTTTTTTTTAAATATATTTTAATTTTACTGCAACAAATTGATCTGAGTATGTAGACATGTAAAGAGGAATGAATATTCTCCAGAGTCTCAGGTTTACTTTGAGCATATACACCCTGGAGGCTTTTCTAGGTCTCAGAGGACTTTAGTGAATCAGAATGAATACAACAGGATGTAGAAAAATGTGTTAAATGATCTTGCATCACAGAAAGAAAAACAAAAGATAAAATACTATAATATTATGTTCAGAAAACCACTGGCATAAGATTCATGATAGAGATTAGCCCTACAATAGTTTGGAACTTTTCCCATAGTAATGGAAGCAATATTTGTAGAGCTAGACATGAGACTCTGTTAACATGGAGAGAAGCCACAAAACTGAAGAAATACGAAGCACATTAAAGTAGAGATGCTATCTGCTGTGTTGTAAGAATCTAATTTTCTGCATCCAGGGGAGTGTTTTATATGAATATACAAATGGTACTTGATACATATACCACTATGCAGGCATTTCTGAATCATAAATGAGTGCTTATCTACAGCAATGCATGAGTTTTTCAAAGCGTGAGAACACTTTCAGCTCTTGCACATTTGGTGCATAGTCACCTTTATTATGTGAGGGTGAAGGTCAACCAGTAGAGAAGATTTTCTTCACAGGGACATGGTTTAGCAGAGGGTTGTTAGAGTTAGGGTAATATGGTTAGGTTGTGGTTGGACTTTATGATCTTTAAGGTCTTTTCCAGCCTGAGCAATTCTATGATTCCATGGTTCTATTATTTTTTTTATGTTCAGAAGGAACCTAGTTTCTTCCAGTGTTTCCTCTCATCCTGCCATTAGGTACCATTAAAAAAAAGCCTGTCTCTGTCTTTGTTACACACTCCCTTTAGATATTTGTACACGTTGATGAGATCTCCTCTTGAGCATTCTCTTTTCTAAGCCAAACAGCATTTCTCTCAGCCTTTCCCTCAGACTTTTCTCAACAGGGGGATGCTACTGTCCCTTAGACAGATAACTAGGGGTGAACACAGGTTTCAGACATTTAAACTTTGTAGTCTCATACCTTTTTAAGATGTACTAGGGTCTCATGCCTGATATTCAGCTGCTTTTTCAAGAATCTGTCATATCAGCTAGTCCAGTATAATTATCCTAGGGTCAAAATGGCACAAAATCCCTACAGTTAGGAATTTGAAACACTCTCCATGTGTCTGACAGGTTATCTTTCTGTACTCTCCAAAAGATGTGAAGTCATACTACTTTACACATTCAAATGCAAGCACAGTTCATAAAAATGAACATTATGATCCGACACCCTCTTCCATGATTTTCCTTTTATTAAACTGCTTTCTTATTTCAGTAACAAAAGAGTATTTTTCTTTGAATAGTACGAGACATTTATATCTTATTAGAAGATTTACAAATCTCTACAACTTCTAAGAATTACTGTGCACTAAGTATTCTACCTTGAAGTCATATTTTCATATTCCCAATGTTGTAAAATATCTATATTAATTTCAGTGACATTTCATTTGGATAATTCCATCTGCTCTAAATCTCACTTTGCCCATCACATTATTTGAATTTCTCAAAAAATTTTGTAATGCCAGTTTTGCTGATTAGTAAATACTTTACTTTGTCACCATGCTCTCACTGTTTTTAAGTAGGAATTTCATACATATTGCGCAGTGTTATTAAAATCCCCACAATGATAGAGCTTCGTTAATTTTCCCTATAAATTAGGCTTAAAATGATAATATGCTGTTGTTCTAGGCTTTAAAAAATGTGACTAGCCTTACTTAGTGTATTGTATGTTGAACTCATAGCAATTTATTCCAATTAACCAGTTTGCATAGTCATAACAAATTTAAAGTCAGCATGCAAAAAAGGAGAAACGTTCAAGATGTCATATCACTGTAAGCTTCATCTGAAGTTTCCTTTTGTGATTTCTTAGCTTTTACTTTCTTCTACTCTTGTGCATTTATATGTGCTGAGTAGAGAGCATCAAGAATGTTAAATGGGGAAAAATCAGTAATGCCAAAATGACAATTCATTGAAAACAACAAATTGGAGCTGTGCTTGTAGTGAAAGTGACAGAAAGACACAGGCAGCTCTGAAACATGCACATCAAGGTTATGCTCTGACAGCTCTGACAAGTGGCACCAGTCAGGGCTCCCATCAATCAGGAATTCTCAGCAGAGGCTGCAAGCACTGAATTCATTTTGTGAAGTGATCATTATTTGCTAGCCAGCAGAATGGAATTGTCTCGTTTGCGTTTAGACATAACCTCATCTGATCTTTGAACCTAAAGCCTCCGTTGTTGCTAATAATATCTGTGGTACTCTGCTAATGATTAATTGTAACAAACTTGTGGTAAATGCTCTGCAAATACCCTGCTAGAAATGGCCCTTACCCAAAATTGCCTGCAGCTTGTTTTGATATTAATTCTATCAGTGCATATGATAAACGAAGGAGGAAGAAATAAATAACTTGAATTTTATTGTGAACTAAGTAATCCATTATTCAAAGTAGATGAAAGGTAAAAGAAAATTCACTTTAACCTATTCGCTTGTGAATAATTGTTATTGAAAGAAAGTGTGTGATATAGTCAGAAAAGTTATGCAAATCAAGCTCAGAGGAATGAAAAAAAAACCACCATTCTGATTAGCAGTTTTCAAGGAGCTTGGTAAGTTTGCAGAAATCAAATAAACTTCATGCAAATATTTTAAGGATGTAAAATGTCTATATAATGAGCACCTTTTATGTGGTTTGGTACCTTTGTGGGCATTGTTTCAGTAGGGAATATTTTGCGTCTGTTCAGTCCTTGCTTCCACAATTCTTCCCCAAATTCTACCTTCTACATTTAAATTGTCTTGGGAGCTGAGGAGCTGTAATTCATCTGGTAGGCCTGCAAGATGAAAGAATTACAGTCTTATGACACTGAGAATTTTTGAGGATAAGCAGTATGTTTCCATGTCTGTTTTTTTAACATCGAGCATAACTTTGCTCTGACTAGATACGCTGAGTAGAACATTTTTAACCTTAAAGACATATATGAGAAAATGTATTCTACTTTGGCCTCTGGTTGTTGGGATAGGCGTTACTATAATGCTGTTATGTTATTACAATGCCAAATGGAATCCAACTGGAGATGTCAAATTATTTGTTTGCTTTAGTTTGTCAGACCAAATATAATATAGAGCAGCATTTAGACCTGATGTGAAGATCAATGTTTCAACAATATATAAAGTTCCCTCAAATCTGTGATCACTACTTTTGTTTTACACTGTTTTTTCTTCTAATGCATAGAAAGAATTTAGAAGCATGATTGTGACTTTCCAGCCTTTCATTTTTCTAATAAAATTGTGCTACCCTTAGATGATGTGATTTGTGCCGTAGCGTGTAGTTTCCTCCCTTTCCTCTTTTCCTTTTCCTCTTTCCCTTTCAACTGTAGTAACTGTGTCCTACCATTTCAACTGTTTTAACTGTGATGAGTCCAGCCATCTCTAGATAGTAGGGAAACTTGGAAAAAAAAAAAAAAAAAAAAAAGAGTACACAGAAAGTAAGAGAGTTGTTAATACACCACTGTTTTACTATGAGTTGAAAAATTAGTCTGGTATTTGGTGCAATAACTCATTTTGCAAACATTGAGGCAGAGAGCCACAGAATTGAGCCAATCCACAGACAGAGCTTGGCAGAACATCATGGTGCTGCAATTGGCACACTCAGTGTTTGGTTTGGCTGTCATGTGCCTCTAGATGAAGGAGGAAGGATTTCTCCTCTCCCCACCGCCCCAGGATATCTTACATGCTATTGTTCCCTTCAGGATTCATATACAAAAGGCATACTCACTGTAGTTTTCTGAATACCTTACTGGTGAATGCGCTTTGCTGCATGGAACATATCCCACTCTTCTAATGTCTATTTCCTAAATAAATTGCTTTGTTCTGCACAATCTATTGTTTCTTTCTTTTCATTTTTTTTTTTTTTTCAAAAGAAATAATAATACATTTAGAAAAGTTTTTTTGAAATAAAATATAATTAGCCTCCTATTTGCTCTAGGGCTTACAGGATAGCATACATCCTGCTGTACATCTACAGATGGATCTCATTTGAACACACATGCAGCATACTGGAGCTGGACATCCCGCTTTCTTAGTTACTGCCTCAGTAAAACTAAAATAATTGTATTTTATGTTGGCACTGGCTACAGCATTTGTGATGTTCAGTGCACTGAAAAGATTCATGGAAAAAGAACAGACTAACTCCGACTTAACCAAAAAATGGTAGGGGTAAAGACTGTAGCTATATTGCCCTGGATTTTCTCTCCAGTGCAAAATAAGAGGGTAAGTCACCTTCTATGTGCGTACGACTGTAAGATGGCTGCTCAGAATTACTGCTATCTCTAAATGTAATAGCTAGCACTGCCTAGCTATCATGTGGGAAGAGAATGTACATTGTTCAGAAGGTGGCAAACTTGCCATTCAAATTTACATCTACCCTATTCAGTTTTCTGCTGTAGCATAGTCCCTTCTTATCATTACACAGTGCAAGTCAAGGCTGGAAGTGACAACCATGAACGCTGGCATGCCTCAGAGAAGGGGAGTCAAGCATGAAAGGCAATCAAAATAGCTCTCACATTTAGAGTGGAACAATTTTTGCATGTCAGTGAGTTTGCATGGTGGGAAATGCTGTAACTGGAGACTGATTTCAGGCATTGATTTGTCATGTATCTGTGTGTGTACACAGTTCAGCTGAAATACTAAAAGATTTTTTAAGAACACAATATTTTTTTTTGTTTGCTTTAAATTAGTTAGTTTTGGAGGTATAGAATCATTTAAGCAATGTTTAAAAAAATATAGTACTTCACATTTTGATTTTAAATGAGCTATGTGTTTAAGACTGGTGTAAATTTGAAAAGAAGACAAGAACTTCAAAAATCCCCCCGATAAGCCAAGATTATCCCTCAAAAAATTTTTTTTCATGTTTTTTTTTTTGTTGTTGTTGTTCTATTAGTTTTATTAACACCTTATAAAACATTCATTTCAATGTCTTCTTCCTATCTTTCACAGATTTCTTGGTTTCATTAATACAAGAAGTCCATTTTTACCACTGATTAGGTACTGGGACTGAGATATCAGCAGTGTTATCAAGAATGAATCTAGTGCATTAATACCGAAAAAAGTATTTAATCAGCAAATTGCCTTCAGCATCTACATCCACCACCTCACAGATCTTGTTAGAAATCAAGAAGTGGCCTTTTCCCTCTTCTATACAGCTTTAACTTACCTCTGGTTGAAAATATGCCCTTTTGATGTATTAATCTGTCAACCTATTTAAGTTCTTAGACCAGATGCTACAATGAGACTTTTCTCACTTCTTCCAGCCCTATCAGCTTGAAGGCAAAACTGCAATTGATGTTTGCCAAGTTCTGCTTTTCAGGAGTTTGTTATTAAGTTTATATCAAACATGCCACTTCTCAATTCACTCTGCAATTGCATATAGCAGCAAAAGAAAAAGAATTAATTGACTGAAACATCACCTTCTCAGAGGTTAAATGAGTATAACCATCTCAAAAACATCATAAGGAAATTCTGCTTGTATCATTTTCTGATAAGCCACCATTATTCCCACCCCAGATCCACTTTTTTATTTCCTGATGATGAGACACTTAATTGATTATTTTTATTTCATCTTTCTGACCTTGACTAAATTAGTCTGCAGTCCTTATGGAAATGTACAGGTTGGATCACTGAGGAACAGACACACAGTGTTCTAATTCAGGTATTGGTTTCATACTTGCATTCCCTAACAGGTTCTATTTTAATTTAGTTTAGACATTCCGGTAAAATATCATACTATGGATAAAATGCAGCATGCACATAATGCCACAAACAGATGATAATCTATCTTCACCATCATCTCACCTTCATTTTTTTTCCTGTGTACATCCTCAGCACATCCCCACATAAAGGAAAACTTTCCCCATTTAACTTCAGCAAGATCCCTCTAAAAGTATATGATTCAATACTTCACCTTCTGGAACTTTAAAGGCTATTCTGGTACACTGATATTTATGAAGGAGGAATATAAAAAAAAGTTGTGAGCTTTTATGAACACAAAAATATTCTCCCAGTTATACAGAATTTCCAGGTCTTTGTTTTTCCAACTGCTTTTGGATATTTCTTAGGATTTCTGCAGGATTTTATTGTAAAATTCATGGTTGAGTTTATTTATAACATCCACGTTGAATTTTCTATCAAAAAACAACCAAAAATTATTTTTTGATTAAACAATGTACAGTTTTTATTCCCAGACAATAATGCCACATTTTAACATTCTTCTAAACTAAATGCATTATTGATTCCTCTCCTCCTAGTATTCCCCTTTCATGTTCCTTGCAAGTTAATGCAAAGTGTAAAATGAAATACAATCATTGAATCCCACCATACTATAATTCATATTTTGTAGCTTTGTGATGTCCTTTCTTTTATTATTTTTTCCTGTGGCTTTTAATTAATAATGAGTATTTATCTAGGTATGCACTGCCTCCTATTCATATAATTTGAGTCAGACTAAAATCTCCATATACTCTCTGTATGAATCAGACAAATCCAGACATCTTTGAAGGCACTCATAATGACTACGAAAACCTGAGACATTTCTCTCTTTCTGAGAGCCTGATACTTAAAAAAGTGAATGTGTATCTGCAGAATTTATTATTCCTATCTGAACCCGGGTAAATTCAGAATCTTCTTATGTTCAGGTTGAGCATAGCCTCCAAATGTCTGAGGTAGTCCCTCAAAGAAAAATGAACGCTCATCTGAATTAAATGTGGTTCAGTCTAGAGATTAACTGAAGCTAACTTTTCGTACAACTCTTCAGCTCTTCACCTAAGTAACACCTTACTTGTATTTTTCTGAGAGTTCTTTGCTTACATTCTTGTATGTAACTTGGTCCAATGCCACATTGAAGTTGTAATTTTCTTTAGTTTTATGGTGTGTTTCTTCAAAAGTGATTTCCTTCTTTGCAGAAGTGACTCCTTAGAAAGTGTTTCAGTGCCAAAGGAAACATAATAAATGTAAAGGAATTGCAGTTTCTTAGAATTTGTGACAATCTAATCTAAGTTTGAGCAATCTTCATATTAAATGTGAGTTCCTTGTCCTGTCAGTGTTAATCTTTGCCTTAAGAACAGTGAGTACTGATTATTGCATGATGCTTTTGTGCATCAAATCTGTGACATACTATGGACTTGTCAGTACAAAAATACGTAAGTAGACAGAGGCTGATAAGTTATATTGTTATTTCTGCAATTAATTTTATCAGAAAAAATAAGAAACAGAGGAACTAATGTGTTAGTCATCACTAGTTTTTAACTACAGTAATGAAATTGTTTAAAAAAATCTGATATTTTCATGGTGCCACTAATATTAAAAAAAACATTGAGACTTTCTGTATGCCTTTAATATCCTATAGAACTTACGAAGGTAAGGTAGATGCAGAATATGAAAACCACAAGTGGCTATGAAAGATATAATTCGTTGTTATATTTTGCAACTTATTTTAATTAAAACGTAGTAATTTCAAACGAGGAATCTAACAGTATAAAAAAAATCTGTGGTCGGTAAAGAAAAAAGAGATTTGATAAATTCTTTCTTTGTGCTATGGTTTTAATAGTTGCTTTTTTTTTTTTTTTTTTATTTACACTGCAGTTCCCTTCTGTATCTTGTCAGATGAATTATATTTAAATGTGTATCAACTCCAGCAATTCTGCTTCAAATTTATTTACAAAACTGTATTTCATAGCCTTTTTTTTGTGTGTGTGTGTGTGTCTTTCTGTACAATATCAGTAACATTACACAGAATTATTTTCTTGTTTGTAGCAAACACAGAATCTATGACTTATACAGGAGATGTGCCCCCTCATCCTCCAAGGGATGGAGGAATGCTGAGTTTACTTCCTCAGACATAATGAACTATTTCAAAGTAAAGATTTTATTCATATTATACAATGCCTGAATTCAGTGGAATTTGTTGGGTCATAAGCCATTTTGGACAGCAACATTTTGCAATACCTTTATTTTCTGAAGATTATACCATGGTTCCTGCCACTTCTTTCAGCAGGATTCCTGCATGTAAACAGTACAATTTAAAGAAAAGTAAACTGTAGATTTATGATGCTTATTATCTGATACGCTTCCAGCTTGTTTATATTTTATTGATTTTAATGATATGAAGAAAAATAATTTTTAATCTTACTGTGCAGATTTAGGAAAACAGTAAACAGATTTGAAAAGTTTCCTTTTTATTTTTACCTCACATGCTACAGAATGGTGGGAAATCATAACAAGTTTCTGGCACAATCTCATCTCTGTGATAGAAAGCATATTTTTATACAAACAGTAGATTCTTCTGATACACATTCTTTGAGAATTTCTTTTATTTTAGTTAAAATAGACTGTGTGGTTAAATGTAATTTTTCTAAGTAAACAAATCAAAAAATGTTAACTAGTACCTTGAGTTTCCTTTCTGAACTCAATGAATTGTGTGATAGGTCCATATCCAAATGGAAAGACAGGCAGGCAGACTTAGAGGCTTGCATTCTTTTCCTAATTGAAAAGAGGTGCTCTGTCTTTCCTAAAACAATGAGAAGATGTAGGGTTACAAAGACTTATAACATGTAGATACCCCTCACTTAGCTACAATAAGCTTTTCATTCTGTTTCTGCTCCCAGACTAGTCAGGTTAAACCACATTTTATACCTTTTACTTTAGTATGCGTCAGGTACATATTATATCGTTCCTGCCTAAAGAGGTAGAGATCCTCCAAAAAACTGTATAATGCCTCCTGCTCTGACAAGTGATTGCTTTTGATCTCATATGCTTGTAGGACACCAGAATACAAACAAACAAACAAACAGAAAAACAAACACAGCACAAAGTTCTTTCTATGCTAAGTTGAATTCTAGTCATAATTGGAAATATATGTTGACCTTAGTGAACTATCCCCTGGCACAGAAATAAATATGCTTACCATAAGTTTAATTTATTGCTGAAAAATAATATCAATAAACAGAAAAACCTTATACAACTCCTTGAACAAAGGAAAGAGTGCAAGACAAATGTTCAGAAATCTACCTGCAGATATAACAAATCCAAATTCATTTGGATGTTGAAAATTGACTATATAAATTGTGATCTTGAGGGAATGAGCAACAAATCTGGATAAAGGAAGAGCTACAGAAGTCCTACAAAATAGCGAAAGAGAAACCTGAGACAGACCTGTTCATCACCACTGTGAGTGGCACAGTATAGCTCTGGATGACGCCGATTGACAACCACAGAGCTGTCCAGGGGGTCACACAATGATGATTAAACTTTCTTTCTTCTTTATCCCTCAGCCAACAGGTGCCATAGGGTGATGCTTTTGATGCTTTTGTTATTTTTTTCTCTCTCTTCTCTTATTCCCCCCCCCCCTCCCAACTAAAACATGGAGACTAAAACATGGAGGCATTCGTTTCTTTTTCCAACTATATTGCTGTGGAGACAGTGTCTTTCTGCAAAGAGGTGGAATTAATAACAGTGAATACATTAACAGAATAATGCAAAACAAGCAAACAAAGAAACACAAAAAAATAAACAAACCAACCCTGTATTTTACACCAGGCTGATCAAAATAATTTGTTAAGCAATTTGATGTCGTTTCTAATACAATTACAATTGTGTACATGATATGCTATCTCAAAGTGAAAATGAAATGAACAGAAGCCTGCACAGACTAATCAAAGGAAAAAAAAAAAAGAAGCAAAAAAATCTTTACAAGCAGTTCTGTAACCTGCTTTCCAGATTACCTGACTTTATATAAAAAGTAAACTGGATGTGGAATGTAAAGAAGAGTTGGAGATACAATTCATGGCTCTAAATAATGGAGCAGTAAACTGCTAGTGGCTATTTAGAATTGGTTCAAGTACAGTTCTCAAGTATGAATATATTAAGTAATCAGTCACAAAGACCTGTGTGACCAATACTATCTCCTATAAAATTTAGGAACACAAACCTGACCTGTAATGAAATGTGATGAAAATTTCTTGGAACTTAATTTTGCCCCTGAATAAAATACAGGAAATTAGATGTTTCTGAAATAAAAAAAAGAAACTTAACTTGATTGTCATAATGAAAAAATCCCTGATTAGGGATGACCAAAGATCAAATGATTGTTGCAGTTATTATGTGACCTTTTGCCATAGCTATGACACATTACCTCCAATTTGTACTGTTAAAACTAATGGACATCTAAAAGATTTCTGAACTTAACTTTAATATATCACTTCTTAGACTGACAGGTGTGTTTTTGGTTATATCTTTAATTTTTGTTTTCAGTAGATATGTAAATACACACACACATTCAAATGAGTTGAAATTTATGTCCCAACATTATGATTCTGACCTTTCATTCATTACTAAAAATAATATTGATAATACATTATTAATTAAACATTTTGTCTTTGAAATTAAGGAATCTAATGGATATTTAAGTTACTACTTTTCCTTGCCTTACAAGACAAGCAGAAAAGTGTTTAATTTCTAATTATGGGAAGTGATTTTTTTCCAGCCAAGTGCACCTAAATGAAATTATGTCACCTTTCTTAGAATGTGTCTAACACTTGAAAAACAAAATGGAAGTTGTAGAAAAGAGTGTTCAATGGAAAGGATTGGATAACAGTAATGGGAGCTTGTGGAGTATGGTATTTACCTGGTTCTTCCAGAAGGGTTACTGCACTTCATTATGTGGAAGTTTAGGTGAGTGGTACTTTTATAGTGTTTTAGGATCCAAAATTAAAAGCAATAACTACTTTCCATTCAGTCCAGCCTACAGAAAAATAATGACCAGAGTAAATATGAGATAAGAATCTCCTCCCCTCAACAAAAATCTGTCTGGCTTTTATAAAATAAACATTAGCTTGATTAATTTGTTTTGAGCATTTACTTACTTTCATTGAAAGACAATGGTTCCAGCACTTTTCAGTAGGTGTCCAGTCTGACATTCTGTATAATGTCTCCTAGGAGTATTAAAACTTCTTCCATGTCTGCAGGTTTCATTGTCTGCCTTACTTTCCTTCCCCCCACTTGGAATCATTATTTTGAGTGACTCACAAGGTCTTAATAACACTGAAAGTTAAGTGAGCCTCTATTAAAATTTAGTGACCCTCAACTTCTCTGCTTGGCTAATTGACAGGAATAATACATACTTTGCTAACATGGAAAGCATTGTTACTGATTGGTATCTCCTGGCAGTTCAGATTTGACATCAGAAAACCTTACAGCCAAACAATTCCTTGGCTCACAATGCATTTAGAAACATGATCAGTGATGTTCACTGATTAATTTTCAAATTTGAGATAAATTCAGTGGTTTCAGTGCTGCAGCTTCAGGGAAGGATACACAACATTTGCCAATAGGTGATGGGCTGACACGGTTGCACCTTGTTCAGCAACATTTCTGTGCCTTTCCATGTTTGGGGATCTGTTTATGCCAGGTTGTCGTGAAACAGAGGTGAGAATCAATTTACTGTCTCCTTAATGCACCTTGTGATGCATCTCAGAGAAAGCTCTCTCCCTCTCTTATGTTCCAGCTTTAAAGAGATAGACTAAAGTTATCTTCAGTAACGGAGTAATGGTTTTCCTTGATGATGTTAAGAATGTTTAATAAAATATGCATATATTGTACTGCTTGCAATTTCAAATATGCATGATATTAACATCATTTTAATTATGAGTTATCTCTAACATAAATATTTTATTCAAATTAATTGCAGATTAAACACTGTGGAGACTCTTTAAATTAGAAGCACTGACTTTGTTTACAGCGAGAATTAACTATATTACAAAATACCTTGATACTGTCAAAATTAAGATTCTGAGACCAGAAGAAGAGAAAAGAAGCATGTGCAAAGGGTACTTTCTCAGGTAAATCATTATTGTAGAGTTGTTCTTCAAGTTCCAATGTATAATAATGGCCAATCTCCAGAGCTTTACCTTATTTAAATTGGTCACCTACTAAAGGGCCTGGGCTGGATTTGTGGAGCATATTAGATGAATAACACAGTATTGTTTTATGGCAAATGCATTTTTTAGCTGCTACGGGGCATACTGCATATAACTTTGGTGCTGACTTATGAGCTTTGACAACACACATCAGGCTGTTTAAATCATTAGAGTGTTATTTTTCTTCCCCTGAGGAATCATAAAGAGAAGCCCCACTAACCTGTTGGCTTCCCTCTGCCCTCCTTTTCCCCTTTGTTTTACAAAACCTTAAGTATGTAGATGGGATTCCTGGAGTTTGGCTGGTTTCAGAGCAATCTGGGGACTGATTTGCTTGAGCTGCCCAGATCCCATAAATTCAGGACAGAAAGAAGAGGCCAAGTTCAGGGACAAAAATCTGGGAGAGAAACTCTGATGATTACAGTATCTAAGGCTTCCAGGAGGAACTTTTTCTTTCTTGGCCACAAAATGTAAGGGCAAGCATGATGCCGTAATGTTACATCTGCTAAAACAAAAGGAGAAAAGGGTAACTCAAGTCTGGGAATAAAGTGAGGATTGAACTGTCTACTGTTGCAGCTTAGGCTGATTTTTGGGATTCTGCCAGGAGCTCTGGTAAGTATGACTGGGTTAAGGTAAAGATTTTGTATCACTGCAATATTATTTATAACTATGAGGGTAAACCTTATCCTTACATTAAGGCTGAGGAAAAGTGTGGATAACAGCAGCATCAGAAAATAGTGACACACACACACACAAAAATAAAAAATCAAGAGTCCTATGAAATGAAGAACAATTCAGGGCTTTTCTTGAAAATGGTGGAAATATCAGTAAACATACAGAGAAAACTGTAATAGAGAATGAAATCATTGAGTATATAAAAGTGTCTCAAAATTTCCAAACCTGTTATTTATGCTAAAAAACAGGAAGAAAAAAAAAAAAAGTGTATAAAGATTACAGCAAATTTTATTTAGGGAGATGACACTGGACAGCAATTTTCTCTCCATTTTCATTCTCTTATTATTATTTAAACACATAAGAATTTAAATTAAAGACCACCTGGACTAGCCATCAGATAAATAAGACACAAAAAAAGATGACCGCTCTCCAGAAAAGTCTTTATCTGATTCCCTTCAGACTGTGTTTCACTTTCTAGAGTAGGCCTATGCACACAGACTTAGATCCCAGATGTGACCTGGACCCTGCTGCCTCCTCACAGCTGGGCTGTAGACAACACAGCTCATACTCACCAGACTCAATCTCCTCTGCTTCTATGTGTGTGGTGGGAAAGCATGGGCACTGCCCTCAATGCTCTTGGGACTGGTGTTATTCAGCATCATCAGTGACATCGATGGTGGCCTTGAGTGCACCCTCAGCAGGTTTGCTGATAACACCAAGCGTGACTGACATATTAGAAGGAAGGGACATGATCCAGAGGGATCAACAAACTTGAATGGTGGGCACCTGTGAACCTAATGAGGTTCAACATAGCAAAGTGTGAGATTTTGCAATTGGATTAGAGTAATCTCAGATACGAGATGTGTGCACAGACTGGGAAAATTCACTGAGAGTGGCCCTGTGGAGAAGGACATGGGAGTCCTCATGGATGAAAAGCGTAACATGCAGTGTGCGTTTGTAACTCAAAAGGCCAATGGTATCCTGGGTTCCATCAAGAGAGGGGTAGCCAGCAGGACAGGAAAATTATTGTCCCTTTCTATTCTGTCCTCATGAGGTACCATCTGGAGTACTGCATCCAGGTCTGGGGTCCCCAATGAAGAAAAAATAGGGATCTTTTGGAGAAAGTTCAGAGGAAGGCCACAAAGATGATCCTTTCCAACCCAAGCCATTCTTTGATTCTATGACCTCCTCTTGCAGCCTGGTCAGCTGCTCAAGAAGATCATTCAGTTGGGCACATCTGCACCCATGACACCCCTCTCCTGCCTCAGTCCCATTGGTGGCCATTAGATTCAAGAGCTCCCTGGAGCCAAAGGTCTGGGTAGCTGTCTCCTCAGGAGACACTCCTCAGGAGATACGTCTGGGTGTGTGCATTGTTATCAGATGTTTAAATTGACTCAGTGAAGAAATGCGTCACAGAAGAGGAAAGAATGGGCAAAGTGAATAAGCCTAGAAGCTGTGATTGAAGTTAATCTTAATGTCTGGCAGGCAAGATCCAGAATTTCATGCCTGCCTTATAGACTTGATCATAGAATCATAGAATCACCATGGTTGGAAAAGACCTCAAGATCATCCAGTCCAATTGTCCATCTGCCACCAAAATTTCCCACAAAAAATGTCCCTCGACATGACATCTAAATGTTCCTTGTATACCTCCAATGTTGGTGACTTCACCACCTCCCTGGGCAACCCGTTCCAGCACCTGACCACTCTCTTGGAGAAATATTTCCTGATGTACAACCTGAATCTCCTCTGGCACAACTTGAGGCCACTCCCTCTAGCCCTGTAGCTACTACATATACGAAGAAGCCAACCCCCATCTCACCAGAGCCCCCCTTCAGATAGTTGTGAAGTGATAAAGTCATCACTGAGCCTCCTCTCCCCACAATAAATAATCCGAGTTTCCTCAGCTGTTCCTTGTCAGACTTGTGCTACAGACTGCTCACCAGCGTCATTGCCCTTCTCTGAACTTATTCCTGGCCCTCAATGTCTTTCTTGCTGTCAGGGGCCCAAGACTGAACACAGTACTTGAGTTGCGGCCTAACCAGTGCTGAGTACAGAGAGGCGATCACTTCATTGCTCCTGCTGACAACACTATTTCAGATAAAGCTAGGATGCCATTGGTGTTTTTGGTCACCTGGCACACTGCTGGCTCATGTTCAGCCAAGTGCTGAGCAATACCCTCAGTGGTCGACAAACTGTCACAGGATCTGCAGAATGGTGTAGTGCTGCATGGAAATCCTGGTGTCAGTAGAAAAGCCTCCATGATGTTGCTCTCTTTTAGGCATCTCACTAGCTGAAGACTGAGTAGAATAAGACTTAGAATAAATATGAAAACCTAGGTCCTGATAGCTCCTTATGTAAGTGAAGCAGTGATTTTTCTTTTAATATTCTTTTTGAAGATGGTACGGTTATTCTATTTTGCAGATGACTTTTGGTATAACAGATATGCAAGAGAGGGGGTGGATGTGATTCCACTTACTAGCTCAAGGTCAATCAATACATGATGTGTAAATTAAAACAGACTGAAGATGAAAAAGGAAAGGTAAACAGGAATGATAAATAGAAAAATTTAAAAAGTATATATTTCTTTCCAATATTTGCTGCCTTTGATCATTTCTCTTGGCAACTTTTTTTATTTTTATTTTTTTTTAAAGCTCTTCTGTCTCATTCCTTGGCTATTTATTCTTTCATTATATATAGACAGAATGAATGTTAGGTAGAACAATTGAATCAAAATAAGTGAAAACCAATTATCACCTTTCCTGGAGCTATTAAAGACTTCCTTTTAACTCAAGGGTAATTCCTACATATTTTTCTTTAATGAATGTTGGCAGGAGAGGAACAATCTTGAGGCAAATGGATCTTTTAAGAAACAAAGATCAGAAGAGCCCCAGAAACCCTTAGAATATACATTACTTAGATTTCAGTGTGCAGTTCTAAACCGCAGCTCTTTGAATTATTATCCTTCATAGTAAACAAAATAAAATCTGAGTTCAGTGACATTTTAAAAATTGTTCACTACCTCTTGTTGTTAGGCTGGGAAACATGGAAAGGAGAAGAAAGGACCTCATCACAATCATTCCCCACTTTTCAGTAAAACACCTGTGCTTCACGTAACAGAAATTATTAATAACCTCTTTAAATTTTTAAATTATAGTGTTAGTCTGCAGCAGTGTTTTAGCTGTTAGGTTACCGGATTGGGTGTGGTTAAAACATTTGTTTTCTCATTACAATTGAACACAAAGTCTTCTATTGGCTGCCTCCAATTTCTATTCTTAAAATGTTTATATCTAAAATATACTAGAACAAATTCAATATGTATCAGATTTAATATATGAAATCTACTCTGAATGCAATGTCTCCTTTTTTATTATTTTGGCCTGTGATGTTCAGAGGCAGATGCTGGTGGTATGGTAGTAGAGGTTGAACCTTTCTGCCAGTATTCCATTTTGTTGTCATGTGAGAGATGGCAGCATAGGGGCAGTCTGACAGAATGGCATCTGACATGGAAGTGCATATGAAACGAAGGTGTGTCATTGAATTCCTCCACGTAGAAAAAATGTCACCATTCACATTCACTGATGTGTGAAGAAGGTTTGCTGAGAACAAGCAGTGGATGTGAATACAGTGAGGCGGCAAGTGGTCAGTTTCAGCAATGGTGCAGTCATAGCTGTGAAGCAGTGAATAACTACTGATATAGATTTTAGAAGCATGGCATGCTGACTCTTGTCCATCACTGGCATTTATTCATAGTTCAACTCTATGAACCACTGGGACCTGGTCTGCTTTTGAGACTTTCCCCAAATTCTCTTGGCAACACTATGGCTTGGAAATGACTGCTAATACAGCAGGAGTCCTGTCTATTCCTTCCTCTTAGAGGGGCCCGGCTGAGGCATGTGAGGCTGTAACTTTAGGCCCTCCCAACAAAGAAAGAGGTACTCTCATAGAGGCTGTTTTTTATTCAGGTTGTCACTTATCTTCTGTAGAAAAAGTAGTAGAGTGAATGGAATCTTTCTGACTGGACCATGTTGTCTTATACATGGATTTCAAATGGCATGTCATAATCTCTTAAAAATAACATCTGAGTATTGCATAAAAAGGCATGAGAGATGTACAAAAATGTATAAGGACATTGAAATTGGTTTAAAATACTGCTGAAATACTTTGGCTGAAAATAGACATATATATACAAAATATACTTTTATACAATATATACAAATATATATACTTTTTCAGCTAAAGTAGGAAGATGTTTGCTATTTTTTTTTCTTTGCAGGATATGTGAGGAAATACATGATTTCGATCTCAGTTGCATAGATATTTGGAAAGGTTTAAGCAAGACAAATAAAATGAAACCATTTTGTTCCACTCTGGATACCACATTAAAGTACAGTAGCTTCAAATAATGGGTTCATGAAAAACATTGGATGCCTCTCATGCAGTTGAAGCATCTCATTACTCTGAGGTTATGAATCTGCAGACAGTGGAGGTTCCTTTTATGGAAAAATCTTTCAGCTAAAATGCTTATGAACAGATCAATACATTTGTTATGAATAATCTCTTTTAGAATTGGTGCAAATTTTACTTAGCAGTTTTGAAAGAAATGGAGCCAGGTGGTTCTTTATAGATTTCAGCAGTCTTGCAGCTGGTTCAGAGAGTTGAAATCTGTAACTGACCTGTTGAGTAGTAAAAGAAATAACAGAAGGAAATGAAGAAAAAATACACTGTGTAGTCTGGACTTTTAGGCGATTTTTATATTGGATGTATTTTTAGTATAATAAAGATGTTATAGAAACAACATCCACATGACATTTGGTTATTTGGTATCTTTTCTTAGAAAAAAAAATACAATTAAGCTACGAAAAGCCTTATTTTCATCCATCATTTTGCCAGAACTACTTTATACTAGTGGTTACTTCCATCTTTGACCTTTAAAATGCTGGCTGCTTCCAAAATGCCTAAAAGATGTCTGATGAAACTGAGTACAGTTTCTGAAGAAATAGGAATTCAATATCTCATCTGGCACAGGGATGAATTCCTGCACCCCTCACTGTTGATGTCATTGATGATGATATTAAACAGTGTCTGTCCCAGCACTGACTTCTGGGGAACACCATTCTTCACTGATCTCCATCCAGATATTGAGCCACTGATCACCATTCTCTGGACTCAATCCTACAGCCAGTTCTTCATCCACTGAACAGTCCACCCATCAAATCCATATCTATCCAATTTGTGGGGTACAATTTCAATGCTTTACTGAAGTCCAGATAGATGACATCAGTGGCTCTTTCCTTGACCAGTGATGCAGTGACATCACCATAAAGGGCCTCTAGGTCGACAAAACAGGATTTGCCCTTGGTGAATCTGTGCTGGTTCTCCCATATTACTTCCATTTTCCATGTACCTTTGCATAGCTTCCAGGAGGATCTGCTCCACAATCTTTCCCAGCACAGAGGTGACCAACAGTGTAAAGCTTTATACCTCATGTCTATTAGCCATCAGTCCCCAGTGACAATCTATTATGCCCAGCAAAATTTTGACCTGTGTTTTTTCTCTTTCTCTTAATGCAACTTGTTGAAATCATCACAGAATATTAAGCTCTCTGGGTCTGGAGGGAAAGAAACATACAATACTTCACCCTTTCTCTGGAGTTTTGACGAACCAAAACTGGGAACTATGTGTCATATATGTGATTGAGGACATTTAAACTTACCAAAATTCTACCTGCTCCCATAAAATAAAACTTACCTCATGAAATACACCACAGAACATCTAGTGAGAGGAGTTATCTTAATCGTCTCTACTAAATAAGCAATTGGCTTATTAATCTTGAGTTTGAAAGTACACATACACAGGGAAACTGATTTATATCAAGAGATGTACAGAAAAAGCCAAAGAAGTGTTACGCTAGAGATCACTAAGAACAGCAGCAAATAAGATTGTTGCTCAGATTAGGATGAATAGAAGGCTAGATTAATTTTATTTCAATGAGAACTGATTTCTTGAAGATTGATTTAATGACATCTTAAAGGTCACTCGTACTAATCTCTGAGATTATCCCATGTTTTTACTTTGCAGTATGAGACTGCCTTTATTTTTCTCTCTGAGAAAATTGACTTGTTCAGTCACTTAAGGATATTAATACTCTGTGAGTCAGTTCTGGTTAGACACTTTTGAAGTTTTTGTGACTGGTCTTGAATCAAATTTCACTGTGTCCACAGCCCTTTGCCAAGGACAAGAGCCACATCTTTACAGGCAACTTGCATGAGATCTGACAACCAATGACCTACTTGCTGGCATCCAGACTGGCAACAACCCCTGCAGTTTGCAACCCCCTTGACTTTAAATTTTGTCTCACATGAGTTAACTTTTTAGACGCAAATGTGAAATAATAAACATAATGCATAAGCTGATGTTCGATAGGGTTCTGCTTACATTTTATTAATCTAGTACATAGATAAACATATCCAGATATATACTGGTCTAGATAAAATCTACTTTTATTTTTTCTCACTGTATAGTAACCAGGTCCATGTCCTTCTGTTCCTGGTTTCAGCTGGGTCAGAGCTGATTTTTTTTTTCTTTTTTTTTCTGCTATCTATTGTGCCTGGTATAATGTTATGTTTTGGCTTTGGGAGAAAAACAATATTGATAGCACTCCAATATTTCAGTTGTTGCTGAGCAGTGGCTACATAGAGTCAAGGATGCCTCAACATCTTGTACTATTCTGCCAGCAAGGGAAGCTGAAGAGGCACAGAAAGCTGGCAGGGAAGAGAACCAGGACAGATTATCCAAACTGGCCAAAGAGATATTACATAACAGAAGACATCATGCAAAAAAAAAGTGAGGAGTTGGCTGTCTGGGCAATGATTGGTAAGTGGTGAGCAATTGTATTGGGCATCATTTGTTGTTTTATATATATATATATATATATATATATATATATAGTACTATCAATACTAACATTATTTTCCTTTTCTCTTCATTTTCTGCCTTAGTAAATAGTTTATATCTCAACCCAAATGTTCTATTTTGTTGGCTTTTTTTCAATTCTGATTTTCTCCCCAGCAGGAAACAGCTTTGTGGTGCTGAGCTGCCCGCTGGATTAAACCACAGCACTTTCAAATTTCCAGACTCTGTCAGCTACTATTCATGTCTTGCTTCTACATACTGTAGAACTCTCTTCCATGTTCATTGTTAGCACTCACCCTTACATGGTAACTCATTCTCTTGGCTGCCTTTGCTCCCACTAGGAGATTGCAATTCATTGTCTGCTTATGTGGTTTTAGGACTACTTCTCTGATTTTTCTACTCATCAGAGTTATAGATATTTTGTTCTATATTTATTAATTCTCTGTCTTCTAGACACATAATCTTAATTTTTTAAGGAAATCACTGTCCAAGGTTTTCCATCAAAAAAATGGCTAAGTACATACTTTCTTCAAGGCCCAGGAATAATGTGATCTATTCGATGTTTACTGTAAATGGAACATTCAGTTCAGCTAAGTATCTGACTTGTTTGTGTTTTACTAGGAAAGAATGACTGGCAGCCTGAGAAATGTAGTAGTATCCTGTAGATAATTCATGCAATTTTCTTGAAGCTTTTTTATTTTTATTTTTTTAACTTTTTTTTTTTGTTGTTTATTTATTATTATCTTTTTTCTTTTTTTCTTTTCTTTTTTTTTTTTTTTTTTTTGGCAGACAATGTTACAATTGCTTTGAAATATCTGATCACCATGAGAATGTGGTGTTGGACAAGGACCACACAATGAGCTGATCTGCAAATGCTCCATGAAGAACTACACTATGTACTAAAGTTAATGCATTTTATGAGCATGACAAGTATATATTTATTTGAGCATATTACAAACGAAGTTAATTCTAAACTCATTTATCAGCTTCTAACTTCTGGCACTCTCCTGAGCAGGAGACTTTAGTCAATCAAATACATTTCTAAAAAGAATCAATCATAGACTGTGCATAGGAATTTGACTACATTTATAACAATGTGAAGATGTCTTACATACTTATTCTGAGGTAAGTCTGCTGAATCTACAGAGCTTGTTAATGTTTGACAAGTTACTTTACGTACTTATGGTTTAGTGTTTAATGATGATGAATTACTAGCAAAAGTATAGTCTTCAGCTTTTGACAGCTTTTGCAGAACATGTGGAAAATAAAACATGCCAATTAAGTAAAAAGCTCACATCCTAAAATGCACTTTATTGAATCCATTAGCAAAGGCATTAAAATTATACTATAGCCAGAGGAAGAAGATTTGCAGCATTTACAATAAACCAGAACCTTTATTTTTTATTTTGGAATAGTATTGGTTAATCAATTTAAAATATTCTAAAAAATGACAGGCAATTGTTTTAAGATGATTTTCATGATAGGTGATAGAGTAATTAGTAGTTTGGGTCATATTGATGGATAAGGTAATGCAGCTTATACTTTCCAAGGCTGAGCTCAGATCAGCCAGATGCCAAATGATTACCACTGAGTGATGTTAAAGACAGATAACACCTAATCCTAGGAATGTTTCTTTAGAAACAAGCATGAAGTAGAATATACAGAACTAATAAAGGAGTTGGAAATGCAAGGTATTACATACTTGATCTAACATTCCCCTCCAGACTTTGTGGCACTTATGTGAGAAGAAAAATTAAGGATTTGGAAGTTTTCTTTATGTGTCAGTCAAAAAAAAAAAAAAAAAAAAGATAAAATTAAAAATAAAAAGGTCTTATGCTTTGAAAAAGCCAATAGCACTCCTCTCTATGTAACGGTAAGTCTGTTTTCAGTTATAGTAGATGGTGATTTTTTTTTTCTGTCTGAGATTTGACAGCAGCTCTAAACACTAAAAAGAGAAAGAAACAAGTGAAGTGAATAAATGCAGCCTGGAGCAGAATCTAACAATGAGACAGATACCGATGATAGGATATTTCCTTCTGATACTAACTGATGTGCCTTATAGAAAATGCAACCTCTGTTGAGTTAAAAAAAGAAAAGTAAAAAAAGAGAAAAAGATTATCAATTTTGAGATGGAGAGCTGTGTTTTAGACAGTGTAGTCCAAATTTGCAGCATTCTTTCACCAGTTTAAATGAAATGTGATTTACATCTGTTAAAACAGAAGAAGAATCAAGCACTTTCAATGTGCATTTTGAAGAATTTCCTTTAGCCGTAGGGTTTATTTTTCGAAGCTTAAGAAATTTTCTCACTCGAACATTTGTCCTTATTAGGAGTTTCTCATAGGTTGATTTAAAATGCTCTATTTATTTTAGCAAGATTTTTCTTTTAATTGAATAAATCCTTCTGAATATGAAAGTTTTAACTCTTCATGATGGTATTGAATACACATTGGCATTTTGCAGTGTTTTGTTTTTGTTCAAGAAAACTGATTCATTACATAGATCTGTTAATTACTTTCCCGTTTGTGTAGTAATTGAATGCCCTGATGGAATTATATCGAAGTCCTCTTGCAATTTAATTTGATTTATTTGAGTTTATACTTCTGCAGTTTTATTCATTTTTTGTTGTATTTTATCTTATGACCAAGGGCCAACATCTAAACTTAGTCATTGTTCTTTTGCACTGAAAGAATTCAGTAAAGAGGCATCAAATAAGCAAACAAAAAAGCAACTGGAGATTATCTTAGTACAAGGTAACCCAAGTAGATATATCAATGTCACCTTATCTAGTATGGGCTAGAGATTAAAGATGCTGTCTTCCCTCATACAATTTATTAATTACATATATATATTTTTAAAATTGAACATGTTGAAATTTACACCAGGGAAAGAAATAACTTAATGCCATGTAAAAGTTTTTTTTTTCCTGCTGTGTATTCCTCAGTTTGGAAGTGGAAACTGCAGCTTGGTTAACAAATCTTTTCTGTGGTGAACAACTAATTGCATTATGCCAGTTAAGATGTCAAGTTTGAATGTATTTGAATTCATTAACAATTTCCTAAACCCACTGTAAATTTCCCTGGCATTTGTAATTGATGGAACAGTGCAAGGGTGATTCTTAAAGTAATGATAATGACATAGACTGCAAAAAACATTGTCAGCCATCATCTTCATGAGATGACATGACCTCATATCTTTTCAGCTGGGGCAATGACTGAGTATTTCTTAGAAGTCAGGTAAGCCAGCTTCTGTTTTGTTTAAGCATCTGCAAAGTACTCTAAAAACAAATTAGCATCTGTTTTGCTGCAATTATAGGGTAGAGAAATCTTTCTGTACCTTATGGCTGATGTCTTCATTTCTGCTCCCAGTGGATGTATAAGTACATCATCTTATCTGACATAAATTCAATTACAGGCAGGTCTGCCACAGAAGAATAACTCCTGAGCATATACTAATTGACTGAATAGGAACTGGAGCATATAATGGGACTTCACTTTCTACTCTCTGAGGTACATTAAGTGAATGCCACATAGGAGAAAGGGGAATTTTAGAAATGAAAAGCTCAAATACCTATAGATATCCTATAAAATATTAGATAGCTTGAATTTTTTTTTTTTTTAATGGAATAAATATAAGGATTATATAAATGTAAGGAAAAAGTGATACTGACAGGCCTATCAAAATCAAGCATGTGTCTGTGTGGCTTGTAGACTTTCAACACCAACATGATCAAGATGGTAAATTAGATTAAATTTCTCATCATTTTGACTGCAAATTTTAACTCTGCTGTATATACAAAATGTCTGTTCTTGTTAGTCTGATGTTACTTCCAGGTCTGTACTTTGTATGTCACTACTCTCAGAAACTAAGGAATTATTTAAGGCAGCAAAAGGCAGTCTTCTACTAAATTTAGCACCACAACACAAATTACTTGCACAACCCTCTTTTCTCCTTAAAAACAATAAAAAATAATTACTTCTATATACCTTTTATCTATAAAGTAGATAGAATTAATAAAAATCAAACTGTGCTTAATGCTGATGCTTGTACTAAAGTTTAATGGGATACAGTAGTCATCTAAATTTAAAATATGAAAAAATTCTATTTTCCAACACTGAGCATGCATGTTAAATTCATATACAAATACTTATCTGACAATAATTCCAAGGTAATGTCTATACAATGTCTGCACAAGGCAGGTATTGCAAGAGTTCTCTGCATCAGTCTGGCTTGTGTACACTACTAGAATGAAAATCGAGTAGCACAGAAGATGGAGATCAATTTGGGCACCAATTAATTTTTCTCTTGCCTTCAAATACCTTTATATTCAAAACAATCTACAAGATATTGCTGTTGTGACTATCCGTAACTATATATATGGTAAAAAATTTCAGGTATAGAGCTCTTCTGTATGGTCTAGACTCCTATTTCGTTCTTTGATATACAAAACTTACCAGTTCCTAATAATACAGTCATATCACAACACTGAAATAAATGTTTATTGTTACAAGTTTCACTAAGGACTTTATAAAGACGCAAGTTGCTATCTTATTGTGAACAAGACGGTTGAAAGAAGCTATTGTGAAAACATCCACTTTGGGTGAAAAATGCACACGGAAAACCTGTTAATGTATAAACTTCAGCTCCCATAAGATGCTATGCACTGTAAAAGGGGTTGTCAGCTTGAAGACTCATGAACGGCAATGAATACCTGCGGAAAACAGGGAGGCAGGATTTAGCCACTAGAGCAGTGAGATCTTGCAGAAACTTACCCTTTCTTTTTAAAATGGGTTTATTTTTCCTGTCACCCCTCCAATAATTTTGAAAACAAGAGGAGCAGCTTTCTCTGAGTTTTAAACTTTTTATTTTCTCAGCACAAGCAACTGTGGTATATTTTCAGAATATCTACCCTCCTCATGTGGTTTGTTCATTTCAAGTTCACAATCTTCTCCATTTATTTCCTTTTATTTATTTTTACATTTTTCCAGAACTTTATGGCATCTTGATTCACATTTTGTCCTCACTTTTTGACTGTCACAAACTGCTGTGTATATAAGTCGTGCACAAAGTAAAAGTGATGAGTAATGCAGACTATGTGTTTTATAGTGGATTCTGTTATCTTATTCAGAAGACGGGATATTGAAAATGGAAACAATCCAGACAGTTCAATAGTTTCTCAGTGTAAGTCAGCAGGAGGCAGTGAGTGTCTCATTTGCATTTCCCACAAAAAGTGGTTCTTAGATTGGTTCTGCTGAGTCAGGAGCATAATGTCTTTGTAAATACATGGACTCAGGCAGATCTGTAATTAACATACCTAAAATGACTTTGAGCTCAATTAGCCCATGCAGAGGCTATACTTTTGAATAGTTTATTTATAAAAAATCACCAGTGCACCCACAACTAACAGAGAATTGACTTAGACTTGTGTCTGCTAGTTCTCTCTCTCTGATTATCTGAACTTAAAGTTAACTCACAGCATAAACAGATGGGAGAAAAACATAATTTATGGAAGGAGATGCTTTAGCTTACCCAGCTCCTTTCAACTACTTTGTGTGAGAGTTATATTGTGTTACATTGCCTTTCACTTTGTGGAGAACAGAATATGAAATATTGAGGAAATTCACGTGAATATTATGGGATCTATCTTACAGTGCCTGACATATAACTTCTGAATTTTGACTCACTGGTCCTTTGACTGAGAGAACAGGGCATCCACAACAACCAGCAAATGAAACAATAGTTTAACATCATGGGACAATGTTAAGGTAGGTTGTGTGGTAATGTGAATATCTAAAACAGTAACTTGATATGAGACAGGATAATAGTCTCAGACTTAAGTGAGATAGCAGATATGTAAATATGACATGCAGCTTAACTCTCAAATTGTAAGGTGAAGGTTAAATAATCACTGCTAAAAATGACTTGTTTGGGAAAATTATATTTACAGCACTTAATTCTCTTTCTCCAAAACTGGAGTGTACTGAGGTGTTGCTGGCTGAGCTCCCCCAAAGGCTGCTGAAGCTGCACTCAACCAGCCCAGAGACCAGCAAATATGATATTCATCTCCTTGTACCAGAATTAGCTTTAGAGAAGCCACACTATTCATATTGCTGTTGAGATGGTTGACTTACGTAAGTCAGTTGCCCACAGAAATAATCTGATATGAATATCTAGAGCTATCAGTTTCATTGAGTTACAACTTGAAGAATTAATCACAGAAGTATCTATGCGCTGGAGAAATGTGCTATGTCACTCAACATTTAGTGATCTTCAGAAAGTCATATAAATGTAATGTAATAGGCATTGTTGAAGAATTTGGCTGTTTGCATCAATAACCAGAAATGCAATTTATAATGATGAAACAGTTTAATTAATAAAATGCTGCTATTATAAAAATAAAATTTATTCTATAAGAAATTTTCATACATAATTCTGCCTAAATTTATTTTTTGGGGAAAAAAAAAAAAAGATAAATAGATACTTTACTATGCACTACATGATTGAAAGTATTTATTTCTGAAAATAAAATTAACTGTTCAACTCAAAACAGAATTTTATATAAGCAGTCCACAGAATAGTTGGAAGGAATGATATATAGTATTTTATATGCAAAGGATTCCATACTTATCTGCAGTGCAAATACTGGAGAGTGTCTGTATAATTTCCATAAGAGGCTCTTTACTCTCTTCCTAGTTCATTGAGAAATTGTTTTTGTGTGTGTGTGTGTTTTCTTTTTTTTCCCTCCTAGAAAATAAACTGGGTAATATATGAGTTGTTTTTTGGAAAACACAGTTGGTAAAGTTATGTTACATGAAATCTCTTAATCTTCACTGATACGCACAAATCATTTAATCTCTATGAATGAATGAATGTAGTTCTCTCATTTATGACCTTATACAAGAAATGACAAAAGAGACATTTGATTTTTACACATAGGCACAGGCAGGGAAGTGTGATATTTTAAGAACTTAAACTGCAAAACTTACTACTTGATAACTTTGAAATTCATTTCAGACTAAAATAAAATAAAATGAAGTAAAATAAAATAAAATACTATCCTATGATTTTATGATATCTTGAGAATATTGAAGTAAGCGTTAAGAAAAATCAATAAATGCAATACAAATATTCATTCTAGGTTAATGATACTAGATTGGACCTCTAGCAAAGCCAAAGAAATAGGTTGTCAGTTTTACATCTCCTGCTAACTTTATCAAACAAATAAATATATATTAAATATATATTACTAAGAAATGTGTACTTACGTAATACAATATGTAACTTGATGCCAGATGTTTCTTGCAGATTACTACTGGATTGAAACACTATAATAAACTGTGGTAACTTACCTATTAATGCTTTTAAAAATCTGATGTATGCTGCTGATACAAGCAGCAGTACGACAGCAGCTTACCAAGGAGCTTCATGTCTACTGAATTTGCTTTGTGTAATTTTATTAATATGGCTTGTTCCATATAGCCAAATATTCAATTTCAGTTGTCTTCTTTTATCTAAACATGTAAGTCTTTTCACTTTTCCATTTCTGCTGTTAAAACTCATTAGTGTTCCTTAACATTTTTTTTTTTTTCTGTTGATGTTCCCCAGAACACTTCACAACATTTTTCTAGTTATGCCTTAAATAACAGCTTAGGTGGTAGACATCTAAAATAGAAACTTCACAAGTCTATCTAGCCACTGGACAATATTGAACTCGCAGGGAATTCATTAGGTATAATCAGTACAGGTCTAATAAGGGAGAGCATGTTTAGTCTAGTGTTTAGTTTTTTGTTTTTTTTTTTTTTTTCAAAAGATCTTATATCTCCTTTTTCAGCTATTTTTACTCAAATTTTTATTTTTGTTACAACCACAACAGTGACCTTCCAAACCCTTTATACACATGGAAATCATTAAAAAAGATTTTTTTTTTTTAAGAGAGACTGAGTTAACAAAATTTTAAATGGAGAAATTTGAATGATTGATCAAGCAAACTAAATAAACATTTTGACATCCTAAGTACTTAACTCCATCTTCAGATCAACTATAGACAGGATGACCCAGAAAACAAATATGAGGAAGAGAAATACAAGGGAGGTACACCAACCAATTGAAAACTGAGTTCCCAAAGTCTACGATGGTTTATGTGCATATTTGTCTGTATAGACATATCATTAGGAGCTAATTTGGCATAAAAGAATCAGACGATTCAGACACTATCTCTACATAACTTGTGGAGACAAAGTTTAAGTTAGATTGCATGAAATTTTTCCACCTCCCAAACAGCTCTACAAGTGCTGTTTGAATATGAATGAATATTTTTTGGCTTGGACCTTTATGCAGCCATTAGAGATTTGAGCACAGTTGGTGTGCATCTCTGTTGGAACTTCTGGTTGATTTTTACCAGTAGGAATCCAGTAGGATTTTACCTGGTAGGAATCCAGTTCACGAGTATCAGAACTGCTCTGTGGTAAACTGTATGAGCAAATAATGAAAGTGGATGATTTACCTTAAAACCACATTACTGCACTGGCTCAAAATGCTAGTGAAAGCAATGACAACCACAATTTGTCATAGGATTGTACCTTGGTACTTTGTCCTAGCTGAGGTGGGTGGATTATCATGTGGATAAACTTGAAATTGTTTCTGTTCATCGTGGAATTTTTTTTTTTTTTTTTTTTTTTTTTTTAATGTGAGAAACAGTGGATAATATTTTTGGAGCAGGATTAATTATGCCAGTAAGAACTTCCTGACATAAAAAATGCAGGAGAAAATCTGAGGCAGGCATGCAACAGCAAACAGTCAAATGCATTCCCATAGGACAATTATGCTCTTTGGATTTTAATAATGCTCAGCATTCTCCCAGGGGATAAGTCTTAAAACTGTCACTGGTTTCAAAGGAGTAGATCAAGGCTGACTAAACACTTCTGAACATTAATTGTGACTCCCTTTGAATTCAGTTCTCAGATTCCAGAGCTGTATGTATATTGCTTTTGTATTTCGTGTACAAATCAATTTGAGGAGATACACAAAGCAATGAAAAATAATGGAGAAAGACCAGTCAATTGCTTATACTTTATTCTGTCCATGATGGACAAAAAAGCAAATGTTTACATATGGAATTACTGTATGGTAATGATTAACATAAGACAGAATTGGGTAGACAGCATAGTAAATTTCAAATATTACATTAGTGAGAAAATCATTCTCCAGTTCATCCAGGATAAAATGTTAAGGTCTATCAAATCATGTTTCAGAACATAATTAGTTCAGTAACTAGGGTCACGAGGAAATGTTTCCTTTGGTTTCCTCTGGAGATGTAACTATTCTAATGGGGAGCACACTGAATAATCATAAGGCAATTTTGAAACTTGACAGTGAGGCCACTTTTTACAATATCTAGGAATTTTTTTCTAGGCATTTTTTGTTTCTTGAGATGACCATTTATACTTTGAGACACTCTTTATTATAATAAAGTTTAGGTAAAATCTTCTGAACTGCATGAGTTAAGTCCACAGTTACTTTCCCAGTACATACTTTTTTTTTCCTTAATCATTTCTTCCAGATAAGATTACTTGAATAATTTTCTTTTGGAGTTCAAGTGAGGAAAGATTTAGATGCAATACTTTATTGATTTAACAAAGTTTCAGACCAGCAAGTAATAAATTGGAAAGACCACTTAACATTGTTCAAAGACAGAAAATTTATGCCTCTATTTGCTTCTATCCTTCTGTAAGAATTTAAAATGAATTTAGTGAATGAATTTAATCTAATTTAATGTGTATTCTGAATATCAAACATTACTTTCATTCATAAAGAGTATGCAGCAACAAAGCAATGAGGCTGCTTTCTTTGTAACAGTATGTATAGGCAGAAAAGACAAGAAAGCATTTTAAGCTGGAGACTAGCGGTGTAAATGAAGAGTGGATACAGTAGTTTAGATAAAGTCAGTCAGAAAATTTACA
Organism: Phasianus colchicus; assembly: GCF_987193195.1. Taxonomy (NCBI): domain Eukaryota; kingdom Metazoa; phylum Chordata; class Aves; order Galliformes; family Phasianidae; genus Phasianus; species Phasianus colchicus. The sequence continues at coordinate 41,894,673 of NC_143436.1, forward strand.
AGCTCAAATACTGGAAAATGTTTCATTAATTTAAATTCCCTCCATCCCATTAGCTTTTTTTTTTTTTTTTTTTTTTTTTTTTTCTTTCAAATTTTTGTGTGGAATAGAGTATTGCAAAGGAATTATGGACCGGATGCTCAGACCACAGCAAGATGCAATACTTGCGAGGTTGTATGAATGTGATAATTCATCTCTTAGAGGAGTAAAATACATGTCTTTTAATCTCTTCCTGATCTATGTTTGTTTGGTTTGGGAGTAAACCAAGTGTAATAAAGTGGTTTTCTAGACGAAATTTCTTCATTCTGATTATACTGCATTGCATTTATAGCTTCCCTCAGCTAGACATCAGGCTTCATTGTATGAAATATCTACTTTTATGGCACAAGGTAAAACAAATTATCTGATAGGAAATTTGGCTTTCAGAGGGCTTTAGAGTTGATAGGGTATTTAAAGCAGTAAGTTTGAGACCAATTGAAGAATAAACTAAGCAGTTTTGTTGGAGTAGGCAGACAGAAAGGCACATGAAGATAATGAGGATATTCAAATGAGATCTGAAAAACAGAATTGATTGCTTAAGACAGCAAGTTTCAAATTAATATCATCGTTACTGTTATTGGAGCGTTTCTGGGCAACACCCAAACTAGGTGGTCTTTTGTTTGCTTTTTATTTTTTTGAAACTGAGCTTACATTGTGCGTGCTTTATACTACCCCTTATCTATTTGCAAACTTTTAGATCTCAATTTGAAAGTGTTTATTCTTGTCAAAACAGTTAAGCATATTTTTTCCTACACTAATTAAAAGCCATATTTGCACTAATTTTTTTCTTTCATGAATGTGGTTTTCAAGTTATAACTTTCATTAGCTCTTCAGGATAGCTATAAGCATTTTTAATTAATTCAGTCTGGTTATCTGCCTCATTCTAAATTGTAGCAGATGTCAAATGTCTTACCATGGGGAAAAAAAATGGTGATTTATATTCTAAGTATATTTGAAGCTTATCTTATTCTAGTTCCACACATTTATTTACCATACTGTAACAGAAATAATCACAAATAATGCAGAAATAAAAACAAATTACTTGTCTACTGAAAGTAAGAATTATTCCAGGTTATCTGTTTCAGAAAGGAAAAAAAAGTGACCTTAAAAAATGTAATGCTTCCAACTTTTACTTTTTTTTCTTAAAAAAAGCCTGTAAATTTTGATACATTTTTATGTATCAGCAGCCACATTGAATGTATTGTCAGTATCAGTTGTATCTCCAGTTCTTCAGTAGGCTTATCTGAGGTATGAAAATATAAGGTACACCCCATTGACTTTCAGGATACAGTGCATTAAGTATTAGACATATTGTTCTTCTGAAGAAATAAATATATCCTTCTTAATATGGTACAGTCTTGAGAATAGTTACATAAAATGTAGGATACCTGAAATTATTTTCTTCTACCTTAGCTTTAGGAAAACATTAAGGAAGAGGAACGTGATGCAGTCTCATCTAGAAAATCAAGACTAAGTTAGCTACATTACACATGCATAAAATTATTGATGTCAATAGGGTACCACAGCTGTCACTGAAAATAATCAGAACATGAAGCTGCACACATGTAGTTGAGGTATAACTTGGCTTGCAGAATCTCTATTATTCCTTTAAAGGGAGAAGACAGTTTGGCTTTTAGGCTGAGTTTGTATGGCTGGCAGTTATTTTATTTTATTTAATATTCATTACTAGCACTTTTAATATTGAAATCATTGGAGCATAGTGAACAGAGAATCTTTGATAGCATATAAAAATAATCATTTTCAAGGTAGAATTGCATTTTAAGTAAACCTTCCCTGCGGCTGAGGGAAATTATAATAAATTTTGTCCCACAGTAACACAGCGTGGAGAAAACAACTGCAAATTTAAAAGAGGAAGGGAAATCATGTATAAAGGTTATACGAAATAATTGCTTTTTTATAACTCAGATATTTTTGAGGGAAGTAATATCACTACCTAGCTGTTGTGGTTTAACGCAGAAGGCAGCTCAGCTCCACACAGTCGTTCTTTCAAGTTACACTCTTCCAATGAACTGGGGAAGAGAATAGGAAAAACAAAAGTGGAACTTGTAGGTTGAGATAAAAGCTATTTACTAAGACAGAAAAGGAAGAGAGAAATAATAACAATGAGAATTATATATACATATATATGCATATTTACAAAGTAAGAGAAACACAACGCAATTGCTTACCACCTGCTGACTGATGCCCATTCAGAAGCTGAGCAGCGGGCAGTGGCTGTCCCTCTGGCCAAATGCTCTTTCATATTATGTCACATGGTATAGAATATTGCTTTGGAAGTTTAGGTCAACTGTCCTGATTCTGTCCTCTTTCAGCTCTTTGTACCACCCCCAGTCCTCTCACTGGCAGGGCAATAGGGGAAGATGAAATGCCTTTTGGCTCTATGCAGTCACTGCTCAGGAACAAACAAAATACCAGTGTGTCATCATAGCACCATACCAGATGCTATGAAGAAAATTAACTCTCTCATAGCTGAAACCAGGACCCTAACTTTGAATTCAGATTTTGTATTCCTCGTCCTTCTGGTCTGCTTCAACTGGGGAGTTTTTAAATGTGTGGAATGAGACATGAGAAAATAGTAGGCTTTTTCACAGATGCTTTGTTTTCAGTTTTTTGAGGAAATGCACCAGTGATTTAAATATATAAAAGATCTATGCTGAAGCAGATCCTGACCTGTGCTAATCCAGCATCTTTTTTTGACTACACAGTGTAACAGGTACAATGATAAAATGCCTGACAGGCAGAGGTGGTATAATTTTGTTTGTAAAAGACCTGGACTAAATCCCACTGTTTACAGACTAATGTTAATGTTGGTCCTTTTTAAAAATCCATTTTTTTTAATTTTTTTTTTTTTTTTTTTTTTTTTTGTAACTCTAGGTCTGCTGTTCTTTCTGGCCAAAATAAGATGTAATTAAGTGACAGAAATATGAATGTCAGAAGAATGTACTTTTCTCAGTCCAGGGGGAATAAAAGTTTCTGTGTGCTCTTTACACTTCCCACACACCCTAATTTCATCTGAAATTTGAGTGGCACAATCTCCTACATGTTAAATTAGTCAAATAACATATTGCAACAATGATAGGAATGAAGGAGTAAATAAATAAATGCAAATTTGCCTTCTATATTATAATTTGGTGTAATGATGTCTGAACAACATATTCTTACAGTGACAGGTAAAATTGTAGACAGTCTTCTCATAGTAACAGTTGTCTTCTCTGTGAATTATTTTCTATAGTGAATATCTTTCCTTCTTGCTTGCAGCATGAAGGCCTTAATTTAAAAAAGGCTAAATGCTTAGTTGGTACTTATTAAAATGTAATCTCTCCTCTGCTGTACACTGCTCTGCAGAACACAATTGCTACTGAGATTGAGATTGTCCTTTGGTGCTATGAGGAAGTCAGCCATCATAAAGCCATATTGCAGAGGAAAATTCAGAATGCTTGCTTCTATATATTTTTTTCCTTTAAGAAACAGATGTTATTCATTTTGTAGGTTGTCATTCTAAATGAAATCTGTCCTTTAAGCAGGGCGTAAATAAAAGCTTGTGGTTATCATTATTATTATTATTATATTTTCTCTTTCTTTACAATATTATAAATAAGGATTCCTAATTGAAGTTCATCCTTGTAAAGTTTGCCTTCTCAGTTTATAGTTTCTCAAAGAAGTGGCTTCTTATCACAGAATCACAGAATGGCCAGGGTCGGAAGGGACGTCAAGGATCATGAATCTCCAACCCCCCTGCCACATGCAGGGCCACACTTCCCCACTTAATACTAGACTAGGCTGCCAGGGCCCTATCCAACCTGGCCTTGAACACCTCTAGGGAAAGGGCATCCACAACCTCTCTGGGTAGCCTGTTCCAGCACCTCACCACTCCCTCTGTAAGGAACTTCCCCCTGACATTCAACCTAAATCTTCCTTCCCTCAACTTAAACCATTTCCCCTTGTCCTGCTGTTATCACCGTTTCAGAGAGTTGATTCCCCTCCTGTTTGTAGGCTTCTTATCTATATAAGTGGCTTTTAATATATATTGTCTTTTATGTTTTGTCATTTCTATGCATTTTTACTTTATACAGTTTACAAAGTCTGAAGCACAAAATAACTTGTCTCAATACCTGCTGAATATTATGTTTTTATGAATCTCAAAAAGTAAAATAACACTCTTCCAGTTCAATCAATCAAACTTGCTTTTAATAATAAAAACAGTAGAAAGATGGAGACAAGTGGACAGTGAGATGGATTAATAACTGGTTGCTGACTGGCAGAAATCAGAGGGTTGTGATTTAAAAGTCCTACTGCATGAGAAGCAAAGAAAAATTAAACTCACATTTTTTTTTCAAAAATTTAAATTGCTAGATAGCTTAATGTCCCACTGATGATGCAGTGCAACTAATGATATTTCTGTTGTTTGTGTGCAGTCATTGAAGTTAGCAGCAGTAATGGCTGCTTCCCAATGCTTAAACAAACTTGCTTTATTTGAAACAATAAAATATGTTTTCAAGATGTTACTGTATGGAGTCTCTGATTTGTGCTTGTCTAAGTAATTTCATATGTGTGTTAAAATCAATATATCTGTCTAACAGCTTTAATTTTTCAAGACATGCATTATTTTAGTCATTTGTATTTGTAGTTATTGAAAGAACACATTCCTTTGACTTTCTTCAGGATGGTATTTGGTAGAGATCTAACAGTTTAATACTGGTAGCATATAAAGGAGTATGGCTTAGTCTGTATTTCAGTTGTTCTGGTACGTTTAAAAATTAAGTTAGATATTCTGTCTTTAATAATTGAGATCAGTATGTAATTTTTTCATTGCTAGCATCAATTTCTACTTCTTAATCAAATTTAAATTGTGGCCCAATTATACTAAAGATTGAATTCAGGAAACCAGTACAGTTGAAGTGAAAAGTCTATTATGTTCCTCAGGTTTTTTTTTTTTTCTTCTTTTTGCACTGAAATACTCACAAATATTGTGGATATGAGGTTCTATGGGCAAAAATATACATGCAGGAAAGTTGCAAAACAGTAATTATTGGGACTATTAGCTTTCATTAGTAAAAAGTAAAATGCACAGTAAGACAAATTTTCTATTGTGAACAATAAATGTCACCTTTTTATTATTATCATTATTATTTTTGTTAGGACACAGCTGGTCTGATCTATAGAACTCTGCTTTAAATATAAAAAAGCAGACTTCACATTAAACGGTGTATGACCAAACAAGCTGTGTTCATTTGACTTCCCAGACAGCTGGAGTTGAATTCAGAGGCAGCTAATTGCCTTGGGGACCTTTCTCTGGCATGTAGCCCTTTGGTGCTCTGAAGGGGTGGAGGGGCTTCACACAGAAAGCTTAAAAGCATCTGGGCTGCTGTTGTGCAGAATGCTACTGCTGACAGATTTACCATCTGTCTTTGAGAAAGACAACAGTTTTGGGAACCCAGATACTACCATTCTTCTGTAGAAAGCCCTTTGTCAATCAAAATCTCCTCATTAGAGAACAGAACTTAAATTACAGCGAAGTGCACTAAGTAAAAAAGAAATATCAAGATATTAGTTTTCTGTTATTTGTGTGTGGCTAGATGAATATTCCTGTAAAGTTAGAAAACAGCATACTATAAATACATTTGAATTATCCATCAGATAAGCTTTCTCTGTGCAAATAGTTTTACAGATGAACCAACAGTAAAAAATTCCACAAGAAAGAGTTGTGTTGCAATAGCATAGAATAATGGATCCATAATAGGTATTATGCTATGCTAGATTATTCAGACGTATTTTCTTTGAATTCTCTTTGACTTTAAGATGTAGTTTCTTTCATTTGCATTTGTTTGTAGCCAAATGAATGGATTGTATCTGTCTTAGAGAGGAATTTCAATGCTTGGTCCACAGGAAAAAAGTATGCATGGTCATCCCTGTACAATTTCACATTGACATTCACATGCACATATAACATTATGACTGCTATTTTGCCTAGTGCAATTTTAAGAGAATCATTTTAAGTTAAGGAAAATTAGAGATGTTTTTTAAAAAAACCCGCAGTGCACAAATATTTTTAGCACTTGCATCCACAAGTATAAACACATATGGAAGTACATCTAATTTAACACCTACAGTTCTGACTAACATGAATTCATCTCAACAGTTCACAAAGCTGTTAAGAATGATGAAAACGGAAATTAAAGATTCTATTAATAGTACTCTCTTCTTAAGCCTGCAAATGAGATTGTTTCCATAAGACTGTATTGCCTTCCTAAAAGATACAAAACAACAGACTTATGCCCAGTTGTTCATTGTATTGTTTTGGTTGATCAGTAAATGTATATTGGGTGCTTTAAAGAAGTATTTACTTTGTAACCTGTTTTTTGTTTGTTTGTTTGTTTGTTTTCAGTTGATCATAATATGTTTATATAATACACATGTATATTTAAAAATAAATATCTATGTATCTATGTATGTATGCTTATATATTGTTTATCAGAAATATAGCAAGATGGATACAGGAATTTATAAGAAAATAACAAGAATTCTTATCCCAAGTACTATACCATACATCTAGAGGGAATAATGACAAATATATGCCAGAATTTCTCTTCAAGCTTGAACGTGGCTGCAAAACATTAAGAATCAGCATGTCCCTCTATATTCTCGCAATATAGAAAAAAACACCTTGCCAGATGTAAGAAAGGATGAAGTTTTGTAATGGGGCCTCAAATCTCTACCCAATATATTGCCATGTTTCCACAATGAAGTAAAAATTACAGACCTGTAGAAACAAAAAGAGAGAGGGTGACTACCCTGTAGTCTAGTGATTATGGCTCTCCCAGGAAAATAGAAGTCCTGCATTCCAGTTGCTTGTCTCTATATTTAAACACAGAGCACCTCTCCTTTAAGTTTATAGTTAAGGTCTAAATATATGAGATAGAAAAACTATATTGAATTATCGAGTTCTGAGGAAGGCCCTAAGAATAAAATCTCTAATGAAAATTATCCTTATAATTGGCCATGTTTTAAAATAAAAGGAAAAATATCTTATTCTAAGCTTAGTTGCTTGCTTCAAGGGAAAGATTCAAGACTACAAATTCAAGACTAGAATATATATCCTAATGTAAAGTTTGGAAATACCTAAATTACTCAGATTAAACACTGTCATCAGTAAATTGAGCTAAGTGCTGGCTTATTTTTTCCTGATGAGATACTTTCTTTACGGAGCTAAGTCATATACTTCCACACTGTGTAGCAGTCCTCACAGCTGATGTATGAATGTCAAAAAGAGGTGTGAGTTAAACCGTATGCTCTCTCTATCATTTCCTATTCTCCAGCCACCCATATCCCTGGTTCAGCATGCTGACTGCTGCGAATCCTTTTTGTGAATGGATGATTTCCTCCAGGCACATAGGAAGTTTAGTTAGAGTTTTGAATTCCACTCTGGTGGCCACATGCCAAAACTTCTTTATGGGGATAGCCCTTAATCTCTCTCTGTTCTAGCCTTCCATTACTGAAATGGAAATCACAGTATTTTTATTACGTTATTATTTTGTTACTGTATTATTTACTCACATTTCAGAAAGCATAAATATGTTATTGCTCATCTCCTAGTTTAAAAAGTTATAGATGCCCCACATATAGATGCATAAAATTTTCTTGCATAATAAATTATATAGGCATATATTCCTACTTGTTTTTAGGAATTCTATCCATGATATTTTGGTTATGTAGAGGCTAGATATTTCATTTATCTCAAATGTGTTGATTTAGTTAAACCACTGTAAATCTCTGTGTGAACATATGGAGATTAGATGGCTACTGATTTCTGACAAATGTGTTCATGAAAATACTTTGGCTTTCCTTACTTAGTAAAATAACAAACAAACAAAGATTCACACAGTTAAATCATTGCTACATTTGTGCAAAAATAAGGTACAATTTGTAATCATACAAAAAATGTTTCTTTTAAAATGAAAATACTTTCATTCATAGAACCTAAGAACATTTATAGGGAATTTACCCATGTATAATTGAGGACATCATGTGGATAAAATGAAACTAAATTTAAACAACCAATACCATCATTAGGCTTCCAGATGTAAGAAGAAAGTTTTCTGCTGTCTACAAGCTAATGAGTAGAAAACAGAAAAAAAGATCTCTTATAAGGTGAACTCAGGAAATAAACCAGTCAGTGCAAGCTAATAAGTTGTGCCCACTACTTTTCCATTTTGCTCTGTAAAACAGAACCACATCTGAAGTATTCTGTTAGCTCAATGCGATATAAGCTGTGGTTCTACCATGAGTGTTACATCTTTCCTCTGGGAACCTCCCCCACATCTCAAGTACAGCTTATAGAAAACCCTAGGATTCATAGCATGGTCATGTTTTCTGCATATTTTATGTGCTGCAAGACTTCTATGCAAGTTCTTTTACAAAGGTCGTGAATATATTAGTTTAAGAGTATTTCCAAAAATCCCTGTGATCCTAAGTGGAGAGCTGCAATTCAGTGAACATCTGGTGAACATCCTCCTGCAAACCATAATAAAGTTATCTTTTTTCTTACTTTGTATTTATATAATAGTTATTTTATTTTATTTTATTTGAATATAATAGTCCTAATCCTTAAGGTGCATACTGCAGAGAAAGTGTATTTCAGGGAATAGGAGAGACACAGGAATTTGGAATGAAAAATTCATACTCTTTGATATGTTGTTAATGCTAGCTGCCAATGGCCCAAGTCATGATTCCAGAATTCAAACATCATGGAATTTAGTCAAGCCATAAATCTGATTGTCCATGTCCAGAATTTATATTAGATCCAAGAAGAGAGGATAATACAGATATTCAGTCATCTGTCTTCTAAGGTTTCCTCAAGTAAGAGTGATAATCTAAGTTACTTTTTCATGATTCTGTTGGTTTGTCTACACTAATCATGGACAAACCATGATTTTTTTTCCTGTCTTTTTATTTTACCAAGATAGTATTTCAGTTCCTTCACAGATCTTTTGCATAGAAGGGACTGACAAGAAAGGAACTCCTTTTCACTGAGTTTTTACTGCTAGAAACTTCTGTAGGAGTTCTTCTTTCACATCCATATAGGAATAGATATTGTAAAAACACTCCCTTGACACCTTGTTGTACTATCTTGATAGTTTTTAACTTACTGTGCATAACGAACAGTTGAGGGAAGTACAAGAACAATGGGTTACATTGTTTACATTGTTTACATCTGTTACTTCAGAGCTCTAGACCCTACTACAATCAAGATTTTGTGATTGTGATGTTCTTCATTGAGTCTTACATTGCAGTTCAAGTTCAGTGTAAGCCAAAAAGCAAGAGAGAAAGTACTAAATGAAGGCAGATACACCAATCACTGCAATTCTTCATCCACAAGGAGGTATATGTAGGATTTTGAAGGCAATTTAGTCCATAAAGGACATATTATCTGCTGCTGTCTAAAGTGAGTAGATGTATAGGTGTATATATTTGTTTGGGACATGCTCAGTAGGTTTTCAGCCTCAGCATTTCAGAGAAGATTGATACATATTTAATTTAAGTATACTAAGATCACATAAGCTAAATTTTCCTCCTCCACATTTACATACCCAATGAATCAAGTTTGACACAAAGCACAGCCAATAACTATCTCAGAAATGGTTCAGTGTTTGGACAACTGACACAGAGATGCAAAGATCTGCATTTTTCTTGCTTGAGTAGCAGTACAACAGAGAAGTAGGTCTCAAGTTTTATTTTTTTTTTTTCTTTTTTTCTTTTTTTCTTTTTTTTTCTTTTTTTTTATATGATATCCAGAATATTAGTAGGGAAAAGGGAAATGCTTGTGCTAGGAAAAGGGAAATGCTTGTGCTAGAATATATTCTCCAAGGACCAGAAGGAGTGTTTAAATGATTCCAGTCATTTGGAGATGGACTTCTTTTCGAGAGATGGACTTTCTAGGTTAATTGCAGCAATTTCTACTGCATCGTAACAGAGAATTCCTCAGTGAAGAGAATGAAACTTGAAAAGGACTATAGTGCTCCTCATCCTTTCTATTTCTTTTTTCTTGGACTGCACATACAATAGTAACTCTTTTTTAACAACACTGATCACAATTTTTTATCACTAAGAAAGCATAGTGTGTATTTAAATTTTAAATTCTGTTAAAATTATTAGATCAAAGCACATCTTTAATGTATGTAGAGACAACATCTAAACTGTGGGATAATTTCTGTGTATAGTGAAGATAAGTAATAAGTAATAAGCACATAGATAAATGTTTATATTTCTCATTTCTTTGCATTATGTCAATTGTGATATTGACAAAAAAAATCTACGCAGCCATTACTCTTCTCAATCATAGGCTGCTGTTCAGGTGATGTACATGCACTTTACCTACATTAGTACTAATAAGACATCAGTGAGCACAACAAGAAGTGAGTATAAGTCTTTGCAATAGATAATGAGCCCTTGGATAATTACTTAGTCAGAAATACTAAATACAAATATTCAGGGGTGAATGTGAAATAAAGTGGAAATTCTGGAGGTAAAGCTCTTATTATTGCCTAACAGCAGCTTAGCTGGGGTCATAAAAGAATACAGGAGATGATTATGTCATATTAGATTTTAGCAATATATAAATATTAAATATATATTTATATATTAAATATATAAACATTCTCAGCTGTATATTATAGAATGTTAACAAAGCATACATTTCAAACTACATGTTTGATTTTACCTGAACAAAAAAATGAACAGCTCTACTGAATCAAGTACTTAAAAGAACATTGTGAATCCTACATTGAAAATCTCTTCTGCTTGTTTATAAAATCATATAAAATATAAGGTACAGAAAATAACTAAGAACACACTGTATTATAAGCCTGTCATAACCTCATAGAGAAATATTATCAAATATTGCTATTTCTTTTTTCTTTTCTTAAGTTGTTAAAATTGACATTCTATACATCTGAATATTTCATGTGATCAGTAGGGATCAGAATCCTGTTCTGCATAGTTTTTGAACATTGCAATCTACCTACTTCTAAAGTCTGCAATTTGAACAGTTAACAGTTTTAACAGTTTGTTTTGTGTTTGTTGTTGTTGTTTTGTGTTTTTTTTTGTTGTTTTTTTTTTGTCCAAGACCACAAACTTTTAGTTTAGTGTCTTCTGTAACTTTTCCAAGCAGTACTGCTGCAAGGGAAATAAATTCTTACTTATACTGATTTCGGACATAGTTATTATTTCACACTGAAATTTCCACTGAAGGTCTTAATCTACAGTCATGTACTGCAAGTGAGTATCTACATCATGATGAGATGTTGCAGTATGGACGTCATAGCCATGTTCAAGGAGGGTAAAGAGGAGAATCCAGGGAAATACTGATAGGTCAGTCTCATCCTCATCTGAGTACTCCTTAAATCTTTTTCCAGACAAGTACAAGAAGACCGTTCAAAACAGCCATTATTGACTTCACGTGAACAACCTGGTTACCTTGTCTGATGAGATGACTGTCTTCATGATTAAAGAAAGAACACTCCCTGTGTTTTTAATTTTAGCATTATCTGCCATAATTACAGACTAATTAGCGAGATATTGACTAACTTGTGGTCAATAAGTCAATTGGAAAATTTGTTTGAGCGTTGGGCTCAAAGGGTTGTGATTAGCAAGACAAAGTCTCACCACTGGCTGGTCATAGGCAGTGTCCTTCAGGGAAAGATTCTGAGCAATATTGTTTAATATTTGTATTGATGACCCAGATGATGTAATTCAGTAGGATCAGAAAGTCCACTAACAATTTGAGGAGAGATCAGCATGTGAAGGAAAGATTCACCTGCTCTAGGAATCCCTGCTTGATCAAGGAGGTTGGATGAGATGACCTCCAGAGGTCCCTTCCAACCTGAACTATTCTGTGATCCATCAATCTACCCTCAGAGCTAAAAGTCCAGCCACTTTCTGCACTGTATTAGCAAAAGTGTAGCTAGGAGGTCCAGGAAATGATCTTCCCTTCTGCTTGACATATCTGGAAGACCATGTCTGTTGCTGGGCACCCCAGTGAAAGAGGGGCATGAACACTGGAAGAAGCTTTTTGAGAAACCATGAAAATGATCAGAGAGATGAAAGACAAGGGAAAAATCTTTCTCCATAAATATGGTAAAGCGCTAGAATTGTGCTTGCTAGAGAGGTTTTGAAGTCTTTGTCATTGTAACTGTTTAAAACCTCCCTGGTTGTAGCCCTGAAACTGCTTTTACTGCACTTGTTTTGAGCAGGAGTGTAGACTAGCTGTTAATGCAGATTCACCCAATCAGCATGATTCTATATAGCTCACAGGGTACGTGAGCAATGGAGAGAAATCATGAAGGTTCTTAATCTAGTATTCAGAGTAAGAAATTTATGGAGCTTCAATCTGCTAATTTTTATATGCTTCTCTACCTTATTGTTAAGGTTTTCAAACAGTCAGAACTTATTCTTGAAATCTGAAAGATAGCACTGAGGGAAATAGGCCTCTTCAGCTGCATATGTAGACCATAAATAAAGCAACAGTACTTTCATAGTAGCAACAGCTCATCAGAAAAACTGTTACAATACTTTACTTAGGTTATTAGGAAAGGAGATAACTTCTGAGAAACAAAAGCAAAACCTGTATGGGAAAAGAAAAAAAGACAAATAATATATAGGTCATGCCTTTTATATTTTGTGCAAGGATTCATGAGAAAATGCATGTCCTTGTGAAAGGTGTTGACATAGCACCATGGTCAACCTTTTCTGCTCTATTTCATTATTGACCATTTATTCTACCTACCAGAAAGTAAACGAGCTACAGAAGTTCTTGTTAACACAGCAAACCTACAAAGACTGCAAGTGCTTCTTACTTGAATTACTGTTACCAAGAAATTATGGGGCAATTGAATCAGAACTAATGTGCATAGCTTGCTTGTTGCAAGTTCTTTTTCCATTTTGGGGAAATTGCACAAAGTAAAAAAAAACAACAACAATAAACTCTGCAACAGTTGTGTTACTGCCACCTAAATTCAGAGAAAAGCCAGAATGACAGAACATAGTTTGAAACTATCACATGTGGATACAATTGCTGTAATCTCCCTTCTTGGAAACATACCTGAAAGCCAGACCTTCATTTGAAAGAGACTCCATAGTACATATGTTGTGCACGATCAGTAAACTATGTATATAAACCCTACAATTCTTCTTAGTTTTTTATGTCAAATGCTTCCTAATGTGAAGTTATGGCTTTAGTGACTTTCATAAATAATGCTATGTGATAAAGTATTGGCTGTATCATTCACACCTCCTTCACAAACCCAGCCCGGATACAGACCAGCTGTTGGTAATTGGATCTTGCATGTTATTACACTTATATCTTTGGTATCACTCAGTCTTCTTTTCACATTCTATTGCTGAATTTCCTTTGTGCTGTGGCTTTTTCTCTGCATGTTATTTGTGTATTTAAAATGAACCATGTAAAAAAATATTCCATAACCATGGTGACAATGTAATATTATGCACACTTACAAAGTCCAAAGGTAACTTTACTAGACTGATATTTGCTGTGATCAGTTGATGCAATTCAACATAAATCTTTTTTTTTCTTTTTTTTTTCTTTCTTTTCTTTTTTTTTTCTTTTTTTTTTTTTTTTTAATAAGGGAGAGAATGGAATGTGCTGAGTATTTCCAGATCTGCTTACAATGAAGTCACTGCTATAAATTAATTCAATACTTCTTCGACAGAAGCAATGAGCTGTGTGTTGTTATGCCAGAATTGCCTACCACTGCTAGTTTTTCATGAATCTTTGGATATGATGTAGGCTTTTCCTTTTTTTTGAGGAACCATTCTCTTGGAGTCAGATGAATATATAAAATTTTCAGTCAGTGAATAAAAATAAATTGTACAACCTATAATTCAGTTATTCCATATATATATTTCTGTAGTATGTGAATGCTTTTCATTTATTAATTATTCTTACGATGTAGTAAAATACCTTTTTGCAACTGGGAAGCTGAGATACATTGAAGGTAGAGCCCAGATTCCAGAAGACATCTACATGCTCTACACCCAATGTCATTGAAGGCTTTTAGTTGCACTTATTTCTGACCAAATCAAGCCTACGTTACTTAAGATTTAACAAGAATTCTTCCACAAAGAAAAGACATTTAGTTATACTTTCAAGATCCTATACTGCTGTCTTTACTGCTTTTGAGAAAGAAACAAGTGTTTCTAGGTACACTCAAAATGGAAAAATCAAAGGAAACCAAAGCACATTATCACAAAACAAAACAAAACAAAATACTCTTGTAGTTTTGAGATTATGAGTTTATTTAAATTGTGAAAAAGTGTTCGTAGATGTGGACAATTGGGCCTTGGTTTCTTTTGCTAATTGTGGAGACATATGCAAAAGTAGATAGATATAAGCTAGAAGTTAAGAGGTTTTCACTATTGCATTTTTTGCTAGAAAGCCTTATGTATCCTTCACTGTGTTGTCTTTTGCTTCTCTGCAAAACAATTTCCAGATAAAATCTAAAACTTGCAGAACAATTAATCCTCTGTAAGATGCATCATGATTATTGTGACTACATCATGATTACATGTGACTAAAGCTTAGTCCCCTTTCTTAAAACCATGTTTGAATGTTGTTTCTACGTGCTTGCTGAAAGTTTACCTCTTAAAGTCTGTACTTCATAATCATTTAAAGTACCGTTGTTAATTTTCTTTTCTTCCTTGCTAAACATATAATTACAACTCAATCTCTAGAGCATCTGGGTGCTATCCTGCCTCTTAGGTTCACCAGAAACTCTCTAAACTGCCAACAGTATTTTAGCATTTCAGTATGAAAATTATTACTATTAAACTTCACTAATTTCCTGAAGCAGAACATTTTCTAGTTTGTAAACAAAATATCCTACTTTTTTCTTGTCCTAGCCATGTCTTGAAGAAGCATAGTGCATATGTCATTTTGAAAGATGTTTGAAGATTTTTTGGCTCTACAATGTCATATTTGACAAGTGATATACACAACATGTGCAACAGAGCAGTCTTTAGCTAATACTTAGTTTTTATAATACTAATGCATCTTAATCATCATTTAATCAGCATTAATCATCAGTAATTTTGCCAGAGTAGAAATCATAGCTCTAATCTAGATACTTATGAGTGCAGCTGTTTTCAGAGCTGAAAGATGGAATGCTTTGTACTTTGAGAAGGGGTAACAATTTTCTGACTCTAATTCTTCTCCCTTCACTTTCATATCAGAAAGGCAGCTCAAGCATAGAGCATTTCTGGGAAAAAATTTATGAATCTCAATAAACTGCAAGCCCCACATACACTATACAATCGAGAGAAAAATATTGTTTTCAAGAGATGTTTTAACAGTGAGAACAACAGGAGCAGAGTCTGTGTTTCATCCAAATCAAAATGAACAATCACTGATAAAATATTGCATCAAGATAGACAGCCCTTGACTATTACCTCAATTCAAAAGTTATTGTGCAAACTAAAGGTAAGGTGAAGAGAGACAGGATTGAAACAAACTTTATTCTGTATGGTTTTATTCTGTAATCGATTTGATCAACATCAAACTTCTACTTATGTGAAGTTAGAGGCAAAGCTCACCAATAGAAGAATTGAACTGTAACTGATGTAGAAAGTATTTAGTCACTTCTCATAAAAAAAAAACCAAAAAACACCAAATATTAAAAAACTTCCTGTATTATTCTCTTAAAAATTTCATTTAACTATAGGAAATACATTCATAGTTGCATTGGTAATAATTCTATCACTAAAGTAACAAAAAACCCTCCACTTAAAAGTGTTCTTCTTTGGTAACATTTACTAATTTTATATAAATTTTTAATTTTAGATTTCCTATGTATAAATATTTTCCATAAAGTAGATTTTGAATGACTAAAGCTTTTCTACTTTCAAACTAGCTCAGATCACCTTAAGCTTTTTGTTGTTCGAGTTGTATTTTCTCTTGCCAGCAATATGTATGACCCTATCATGCTCTCATACTCTGGTGTTCAGAAATGTTAGACAAATTCATACTACTAAAGTTTGAATTCTGTTAAAATTTTGAATATTTTCAAATAAGAGACTTCAAATTTATAATTCAGATAGCTATTTAGTGGATATTCTTTCTACTAACTGAAGACTCACACTAGAAAAATTCAGTTTTTAAACCTGTTAACTATTTTCTAAGAATTCTGAATTAGATCAGTAATGTTTGACTTATCTCATAGCTGGGAAAACTGCTGTAAACTATTAAGAGTTAATTTGGCCATGTCAGGTATAGATCTAGACAAGAGCAGAATACTTTCAAGTCCTGACTACTGAAGATGTTCAAACTTGCATTAGAATATGTCCCCGAGGATCCCAGTTCATGAATGTAGCAATACTTTGTCTGCTGTGTAGACAAGCTGACTGACACCATCTTGCATCTGACACAGAACAACAGCCATTTCTTCACCTAGCTTTTTGTTTTGGAGGTGTCATGTTCACTGCCTATCGCCCTAATCTTTATCATACTGAAAATCATTTTGTTTTAAGGAGGTTAAGAAGGCCACCTCTTTTTTTTTTTTTTAATCCACATACCTAACTCCCATGAATGTAAAATTTTGGCTAAATCTGAGCTCTAATGAACACAAAAGTGCCTCAGATCTCTTGTTACTACAATTTCCATCTCTATATTAATTCATATCCGCTTCACAGATTTTGAGATATTAGTGCCACCTGGTCACTATTTCTAAAACTTCCATTTCAAAATTTAAAATGTTAGCAGATGCTCAAGTGAAGTGTGGAAAGACTATATTAAGGATAGAGAATAGCTTTCACACCCATCGTAATAATGTATCCTGCTCATGTGGCAAACATATGTAGTATTTTTTTGGAGGATTTAAACTTAGACTAGCTTTATTTTTTGCTTCTCAAGAACATTATATGTCTGTCCTTCAATTTCACTCCATAGTTCTCTTTACATGCTGTTTAAGTAGCATTAAAAAAAAAAAATAAATAAAGGATATTAACAACTTCTTATTAGTGGTAAATATACTGAATGCATGTAAGTAAGTGGAAAGCCACTATCAGATTAAATCTCTGTTTACTTATAGATCTGTCTGAAAAGCCTTTGAGATTATTTCCTAAGTAGTTCATATGTTGATGTAGTTTCTTTCATGAATGGATTTTTCACCGCAAAACAACAACAATCTGATAGATATTAAATAAATAAATAAACAGGGAAAAAAAGGAAAAAAAAAGGGGATACATAGGACAAGGTAATGAATAACAAAATTTACTAAGCCTTGCATGCTTTTTTGGTTTTGTTATTTATGATTTCAGTAGCTCCTCTGACTCTGATCAAAATAGTGTCATTGAATTTCATGCTTTAGTCATGTACTTACAGGAGAGATCATCAGTGAAATTTTCAGCAGAATTAGCTAATTAGGCCTCACATATAACACTCCATGATAATAAATGGGATCATTTTACACTCATCATCAAACTACTGTTTGCGTATGTTTGGCATACAAATGAATCATTCCACATTTATATGGTTATCTCTCTAACAACACAGAAAAACTGTATTTCAGGAGAAAAATGTTATGGTGGATGAGTCTTTCAGCAACACAGGGGAAGAAGCTAATTCCTTGGAATTCATGATTTTTTTTTCATCAATATATTTCTATTGATGAAATAGAAAAAATTTCATCAATAGAAAATAAATTTTTGCACATGGATGTTTTAGCTTTTACCCATGTCTAATTAACTGCTGCTGTGAGTTTATCTTTTTTTCCTATTGCATGAATGTGATTATTTAACTTCCTTTTCCTACATATTAATAGTTGTGAGCTTCTTGTCAGGCCCCATAAGAATTTAGCTGTTACCAATTTGAGATTCTTATTGCATTTGATGGCTGATTAGCATATGTGAGTATCTGTGAGCTTTAGTCAATTTTAAACATTATTAGTTTTCAAAAAATAGGAAAAGTACAAAAGGAAATACTTTTGTTTTAGAGGCAGCTAAACAACTGATCATAAAATCATTAAATTATATGCTATAATAATGAATTCTGACGCACATAACAGAGAACGTGTTAATTCTTTCAAGATAGTAGAGTTCAGTCTTGTTTCCAGTAATCTGTTTCCTTGTTCAGGTATAAGCCAATACAGTGAACTAAATATAAGACCAAGCATCTGGGAAAGTTTTAAGTTGCTTAACTGAACAGTCTAATTGTATTCATTTAAGATAGTCACATAGGTTTATGCTTTTAGGGGCTGATTCATCAAGGCCAGATTGGATGGGGCCCTGGGCAGCCTGGTCTAGTATTAAGTATGGAGATTGGTGGCCCTGCTTGTGGCCGAGTTGGAGCTTGATGAACTTTGAGGTCTCTTCCAACCCAAGCCATTCTATGATTCTATGATTCTATGATTCTAAACTACATAGTAATCCTTTCTCTTTAATTACAGAATTAATAGATCACATCGAAACATCAGGATGTCTGAGCTGGATCAGAAAAACTGTACATATATGACAATGATTTATATGAAAAGGTCCAAGCTAGTTTGAAATAAAAAGGAAAAAGCACTTGTATTTAATGAGTCATAAATAGGGCTGGATGACTTGGCTTGTATATAGTATACCATGCTGTCAGATGACAACAGTCTAAAAAAGCTAATACATAAGAAGATAATCCTGTTTATCAAAATATATATATATATTTTTCTCAACAAATAGATACGTACACTTACTCACAATGCAAAAGAAGTCCATGTAAAGGAGAAATACTTTACAGTCCCTTACAGACTGTTTTTGATAATAGAATCATAGAATCCTCAGAATTGGAATGGACATTTAAAGGCCATTTAGTCCAACTTCCTGCAGTGAACAGGGACATCCACAGCTAGATCATATTGCTCAGAGCCTGGTCCAGTCTGACCATGAAAGTCTCCAGGGACAGGGCATCAAATACATCACTGGGCAACCTGTTCTAGTGCTTCATCAACCTTTTCCATTCATCCAACCTAAATCTACCCTATGTTTGAAACTATTTCCCCTAGTCCTATGACCACAGACTCTGCTAAAAAGCCTTTTCCCTTATTTCCTGTAGCTCTCCTTTAGATATTAAAAGACTGCTAACAGGTCACCTTGAAGCCTTCTCTTCTCCAGGTTGAACAACCCGAACTCTGTCAGCCTGTCCTCATAGAAGAGGTATTCCATCCCTTGGATCATTCTCATGGCCCTCCTCTGGACACATTCCAATAGGTCTATGTTTCTCCTGTACTGAGTACTGATGATGCCCTGCAACAGGAGAAAGGTCAACGGGCACAAACTGGAACTTCGGAAGTTCCATACAAATGTGGAAAATCTTTACTTTGGAGGTGGAAGAGCACTGGAACAAACTGTCCAGAGAGGTTGTGGAGTTTCCTTCTGTGGAGATATTAAAAACTCACCTGTAAGTAAGATGAGACCTGTGTCACTTTCCTGTAAGTCACTTTCCTGTGACTTTAGGGAAACTACTTTAGCAGGGGGATGGACTAGGTGATCTCCAGAAATCCCTTTAAACCCCTGTGAGTCTGTGATTCAATGATTTACAGGAATGCATTAGTCTGTAAATAAGTTCATGACATAAACAAACAAGCAAAAATCACTTGGTCATATAGACTAACATTTGCAAAAATAAAATAAAGTTGACATTAAGTTCAACACTTTTTAGGCCTGTTCAAGCAAACCCTTGATTTTTATGAACACATTAACCCACTGTGCAAATTCTTTACATTTTTCTTGCTTTTATCATCTCCACATAAAAAGTCCAACTATCCTCTTTGATAGTTAATATGACATTATTACTGTGATACTATGTCATAAATCTTAGCTCATAGACCTTTGCCTAAAATGATAACAAAATTTAGGTACCCAAAAACACTGAATCGTGGTGGTGAAAGAATTAATATCACTAATACTTTTTTTTTTGCGTAGCTGAATGGACCAGACAGAAGTTCAAATTCTCAGTTCTTATGAATTGGGTTCTCAGTTTTCTGTGAGATAACTCTGTATTTTAGAAAGCCAGGAAGAAGTCCTGCTAACTTCAGTATTATTTCACAGAGAAGAAAACACCCTTATGTTTCTGAAGTCATGTCTTAAGTTGCCTTTAAAAGCAACATGAGGTGAGTATCAAGGAGTTATTTCCTTCTAATTTTCACATTGAACATGAAATATATTAAATGATATAATATAAAAGTCTGCAATACAATACCTTATGGCGTGTGTTGTTGTGAAGTTGTCAGAACAATTAATGTCAAAGTACATCTTCACAGAACAATTTTATTATTTGAAAACATATTTTATTTGGCAATAAGAAATAATAAATACATTTGGACTGTCTAAGAAACTAAAGTTTATTAGTTTAAAAAGATGTTTCATTGAAAATCCAAATCACTTTTCAAAAATAAATATCTCATCAGCCATATTTTTTTTACATTAATGAGATTGTTATTCTAGCCAAACAGTTTTTTAGACAATATACTGCAAGGCCAGAGTCCATGCAGTGGCCAAAGCAAATAACTAAACTGCGACTTTAAACAAATACTGTGCATATGGCACAGAGAAAGAGTAACAGCACAGGACTCTTTTGCAGTGCCCCAGACACAGATTGTATCTCAGTCACAATCTACTTTCTGCCATCACCTCTGGGTAGAATAGATTGTAATACAACAGACATATACTTCATGCGGTTACATGGCCAGGTGCCACTGTGTTAGTGCAGTTACATTCTTGGGTAAAGAAATAATATCAAGGCTCAGCCTGCTCTCTTCACACCATTATGGAAAGAGGAAGTAATGGCTCTGCAGAGTTTGGTTTCCCACCTCATAAATGAAGGATGCTTTCCCACTGGTAATGCAGACAAACCTGTTAAACAGGCAGAAAGGGTGGTTGCTGAGGTAACATTATGTAGAACTGAGGAAAAACTGAAATTACTGTTCTATGGGGAAATTCAGCTATTTCAACACTTGGTTTTTAGACCTAATTGAGTTGAAAAATTGGAACAAGTCAAAGAACAATATATTGTAAAAGCTACTTTGGTTAGGAGGTGTTGACATTTCATTATGATTTCATATAACATTAAACTACAGTTCTGTATAGTCCTATGTTGCTATAAACATCTCACAATAAATCTGCAGTTGTGTCTTACCAATCGTGCATAGACCTCTGTTCAGTATAAGACTGCACTGGAACATAGATTTTAGAGAGGTCTTCATCAGTAGACAAATACTTGATTTTTGATGTTAATAATTGTATGCCAATGTTAATAACAGATATAGACTCCAAGAATCATAGAATGGCTTGGGTAGGAAGGGATCCCAAGGATCATCAAGTTCCAACCCCCTGCCACAGGCAGGGCCACCAACCTCCCCATTTAATACTGAATCAGGTTGCCAACCTGGCCTTGAACACCTCTAGAGACAGGGCATCCACAACCTCTCTGGGCAGCCTGTTCCAGCATCCCACCCTCTCTCTGTGAACAACTTTCCCCCTGACATCTAATCTAAACCTTCCCTCTGTGAGCTTAAAACCATTCCCCCTTGTCCTATCACTTTCTACCCAAGTAAAAAGTTATTCCCCTCCTGTTTATAAGTCTCTTTTAAATACTGGAAGGTTGCAATGAGGTCACCTCACAGCGTTCTCTTTTCCAGTCTGAACAAACCCAGCTCCCTCAGCCTGTCTTCATAGGGGAGGTACTCCAGCATCTGCTCTGATCATCTCTGTGGCCCTCCTCTGGACCCTCTCCAACAGCTCCACATCTTTCCTGTAGTGGGGGCCCAATGAGGGCATTCCATTAATAAATAAATAACGTCTATAAACCATTTCTCAAAAGGTATTATTAGGATATATTTGAATAAATCTCACTTAAACTATTAAGTAGTCTTCATACATGAACTATACAAGACTCAATACATGATTCAGCAAAACCTGTTATCTACTTTGACCACTTCCTTCCACCCTTCTGGCTTAATAATTGATCTTAAATATCATAAGATAAATACCTGAGCAGTGCTTATTTCTTTATGAAGAAGTGGTAAGAGTGCACAAATTAGTCCTGACATGGAACAATTAGTAGCTTTACCATCAAAAATCATCATCAAGTGTGTAATCACTATAGTTGTGTTGTACAGAACTCTTAAGAGCTGTAGAGTGATTGGACATCTTTGCTGTCTCAGAGTAAAATATATGTAGTCAATTTTTTAGCATGACAGAAATCTCCCTACAAGGAAACTTATACTTCTATTTAAAAACAACAACAACAACAAAAGAAACAATAAAAAAACACCTATTCTCACTAGAATAACAATGCCTTCTGATTATATTTCTAAGGTAATATCTATGAAATATTAATAATATTGTCTTATGAAATGCAGAAACTTTTACTTATTTTTCTGCCAAATACAAAAATGGTCTGTTCCTTCAGGAGTAAAAATTGGGTTGATTTCCTGCAATGAAGTTTGGCCAAAAGAAATGGGACAATTTTATAACAGAAGGCTTCCTTTTTCATGGTGAGTGGAAGAAAGATTACGACATAGATAATTCTTAGCACTGTCTTTGAATATTTTATGTGAAACATAACATGCTTTTAATGGGATCAATTCAAATTTCCCACGTTGTATCACTACACTACATAATGATAAGGCATATGGGCAGATTTTAGATTTATTTTAATGCTCCTGTGTACATGAAAATAACAGGAAATTGCAGATGATATCATTCATAAAAATATCAGTAGCAATTTTACTACCTTCCTGTCCTGTCCCTTACTCTTGCCAAAACAACTGCCTCATTTCAGAATGCCTTGCTAAGAACTTTTTTTTTATGAAAGAAAAAAAAAAAAAGGAAGAAAGCAATGCAATTAGAGAAACCAGTATGGAGTTTTTGAAATTAAAGTGAAAATTTTAGGCTATCATTTTAAAATCATCTGAATAATTTAACAACAACAAAGAACTGCCATCATAGTTCTAATTGTTATATTTTGAGTGATTTTTATTTAAAGAAGTAAATAAGTTATTACATTTAAATGGCTGCATTTTTCAGATGAGAGACTCCTGTTCTGAAGATTATCAGAGAGGATTCCAGATGAATTAAGCATCCATTGGTAAATGTTATTTCCTACTCAGAATGGCTTTCCCGCAGAAATGGTTTAACAGTCTTTGAACTATACCCACTAAGGAGTGCTAAAGACTTAGAGTATCTTATCTTTTTACATAGTGAATAAGGAAAACTGTATAAGGAAGGCGATTTCTTTACTTTCCCTAAAATATTTTTGCAGAATATTTTTGGTGCACTGATCTGTTAATCAAAAATAAAAGTTCACCTAAGATTAGCTATAAAATATCTTTTGTCTCCCATGAAAGGCTGTATATTCAGTACAAAGAGTGAGATACTCTGCTGCATTTCAGTATATTATTTTGTGTTCTTCACTTTCCTTTGTTATAACTTTCTGTAGATATAAGAGAAAAATAATTTCTAATATTAATCCTTCTTAAATTTTGCATGGGCAGTATGAGCGTCCTGACTGCCTGCCCAATTTTTTGGGGATGCCTGCCCACCAAAGAACTTAAGAACTCAAATACAACTGTATCTTCGTAAGTTTCTCTGGTAGCTATTAATCAACATTTGATAAAATTGAGTTGAGAATATATTTACATTTCTTCATAGAGTCCTTGGAATTAGAAAGCAGATTTCATTCAACTGTTTTGTTAATTTATAGAGCATTACCTCTTGTTTAATTGCTACTTCAAGTCTGTTGATTTTGCTATGCCTGAACAATTATATATGATTATTTATAGCATTTATTTGCTATACCATATCTGGAATAGATATACTCTCTCCTAAGATAGAACCTATGTTAATAATTTTTGTTACAGAAACTGTAAAGGTCTGTCTTTGCATATCCAAACCCAAACCACATAAAGTGTTATTTTCTTAAGACTTAAGAATCTTTAGGCTCTTATCTTTACTCCTTATTTCAAAAATCATAAAATTTCTGATGTTATATTTATATAATGACCACCTTTACCATCCCCTTACTGTGGCACATGGCCACAGTTATGCTGGCACTAACAGCAAAATTCTAATGACAATTACAGCATCAGTAATCATTTATTGCTTATTTGCATTAAGAATCAGTCGACAAAACGTTGATACATCTCCAGTCATAAAGCTGAAATATAAAATATCTATTCAGTGCTTGAAAATGCTTTCTAAAAAAATATCAAGTTGAATGAGTAATTAATAATGAAAATTTAAAGCAACAATTTTTTTTCTAATACCAATATAATTAAAGAATGACTTTGTGAGACAGGGTTCAAGGTATCAAATGAGCAGGAGCAGATTTTAGAAGTAGAGTGTTGTTCTATAGTTATTCTTGCATTTTGTAACACAAAAATGAAAATTGCCCCTATGGGTACTAAATTTTGGACAAATGTAAAAAATATTAGAGAGATTTGAAAAAGGGAAAATGAAAGTAAAAATGGAACAGAATATAATTAGAAGCCTTTCTGCAAGCTGGTGAAGAAGCATATTATTTGTCTCATAACACAACATTTAACAGTGAGCAATATTTCTATGGCTTCATCACAAATAGAGGTGAAATACTACTGCCCCACATTTTGTTAAGTCTGTCTGTAAGATTAGGTTAATGTGTGTATTAGAATAACTGAAAAAGTGATGCTATAGAAAAACTTGACTAGCATTTTAAGCACCATCCAAGAAGTAACTGCACTTGGAATACTTGAAGTGTCCTTTTAACTCCCCAGTCTGCTATCTCCAAATAGGTAGTCCTTTATTGCTTTATTATACAAGGAATATATGAGAATGTCTCCGCCTCCTTCCTATTGGCTCTGCATCTGTGAGTTGAAGCCAAGATTTCTGTTATCCATTCTTTCATGCTCAATTGCTTTTGAGAGTAAGTGAATGGGTAATCTCATTCATTCTAATATTTGTGGACTCAAAATCTGTGTAGCAGGAACATAATAAGGAGGTTCTTTCTGCATGGTACATTATTACCAGTAAGGAGCACTAATTTATAGTCAGACTGGTTCCTTAAAACACCAGTCTGCAGTACTTGTGTTGCTCAGTCATTCTGTGGCAACTATCTTGGGGATGGCTCAGACACTGCAGAAAAAGAATATTCTAATATAGGTGGTTTGCATGTGTACCACAGTGCGTGTCTTTGCTGTCCTGCTCATGTAGTATGACAAACAGATGGTGCTTCATACCTTTAATTAATAATTTGAATGTCATGTTGTCCACCCTTAAAACATATGAAAAATAGCTTTTCATCAGATAAATTCTGTACTTACTTTTTTGTCTTCTTCTTCTTCTTTTTTTTTTCTGTTTGTTTTCCTTTTCTGTTTTTTTTCCTTATAGTATAAAAAAATGTTTATTTTCTGCATGTATAGTAAAACTCATTTTGACATATATGAATACAATCTCTTAATTTGTGCTGCTTGTAAATACTATCTGATGATATATGTATGAAACTTTGCATTGCATTGCAATGCAATTCCTCTTGAGAAAAATATTTTGCACAATTACCAATGTTAAAGTATATGGCAATTATTATAAGGGTAGGTAGGGACACGTCAAGGGGAAATGGCTTTAAACTGGAAGACGGTAGATTTGGACTAGGTATTAGGAAGAAATTCTTTACTGTGAGGGTGGTGAGACACAGGAACAGGCTGCCCAGCAAGGCTGTGGGTGCCCCCTCCCTGGAAGCATTCAAGGCCAGGCTTTGAGCAACCTGATCTAGAGGGAGGTGTCCCTGCCTGGGTTTGGAAGTAGGTGATCTTAAAATGCCTTTCAACCCAAATCATTCTGTGATTCTATGATTGTATACATCTGTTTGTGTGGTATGGAGAAAGCAGGCATGCATGAGAATAACAAATGACGGCAATGTAAGCAAAGACTATACGTAGGTAGAAGGTAAAATGAACAGAGTATGAGGTAAAAAATAACAATTACAGGATGTGTTTATGACAGTATGCTTTTATGTCAATTCACAAAAACATTGTGAGGCTTGAGGATTCTTTAATCTTCCAAGTTGTTTACCCAGGCAGGAATTATGCCTTAAGAGCTTAACACAAGGAAATACTGAGACTGTACTAAATTGTCTAGAGCAAAATTGTTTGAATGCAAGCATCGATATTCCTGTTCTGCTCCAGTGCACTAGTCTCTATTTGATACAGTAAAAGATAGGTTCCATATATATAAGTGGAAAACACAAAGAGTAACAAACTATTTCCTGAAATATTTTCAGCAAATTCATTATTTATCTGAGTAATGACATACATTAAAACCAGACTTTTAGGCTGTATCTACTGAAAAGACAAGAAAGGAGAGGAGAGGGAAGGAAAAAGGGAGAGGAAGAGGACGAGGAAGAACTTAAGAACTTGCTAACATAACATGAGTAACCAAAGCACAACATTTTACATTCAAACATTACCGTTGGAGATGATATGAGGATTAGTTAAGCAAGTCTGGTAAACCTGTGATGTAACTTCTTTTGCAAATGGGTAACAGATTTGTGAACATTTCAGAGGAAGTAAAATTTTGGTATCCTAAATTGATGCAGATGCAAATAGCACTGAGGAGAATCTTGGACTGTTGCTTACCTTTGCTATTTCTGTTCTGTATTTATTGCAGATGAAGTTTTGAGCAAATAAAGAAATAATAATAAAGCCAGAATTAGAAAACTATTGCTTTCTAAGAAGTTTCTCCCTCCTCTCCATTGTTAATAACAGGCTTTGTTTCAATAATGTATTGTGCATGTCTTAGCTACACTGACAATTAGTTTGCTGTATAGAATACTGAAAAGCATTTCTACTCCCTATTTGACATTTTAAATATGAGATAATCATTGTGCTAAAGGCTACAGTTTTAAAATCACTTCATCTTCAGAAACTGTTGATTCCTAAAGGATTCTCAACCAAAAGCAAAAATTTTCGGTCATAGGGATTTAGAAAATTTTTCATGGTTTGACTTAAATAAATGTGCCATTCCAATTTCCATGAAACTGTGCAGCACAAATATTGTCCTACCAAAATTGTGTACATCTCTGAAATCTATGAGATAAATTAGTTATGTCACAGAATCACAAAATAGTTGAGATTGAGAGAGGCCCTTAGAGATCATCTAGTTCAAATGCCTGTATATTAAAGGAAGTATAAGTAGAGCAGATTGCTTAGAGCCGTGTTCAGTTTTCAGTCAGGTTTTAAGTTTTTCCACTGCAAACGCCCCACAATGTCTTCAGGCAACCTGTTCCATTTCTTGATCAGCCTCACCATAAAAAAAAAAAAAAAAAAAAAAAAAAAAAAAAAAAGTTTTATGCTTAAGTGGATCTTTCTTAATGCCTATTTTACCCTCTGCCTTTTAGCCATTCACTGGATGACACTGAGAAAAATGTAACTCCACCTTCTTTGCTCCCATCCAGCAAATATAAACATGACAAGTTGCACTCTGCAATTTCTCTTATCCAGACTGGACAGCCTCAGCCCTCCCAGCCTCTGCTTTTATGATGCTTCAAGTGCCTTAATCACCTTTGTGGCCCTTCACTGAACTCTGTTTGGTATGGCTATGTTGCTCATACTGAGGAGTCCAGAACTGGACTCAGCATGTCTGTTGTGAACTCATCAGCATTGAGCAGAAAGAAAGGATTATCTTCATTGATTTACTGGAAAGACTTTTTCTGATACATACAAGGGTGTTCTTGACTTTCCTTGCCATAAGGTCTCTTTTCTAGCTCTTGTTCCACTTGGTGTCCACTTGTCAAGTCCTTGTTTGCCAAGTTGTTATCCAGACTGTCTACTGCCTGCATTGGTGCATGAAAAAATTCCTCCCAGGTGCTGAATAGGGAGGAGCTGAATGGGAAATACTGCTCATTCTCACGTGTGTTGGAGAGTTGCTGTTTCCTACATTGATTGGTACTCAATAATTGCTGTTTAGAATCTGAAAAGCATTTCAGTACCTATTTGACATCATCATTTTTATCTTACAGTTATCTTACAGTTTTACCATATGTCAATAGATTTCTGAACTGATGAATATAGGACTGTGAGTTTTTTCTTGTGCTTCCACTGTGTCAAGTCCTCCATGGTGAACAGACAAAAGTAGAATAAAGATACTCTCGTAAACCTTTGAAAAGAGAAATCTGCTTTGGCTTAAAGCTGGCAGTCAGCTCTGTCTCCATCTAGAGATTTACTATACTGTTGGGAGATAACAAATATTTTGTAATCCTCTGTGAAGAAATCACAGATTTCTCCTTACTGTCATCTTTCAAAATGGAGAAAGGGGAAAAAAAAAAAAAAGATGTTTGAGAAGAGAAAGCAAAAATTCTGTATATCCTTCATATGACATGAGTGCAACCTACTATAGGGAAGAACCTGCTTTAGAAGGAGCTTGTACTAGATAATCCCTAGAGGTTCTGTCCAACCCCTGTGATTCTTTGATTCTGTGACATTATTTTTTTTCTACAGAGTAATACTTGGAGTGATTTG
Organism: Phasianus colchicus; assembly: GCF_987193195.1. Taxonomy (NCBI): domain Eukaryota; kingdom Metazoa; phylum Chordata; class Aves; order Galliformes; family Phasianidae; genus Phasianus; species Phasianus colchicus. The sequence continues at coordinate 41,923,259 of NC_143436.1, forward strand.
AAGGCCTTGATTGAAACAGGACAGTATTCATCCTGCTGTAGACTGAATACACTGATAAAGAATTAGCAGCTTAGATAAATTTGCAAGTTACTCAGAGTAAGTATAAAATCCATGCATAATTATTTTGTCAACGTCTTTTTTTTTTTTTTAATGTGTTTTCATTTTTGATATTATTAACAAATTATTTTTTAAATTCATAAAAAGCGCAAGCTAAAAATTTAGAGAAACCTACAATCACTTAATGATCTGTTTGATAGTGTGTATGTATGTACTAAGTATGATAGTGCCTATTACTATAATACAAGGGCAGTTCTGAAAGTAATGCCTCCTATTTTATTCTGTTCATCCATGACTTCAGAGCTGGATGTTCGTGATATGGTAGTAGACATTGAATCTTCCCACCAATATTGCATTACATCTTGTTGCTGTGTGATGGACGACAGCAGAGGGGAAGTTTGACAGCAAAGATGCTTCACAGAATTCCTCCATGCAGGAAAAATTGTACTCATTGACATTCACTGACATTTGCTGAATATTTACAGAGAGCAAACAGTGGATATGAGCACAGTGAGGTGTTTCAGCAATGACGCCATCATAACAGCTGTGTAACAGTGTGTTGCCTCTGCTGGTGCAGATTTTTACAAGCATAGCATGCAGTCCCTTGTTCATTGCTGGCAAAAATGTAAAGCTAGTGGTAGTGACTGCTGAAAATACTGTTTCATAGCTGAAAGTTTGCTCTATCAAATAGTGTTACTGAGCTCTTTGTTTCCCTTGTAGTTTCCATGGAATTAAATAGGCGGTATTACTTTCAGAGTGATCTGCGTAGTTCAGTTTCAGATGTATATATTTGATTTCTATGCAGGACTTGGCTGAAACAAATAATGTGTAATTTCCTATTATATTTTGTATATTTTTTTTCTGACTGACATAGAATGCAAAATACTGATCACTGATTTCCAATTTTTCTTCTTTTTCTACTAGCTTCCTAGGTCCTGATAGTATTCAACAGCATCTTTCCCTTTTACCAGTGCGTATTAAAAATATTCAATATCATATTTCCAGTTATCATTTCAATAAATCAAAAACATTACAAACGATGCAATTTTTTTCTTAAAACAAAAAAACAAGCTTACTGAAAGGTAAAAATAAAGATAATGATTCTGTTTATCACTTGAAATTTGAACTGCTGTCTTTTTAACAGTCAAAATCTTCACTTCTTTGATATTGACAGTGTTTTATGTACACTGCAGTGTTTCTTTTATCTGTATATGTTGAAATGAAGAAACTAGTGCACTTTTACTGGAAAAAAGTCAGTCAAAGAGTTTACAAGGCTAGAAGGTGAAGGGTAATGTTTAATGGGAAGGGATGATATTTCTGTCTCATGAATGCAATGATTTAATTCTTTGGCCTGCTGTTGGCAAGAACTGGTGTATGGTGAACATTTTTGTGTCTGACACATTAATTAAAATAAAAAAAAAATGCCCCTAGACCCTCTCTTGACAAAAGTTGAATGTTTAACTTGTGTGAGATTTCCTTCCCCATGGATGATCTATAATGTGACTTTTAAGCCACGTTATTTTAGCCAAATAAAAGGTAAGAAAAAGAGAATCTCTTTGCTTACCTTCCCTGATTCACAGAGGCTGTGCAAAATAAGAAGATAAGGAAAATATTTTGAAAGGCTTATAAAGTAAACATGGGCAGCTGTTTTAGACATTGCCACATGTGCACAGTCAAAGACACATTAGAAAAATTCATGCTGAAATTCAGTTTTGTGGCCAGGGTCAGAAGGTTTAGAAGTTTAAAGTAAGTTAACTCTTTGCTTATTTTGACCATTAAAATGTCAGCATAAAGTCATGTTTTAGACTTATGATGGTCTGAAATCTTAGTGGTAAATGAAGTCTGAAGACCTCTTAACCTGCCCAGGATGTGAACCAGAGGCTGGTTTAACTTCACTGGTAACTGCACTATAGCAAAGGAATGGATAGTCAGACGTGAGAAAAACATCTGAATTTTTCCTTGCCAAAGTTCTGTGTCATAAATTGTTTGCAGTATTAATCTTAGAAATTTCTAAGATCTCATTAATAACACTCCTATAATCTAATTTTTCAGGTTTAAATATCAAGTGTTTAATTTTCTTGATATGGGTTCTTATCTAGTGTAAGTAACAAAATGTCATTTGTGTATTTAGCTCTGGTCAACCTATTTTCTTTTGAAAATAATTTCAAATTTTAACTGTCAGATCATATCACCGAAACTTCAGTTTGTTTTAATGTACACATTAATTTATTAACAATACATTGAGGAAAATAAAATCCTAAATTGATAAAAATGGTAATGAAATTCATCAGGGATATATGTCAGGGTGATTAGGACTATCTAGTCGTTTCCGGTTTGGAGTATCCTTTCCTAAATGCTTCAAAGGACATTAAATAGACAGATGTTACGCATGCATAATGCATATTGCTTTACTGTAAAATCGTTTTCTTTAACTAGAATGAAAGTGCAAAAGTACCATCTGCAGATCTAAATATTTGGCATATTTTGGACTCAGAGTTGCCAAACACAGTGATAATTTTGACAAAACTGGCACTTACCTAATAAGTACAACAGAACTACATAGGTAAAGAGCAATACAGATTTAACAAAATGGTGTTCACAATTATTTAAAAACTGCATGCCATCACAAGTGCCAAAGTTTTCACCATCCAACTATCTTCTACATTTTGCTAAAGGGATTTATCAACTTCATGAAACAAACAGACTTTGCTAGGGGAAAATATACAGTATTCATCTTAACTACAAACTTGTTTATTCTTCAGAGAGGCAAAATTTGTTGTAAGCGGCCTTTTGCTGAAGTAGGTAATGTAGTGAAAAAAGGTAAGATTTCACTCTCTGAAAATCTCATTTAAATGTTCTGACTTCTTATTTCCCTTGTCACTTTATGTAACATCAACATATTTTAACTGATTCCATTTTAATCAAATTAGTACATCGCTCATTTAAAGAGCATAAATTATAATCAAAGCTCAGAACTGGTGGTGACAAATATTGCAAGTCCAAGATCTGGCTCAATACTCAGGCTCTCCCTTTCTTAATTTCCATCTCTCTGCAGTGTACAATCTTTCCTACAAGTATATTGGTGGGATCTAATTAGATATGGCATGTATATTACATCTGTATTTAATACTGTGGGTGGTACTTGGTGTGGGTGGTATTCCGGCTAAGGTGGGTGGTAGCTACACAGGTGGTCCTGGGTGGTGCTTAATGGGTCACGGGTTCATGGGGCAGTCGCATGTCACAGTATATAAGCAGCTGTTGCGCAGCAATAAATTGGCACTTGAGCTACATTCTAAGAATGAGTCTCTTGTGTCCTTGTGCTGGGTTGGGGTGCAGACAATAGGGGCGCTGATGCGGTGTTGCTGACTGGGCAGGGTTGCGAGGAGGTTAGTAACAATTGGTGACCCTGATGTGATTGGTGTGCGCGCATGGGTACGGGATAGCAGCTCACGTTATGGCTACTATGCAGCAGGTGGTGAGTATGCTGAAGATGCCGGGGAAGGAGGCAGGGGTTTTGCTATCATCGAAAGCCCTAACAGTGTTGATTAATTGGATGCAGCACCATGGTTGCGGGAGTACTCCCATGGAGTGCTTATCCCATGGGAATTTAGATAAGGCGGCAGAGGAGATGTGGGAGGAAGTGAAAGCAGGATCAAAGGGTGTCACGGACAATGTTGCCACCCTAGGGAGCTTGGAGTGGGCTTGGAAGGCGGCAGGAATGGAAGCACAGTGTTGGTGGGTGGCTCGGGAATTGGTGTTAGGTCAGCTTGGGGAGGAAGGTGAGGAGTTAAGGAAGAAGCCTGCAAAAGGGGGTCGGGAGCCTGCGAAGAGGGGTGAGGAGGAAGCAATGGAAGTTGAACAGGGGAGCAGGGTGGCATCAGAGGCTGGACAACATGAGGAGGAGTTGAGGGTGGATACACTTGGAAGGAGCAGCAGGGCAGGGGAAGTTGCGCCAGGGGCCGAGGATGATGTGCCTTGGGCAGTGCCTATGTGGCCTCCCGCGACGCCTAATTGGAGGGTCGCTGGGGCTACACCAGCGTTCTTGTATATCCCCGGGACGGTACAGATGCCCACCGCTGTTTCACTAACAGCACCTACAGTCCCTCCCCCATATGCTGGGGGGAGTGTTGTGGGGGCGGAAGCAGCCAGCTCACAATTGGAGCAGAAAAGGGAGGGGCAAGAGCAACCAGGGCCGGTGATTGGAGGAGGAGGGGCTGGGCAGGCAGAGAAGGAACTTAGTGCAGAGGAGGCAGCTGTGGCGGCTGTTGTGGAAGATGCAGGAAACAGTAAAAGAAATGAGTATAACTGCTCAACGAGCAGTGTGGGCAGCAAAGAGGGTGGCGTTGGACATCCAGGACGCTGCCTTAAATGACACCCTGCAAGAAACTGCAAGGAAGTGGCTTAACAGGGCTAAGGACTGTGTATTGTCCGACTGTCAGCTGCGGACCGTTGGACCCAATGCACCCCGCCCTCATTGGCGTTTCCGCTTCTGGTGGGTCCAGATGAGACCTGTCAATGGAATCCTGTATATTATAAAATTCTGTTGCAATTGAGATCAGCTATTCAGTCAAAAGGAATATCGGGATCAGGGGCGCAGCTGATGTTAGATACCATTGCGACGTCAGGACCGCTAATGTTTGACTGGCAGCAGACAGCCAGGGCCAACTTAACACCGGCACAATGTATAGTGTGGAACAGCAGAGGTGGTTATTATACAAGCGCAGATGGACAAGGAGCACCCAGGCCATGGGTTGGAATTGGATCAAATAATTGGGAAGGGCCGCTGGATATCACCGCAGCAGCAGTTAGAATTGCTGACGCCTGCACTGATGATTGCAGCTGGGATAGGGAGAGAGGCCTTTGAACGCATGGATAATATGTTAACGAAGGAACCCAGTTATATCTTGGTATGACAGAAGCCTGGTGAGGGTTTTGGTCCCTTTGCTAATCACCTCCAGGCTGCAGTCAATACTAGTAACCTGCCCGCAGTGGCTTGAGACACTGTCTTGCACAACTGCTTGCACTCAAGAGCAACACCAGAGTATAAACGTGTGTTAGACGGTCTGCCAGCGACAGCTACAGTAGCAGAATTGATAAAATGGGGAGTTCAGCATGGTAGGCATGTGGAACAGGCGCCTCTTCTGGCGGCTTTACAGCAGGTAGTTTTAAGTAGGGTGCAGTGCTGTGGGTGCAAGAAGACGGGTCACATCCATAAGGACTGTCCAACTCGAACACAGACTACATGTATATAGAGATATTTCTGCATTTCAAGATGAATCTTCAGATGTAATATATGATCTTTCTGAACTTCACAACAAAGAAGAAACAGCTTCGTGTTTGAAAGCAAACAATTGTGTGAAAGCATGCAAAAATACCGTATATGAAATATGAATTCAGTTAGCACATTTTTCAAATTAACTCAATGAAGGAATGATAAATATTCATTTTATGCTTTCCCACTGGCACAAAAAAATTAAATACAGTTAATTATAGCCCTCTAAATGTGATTATTAATCAGTTTTGTAGCAACATGTTATTTATACTCAGATGCATGCAAATGTTCAGGTTTGTTTCCCAGATGAGTTTCATTCAGTTCCAGCAATCATACAAGCTGACAAAGAACTGAACTGCGCTCTTCTATCAATACACAAATACACAAACTTTTCAACGGAAAAGCAAATAAGGAAATACACACAGAAAAGCATATGAGTGTAAAGACACACATATGTATATGAAACACCCAATCATCCTGTATTAAAGTAGTACCCAAGAGCTGGTAAAAACTAGCCACACTGAAAATACTCTGATATTATACTGGTATTTTCTGTGAAAACAACTTGTAATATATTCTAAGGAAGTTTTGACACGAAGAATTGCAAGCGAACGTTCATCAAAGGGTGCATGGAATGCTTGACAGTGCCTCCTCACCACTAATGGTGTCTTCAGGGACTCTACATGTTTTACACTAGGCCATGACTTCTGAATGACATTAAAGAAACCTCAGCTCTGTCCTGGTAAGAATTTCACTGTTTTAGTGCAGAACTTGTGAACATCGATTTCAGCTGTGAACCCTGATGCTTTTGAAAAAAAAAATAAATTAATTAATTAATACATCTCTTTGGTTTCCTTTTGCTTTCCTTTTTCCTCTTTAACAACTATTATGCTTATCTCCAGGCAGATGTCATCTGTCAGATTTAGACTTCTCTTCATGAGTTTGATGCAATGTACTACAAGATTCGGTGTATCGAAACTGGTTATCGAAATTGGTTACTGAAATACAGGAGCAAAATATCACTTTTTTCATTAGGAATTTAGATGTTTCAGTTGAAAATTGGAATACTGAAAGATAATAAGACAAAATAGTTTTTCCATGGAACAAATTCATAGTCATTGTTGAAGAGGACCACAACTTTCCACTGTTGTATTCTACACTTCAATCATTAAAAACAAAATAAAACTTTCAAATATAAACTAGAGTGATTTATTGCAAGATGCATTTTTTATTATACTTTCTTGATGCCTTAGAAAGGCTCTTATTTTGGCAGGACAATGCATTACAAAATTAGAGGGCTTAGAAAGACCCTCTGGAGATTACCTAGTCAGCTCCCCTCTGCTGAAACAGGTTCCCTAGGTTAGGCTGCACAGGAAACAGTCTATATGAGTTCTGATTATCTCCAGAGAAAGAGGTTCAACAATCTGGGTAACTTACTCCAGTGCTTGGTTACCCGCAAAGAAGTTTTTCTCATGTTTATAAGGAATTTCCCGTGTTCCAGTTTGTGCCCTTTTCCTATTAAAGAAGCCTGGACCCATTTTCTTGACACTCATCCTTCAGATATTTCTAAGAGTTGATGACATCCCCTCCCAGTCTCATCTGAGTGATAGGGCAGGTGCTGAGTTCTGCTGGTGACAGCAACAGGATGAGAGGGAGTGGCAGAGAGCTGGGTCAGGAAAGTGTCAAGTTGGATGTTAGGAAAAGGTTCTTTGCCAGAAGGTGGTTGGGCACAGAATGGGCACATGGCCCTATGCTGCCAGAGTTCAAGGAGTGTTTGAACAATGCTCTTAGAAACCAGGTTTGATTTTTGGGTGTTCCTATGTAGAGCCCATTTGACTTAATGATCCTTGTGAGTCTCTTCCAACTCAAGGCATTCTGTGAGTCTATGGTTCTCCAGAATGAACAGCCCCAGCTTTCCATACAAGGGAGATGCTCCAGGCTCCTCATTATCTTTGTGGCACTCCACTGGACTCTTTCTAGAAGTTTCATGTCTTTATTCAACTGAGCAGCCCTCCTGAGAACACAGAACTCCAGACGTGGCCTCAGCAGTGGGCACAGGGGAAATTTTCCTTCAGCTATATCCATGCAAGCCTACTGACAGTGGTAGTTTAAAACAAGATTAAGTACAGAATGGGGTCCTACTATTTTATCTTTTGTTTTACATTACTTTAAAAATTTTATCTTTTGTTTTACATTACATCCTTTTTCCATTTTTTTTTTTGCAACTACATTGACTCCAATATACCACAGAAAAGTTACCTAACTTGCCATATTACACTGCAAATTTCCTTTAGAAAGTGCAGCCACTGTGGTAGGTCAGAGACAGGTATTAACAATTCTGGCAAACTTCAACAACAAGTTTTTTCTTTATTAACATCAAAAGAGCTCTGATTTCTTTAGCCTTCAATATGCAACTGTCCACATTACGAAACTAACAGTACCTTGAAAGTTCCTGCATAGAGATGACAGTCTGTCAAAATTTTATGTTACAATAATGACTGAAATTTCAGTCAGGATGAAATACTGTGCAGCTGTCCAGTGGATGCAGTCTTAAAAATTATTAATTTTCTTAATTATTAAAATTATTATTAGCTGAGATAATTTATTCATAAATAAATAGAAACAGCATTAATATATAACTTAAGGTGAAATAATATACATTATCCAAAAAAACCACAACCATATAAAATTTATTTGCTCCTTTCTGCAACATATTTATCCCATCAATAACTACAAATGAATTGATGGATATTTTGGTAAATAGTTTTCAGAATTTGCTTTGCATTAAATAACTACTTTTTGTCTTTAAAATTCATAGCAAATTGGTGCCTGTGTACTTCAAGTACTAAAGAAAAAACATGTAAAATACAATTGCCAACAAGGGAAGACTTAGATCATGTTGCCAGCTCTTAGTGAAGAAAATGGTGTTACATAGGAAAAGAAATGAGTCAAGGGTTAGGAAAATGATTACCCATCACAGGAACCCAATAGAAACCCAACAGTTTTTATTCAAAAGTGAAATAGCAGACCAGATATAAGTCTATTAGAGTGGTGGTACTGTACAGAGAGCATGAGAGTAGTCTCCACTGAGACTTCATGGCATACAGTGGATCTCAGCTACACAGGATTCATAGTTCATTGCTGAAATTGATCACGCACCTTTTTTCTCCTAAGTGATAATAGAGAAGATAAACACTCCCTGAAAGGTCTGGAAACTGGTACTGAGCTACATTGTAAAAGATGGAATAAATAAGAGCTCAGAATCTAGTCCTTACCAAATCTTGTTTTGTCCATTTCAAACAGACAATTCTGGGCTCACCTCTCAGTGACAGCTCTGTGAACTGCCTCCAGCTTCTTAGCATGTTTTTAAGAGCCTGCTGACACCTTGCAATTATCACTCATCAGTCATTTCTCAAGAGACTTGCTTTTACTGCCTGAAAGGTAACCTCTGACATTTTTCACATGTTGGTACTATACCATGCGCATGTTCCTTACTATGCAACTTCATGTACCAGCTACTGCTCATCAGGGATGTCTTATAGAGCTGTGGCTTCTTTTCATAGATGAATGATGTAGGCACCTGTTCTTGCCTGGGCAGCACACTTCCTTTGTTAACATTTATCACTGGGATCCTTCCTTGGTCTCAATCTTACGTGCTACATTGCTGCCCCGTATGTTGAGAAAAATGAAACTGTGATGGTCTACGCTTCAATATACGTTGCCTACGAAAATGCCAGCTGGAGTCAGTGAAAGGAATTAAGTATGTAAAAGCAGAATAATGAAATCATAAACAGCCTCAAGAGGCATTTCTTTCTTTTTTTTTTTCTATTTTTATATATATTTTTCCTATGATAAAAAGAGTATCTGAGACTAGGACTGTGGTATTTATGAAAAGGATGTATACTTGCTTTGAGCCTGTTTCAGCTCTCTTATTGGGAACTGCTATGGTTCTGACAACATGCCAATTACTAGAAGAATTTATACAAGCAATCTGCAGATGTTTGTTTTGGGATGCTTGTGTCTAGATAGAATAGCCATATTAAATTCTGCATTGCAAAATTATATCTTTATGGAAAAAAAAAAAAAGTGTTGGTTAATTATCTTTCAATTCTGAGCTAAGAAAATATTTTTGGAGCTTGAAGTGCAACCTTTGTTTCTAATTTCTTTATCTTGGTTTTCAAGTGTTTTATACTGTAATGCAATCTATTTGTCTCTACTGTTATTTTTTGTAACTCCAACGCAGCAATTTTTACAGTCTTCAGTCATCACCATCTGCAACACCAATTTGACTTCCTAAGGCATTGTTGACATTTGCCAGCAGATTCTTCATCATCTACAGGATTTTTAACCCAAATTTGTTATAATGTCAGATACTAAATCTTGAAAAGATACAAGCTTTAAGGCTTAATTATAACTTTCTAAGTACTGTGCGTTAGCATGGGAAGGAAGCATTTGTCCTAACACTTGCACATAGGAAATATGGCTAAAGTTCAGTGAGAATGTTAAAAGAAATAGAAACATGGGCCAAAGTTCACCAGATGCTTGCCATCCTGGAGGAACAGAGAGACCGGCATAGACCTAAAACTTCATTTGCAAATTGTTTCTATTGTATTTGTTTGCATTTTTGTTTGTTTGCTTTGTAGAGAGAAGGCATTGCTGGAGATATGGTTCAAAGCTCAATAGGAAATGATCTTTTAATTTTAATGGATTTTTTAGTCAGTTTTTGGACAGCCCAAGTATTATCACACACACCAGTAGCCTTTGACAAAGGAAGATGTCTTTTGCCTCTCATAGCTTAGTTATCATTTTCAGGCAATAAGAGATACCTTAGAGTAGTTATTTCAGAAGCTATGAAAGATTAGGTATTTGAATCTGTTACAATTTTTTATTTATTATACTGAATTCTTAGACAGAATAAGGATAATCATTGTCCTGATTCCAAACAAATATTTATTTATTTATTTATTTATTTATTTATTGCATAATTGCCTGTAAAGTGTTGGAATTCTACGTTTTATTTTCTTTTCTGACCAGATTAAATGGCCTTTTTTTAAAGCTAGTATCTGCAGTTTCTGTGCTTTAAAGTTATCCTAATGACATTGTATTTCCAAGTTTAGAAAGAAAATAAAAATATTTCTATGCATTTTTTTTGTGCGAAGTAGCCATTAAAAACTCATTTTTGCCATTTAAGTAATTTTTGTCCCTATGACATAATAATATCCCCATTAGCACATAGGCAAAACAAAACTGTCAGCTACTTTTAACATTAATTAATTTATTGTATTGTGATGAAATATTTGCAGTTATGCCATGTGTGGTCTAATTACTAGTATAGTTAGCTTAAATTCCTACATAACAAATGTCAATTTTTTCTGACCCTCTTATATCATATGTTATCTAGTTACTTATCATCCAGGAAGCAACACTGTAGTTGATGTGCCTTCTCCTTTCTATTCCTCACCCATTTCCAATTCTCCTCCTTTGAATTTCATTGCATCTTATTCCGATAATTTCACAAGGTAGGTCCTTTACAACAAAGCTGGAATTGCTAATATCTGCAAAGAATTTAACTTGGAGAATAAGACTGAATAGAAGTGGGGAGGGGGGGAGGGTGGGGAAAGTATGAAATACTTATCAAATTCTTAGCAAAACAAGATTAATCTCTTTTTCTCTCGGAAGTCTCCAGAGCCACTACCATTAAAATCTAGTCCTTTCCAGTGTAGTTTTTTATACAGAAATCTTAATTTTAAACTAGAAACTACTTGACAGCAGCTCTTAATCAAGAAGGCAATTAGAGCTTTTCTCTGCAGACTGTAATTGTTAATCAGAATTAAGACTAATTTGATGGATCACTTCACTCTGATATCACCCAGCCTTCAGCATCATTAATTCTGTTTTGGTGCTTCATTTAGAAATATGGCTTGCTAAAGATGTAAGCTGAGAGAAATTTTTAAGTGCCTTAACATTATATGAGTGCAGCTCTGAAAGTAATGTCTCCTATATTATTATTTTGGGCCACAATATCAGAGGAGGATATTGGTGGTATGGCTGTGGAGGTTGAATGTTCCCAGAAATATTCTGTTACGTTTTGTCTTGTAAACAGATGGTAGAAGAGGGGCAGCCTGGCAAAATGATATCTGACATGGAAGTGCAGATGAAGTACAGGTGTGGCATTGGATTCCTCCAAGTGGAAAAAAATGGCACCCACTGACATTTATTGACGCTTGTTGAACATTTATGGAAACCAAACAGTGGATGTTAGCACAGTGAGGTGGAGGTTGGTATGTTTCAGCAATGGCAACAGAGACAGTGGGTCACCTCTGCTGTTACAGATTTTTGAGTGGGCTCTTGTTCAAAGAGAATTTGCTCTGTCAAATAGAGCTACTGTGCTCTTTGTATCTTCTGGAGTGTGCATGGAAATAAGTAGGCGTTACTTTCAGAGATACCTATGTCTCTATCAAAATGCATCCTGAAGTCACAGTGAGGATCTATCTCACAGACTCTCATGTTCTCTACAGGGCTGGGTCCAGAAGTTTTGAAAAGTATCTTTGAGACCTGTGACTTTATGGAATGTAAACAACAACAACAACAACAAAAGGCAGAGAGCTGTCTCATCCCTTTCAATCGTGTTGTCCATTTCTCCTGTGTCTTCCCCTCCACTGTGTTTCATTGTCACCTACTCAGTCTGTGCTTGCCATATCACTAAAAATGATAAAAGTTTACATTCTTTTGGGGCTGTATTACTAGCTGTCCAGAGCCTCATGTGCCATGCACTGGACATGTCTAGATTGTAACTTTTCTGGAAGTACTAATGTATAAGTTCCTGATCTATTTACAAAAACAGATCATGATAATAATGTAAATGTAAATTAAAAAAAAATTGATATATAACTAGTACTCTTAACTGGGCTCATTGCCAAGGCAGTTGATGAGCAGTACTAGATTTTGAATCCAGGATTTGGAAGGTAATCCTAGAAAATGTTACACAGCTGTTTATTTTATGTAAAATGATAGAGGCATTTCATTGGAGGACACAGGACTCTGAATTTTACAAACCAGATTCTTTCATTTTCTCAATTATAATAACATTGTTTAAAAAGATCTTTTTTCCTCACTTATTTACATAATACAGTTAATGCAGGTATAAACAGAACTGTGTGTTTTTAGTTTTTACTGTAATACATTTCAGTGACAGATTTTCTCATGGTGAAATTTACTTCAAAAACCTTTCCATTTTCCCATTGCATTTTGCTTTAAATCACTGAAAATTGCAGATAGTACTTGGAAACACAGGTGGCTCGTAATCTCCGGACATAATAACAGACTACAAAGGAACAATATATTTCCTTTTGATTACTGTAATTCAGAGCTACTGTGTGGGCAAGAATTGAGAATCCATACCACCCAGGCAGTTTACTTAGCAGCAATCATCCTTTCTAGTAAATTTTTGTCAAGTTAATGTTTGTATCTGATACAGTGCAATAGAAGAAGACAGCAGGTGTAAAGAATTTCTACAATTACCCCACGCATCTTTGGATTCAGCCATAATTGAACTTTTTGGAAAAGGGAAATAGCTTCCAAGCAACTGAAATTTCAACTTGTGAGATATGAAACACAACTGGAATCAAATAAACCAGCTTAATGCAACTAATCTTAAAGTTTACAATTTCAAGCAATAATTCCTAGTGGCTTGAAAGAGAATAAATTTGCAGTAGCAGAATGATTTTTACTATAAATTCATCCTTCTAACTTCATATGATCCAATTTTAATACTTCCAAGGCCATAAAGTGGCTATTTCTATCTTTCTAGGCTATATAATTTACCTTTAGCAGAAGGAATCTACTAAAAATTATTGTTTTTCAAACCCTTTTACTGTAGCTCTAGGTCGTGTTTTATCACCTACTATTATTCAAAATTGAAGCACATATAATTTTATTTGCCATAATTAATATTTTAAAATTTTAAGACAGGCAGTCTTGGCATCATTGTGAAATGCATTTAGAGAAGACCACAGATCCTCTGTTCGTACAGACTGAAACAGTCTATTCTTCAAATGGGACTACTTATTCATCAGCTCTGTGTAATAAAGCACCTACATCTTCCAAGTACCGTCTTGGCTCAAGCCAGTTTTGTTTGTGAAATCTGAGTGATCACAGCAAGCATTAATTGTAGGCCATTCTGGGATGTTTACTTTGTATAACTGTACAGCATAAATGTAAGAAACATAACCATGTTTGAAATTTCCAGGACGGTAAAGCCAAAATTTCAGACTTTTTACCTGAAGTTCTGTGGCTTTACAGCATATTAAGAGCGCTCCCTGAGGTTAGATTTACATGTAAAAATTTTCATCTTTTATATAGCCAATGTAGCTAATTTAAGAAAATTTAATGTTGCGAGATCTTTTAAGCACAATATCTTTTTATATTTCTGGAAATATAGACCACAAAATTACTGGTTTTCTTTTTCCTGTGACTGTAGTTTTTTCAAGGCGAGCTAAAGATATCATGTGTTAAATCATTTTTTATTGGTGTTATGTCACACCACAGGAAAAATAAATAGAAATTATGTTTTCGTAGGTGATTTATAATCTCCTTCTATTAACTGGAAGCTCTTTGTTTTCATTTTCATTTACTTTATTTGATTTCCTACATTTTAGCAAAATCTCTTATTGTCCTTTCCTTAGAAATAATAAAGTAGCTGTTAGATGTTCTGACACACTTGGAAATACTCAAGGTTATACTATCAGTTCAGAAACTCTTTTAACTTCAGTGTGGAAATAGAGAATATAGCTATTCAAGCTTTGCACTTTTAAAGAGGATACATAAACTCTAAATAATTTCAGAAGTATTTGAATATTTCCACAGTTTCTCTTCCTCTTCTAGGAACACATTTTGCAAAGACATTCTCTAAAGGAACTGCATACAGAGCAGTTCCGTAAAACATACTCCAGTAGACATTGTAAGACAGAGCAATTGTTTCTATATCCTTCAGTACAGCCTGCTATTGAATTATGAAGTAATTAATCTCCATTGCAGTATGTTTATTTACTTCTTTAGTGCCACAGGAAAACAGAAGTTATGGGAGGTCCAATTCTGAAGTTGATGCAGCTCTGCCCTGTGACCTTCCCCCCTATACCAAACCACTGTTACTGAAAATGTGCTCCACTGTACAGGTTTACAAACTGTTTGGCTTAAAATCATTTATTTCTTCTGCTGTTGGTGTATTTAAGGACTCATCTCATGAAAGTTGTTCAACAAGTGCAGCTCCAGTGAATTCAGTGCTCTATATTTCATAAAAATAAGATGTACCAGTGGTCAGCAGCTTCCCTTTTCTGGATCTGACCTTGGAAATTGCAGGAAGATTCATATAAGTATATTACACTTAAATTCAGAAGGGGTTACATTCCCATTATTTTTCATGTCCTTCATTTCTCTATGTACCATTAAAGAAATCCCTTCTCTTGGAACCTGAGGAAAGATGATACAAGGGCAAAAATATTTCTGAACAAAATCCTGTTCAGAAATCCTGTTCAGAAATCCTGTATACTGTGCTATCCTTATGTTAGTAGTGGTATCCTTATGTTACCTCTCTGTTACTGTATGAGCTTTTTAAGAACCAATATATCACTCTAGGCTTCAAAATTTGTGAGAAGGCTTCTGAAGACACAGAAAAGAAACAACAAACCAAAGGTTTCAGGAAGACTAAAACACTCTGAAAGTCTACTCTAGGTGCCTGAATTGGCCCTTTGGAAATCTACTCTGTCTTGAATAACAAAAACTTGCAAAAACTTTGAATCTACCCTGATAGGAAGTGTGGATTTCCTGTATTTCTTAACATAAATTTGGTTATTCTTGGAATACCTACTTAGTGAAATGTGCTTCTGAAAAAGATAAAGGTATGAGCATCTCAATTTGATCCTGGAGCCAGTAGATTTTTATGGGCAAGAGAGAGTAGTAGGAAACTATTCCCCTCAGTGCTGAAAACAAATGGGATTTTGTTGCTTAATGGGGCATCTGGGGTCAATTTTTGACACCTTTGCAATTGCTCATTTTTTCCATTCTTGGGGAGACATACAAAGCTGAGAAAGCAGAATTGGCCCAATGTAAAACAGGTCTTCCACTGACAAAATTTTATTTTTTCATTTTGCCTTTTCTTTTTTTTTTTTTTTTTTTTTTTTTTTTTTTTAGCACCTAGAGTTTCATCTATATGTCAGATATTCAGGAGTTATGTTGTACTTGAGGCCCAACGGTATTTTAGGATTTCAATTATCTCTTTCCAGGCAGAAATTTAACAGAATACTATTTAAAGGCAAATGTAATTTTAGCATATTGGAAAAATAGTATATTTTAGTGCTTCTCAAATAAACAGAAAGACTTTATATTAATATTCTCTGCACCTATTTGAAATAATGTTTATTAAACACCTGAAACTCACTTTTTGAAGTAACTAAAAGTGTTACATAAAGAGAACAAAGGAAGACTTTGTCAATCTCTATTAAAAATATTAAATGAGTTTTAATTAAGTTCCACTCCTTCAAATTGTCCAAAAACTTTCTAGTGATGCTGTCCCTATCTCAGCTTCACTTAAATTATATTTGAAGAGGTGGTGAAATAACTAAATATTCTGTAAACTCTAGATTTTTAAACATTATGTTAGTTTCCTTATACACAGGATTTTTCAACATTAAAATCATGTAGTTTGCAGGAAAGTGACTAAAAAGACTTCAACAGCCTCTCCTGATCATGATTTTGACTGTTTTTCCTGATTTGATTCAAATGCTTCAAGTATATATGCTGATCAAAGAATGAAATCTTTCTTGGTTTTCTAGAACCATACTGTTTGGAGTAACAATATATTTTCATATCTAATAGCTATTGAATGAACACCAATGAGATATCTGCATAGAGATAGTAACATAAAATACACTGGTTGCTGCTGTGCAGACAATCCTGATGTCTCTACTGGAAGAGATTTAAACGGATTTCTCACACAGCCCTTGGCAGCTTTGTCCTGAGGGTCAGAAATTCACTGTAGGCAGTTTCCTAGTTCCAACTTTTGTCAGAGTGCCAGGAGTTTCATATTTTTTTGCATTGCACTGCTGGAATAATATTTTTCATTTGTGAAATGTAAAACACCACAACAAGTCACAAAACCCTCTTAATTTTAGAAATAAAGAGGGAGACAAAAAAAAAGCAGTTCACTGTGTATGAGAGTTTGTGTGGATTCAGCAATTAAAATTCCAGAACATAAAATCTGTATCATTAGGCAACATTAATACCTTCAAAATTTCTTCCATTTGCTATTCTAGCTTTTAAACTTGGATGTGACAATTTGTTCTGGCATAGCACATGCTTTAGTGTAAATACAGTTCTTGAAACAAAGTTTTATATTTTCTCTTTGACTTTAACAATGTTCATAAATACATCAGATATATAAATATTCTGTGAGTATTTTTGAGCAATTCTCTATATTTAGATCTAAAGTAACATTTCCACAAAGCTTCATGGTTCTGAAAAGGCATCCGTACATTTCAGTTACCTAGTCTTGGTTCAGATTCTGCAATCCAACTACTGAATGGACTTATCTACATGACACATCAGATGCATCTTGGCCTTACTACAGATAATGGGAAACTCCAAATGATGTCAATATAGGATAGACTTCTTGTTCAATTTATATAAACCCTTGTTTGCTGAATTTGACACTCTAAAATTCTAGGACTATATTTATTCCTTCTCTAATATATACCCCTCAGAACCCTCCCTATGGTGCTTTCTAGATAAACAAGTATCTAGTAATGTGAAGGACATTGTATAATCATGCTTAAACAGAAATAAAGCCACATAGCAACAAAACAGAAAAATCAGGGACACGTGACTGTGTTCTAACATTCTTCCTACTCATTTCCATACTAGATTTTAAGGAATAAAGCCTTTGGGAAGAGGTTTTTTGTTTTTTGTTTTTTTTGGTTTTTTTTTTCCCCTCATTTTATGTACTGTCTATGGTGGTTCAGGTTTGCTACCCATCAGGCATTCCTGAAAGTAATAATGCATAACAAACCAAATTTTTCTGCATATTTACAAAAATAGAATTCACACATACTGAAACAGAATTAGTCTTTTTGAGCCCCAGTAAGACTACATTTTGCCTTAGTTTTTCTTCCATATAAGGTTAAAACATCCAGCAACACAAATCAGTACGCATGTGGAAACATTGAAATATAATTTATTTTTAAGGCAACTACCTTAGTTTTTGTAATTCACTTAGGAATCTGCGTAAAGGTTTTGTATGCATTAAATTATTTTTTCACATTTTGTTCAACCCACTCTGGGACAATCAGCTTCAGGTTTCAGCTATGATTCAGCCTTGATCACAGCACATTATTATACCCACACAACCATCATTTGCTTTTCTTTCTCCAGCTAGAGATGATTGAGTTGCTTGCAGCTTTCTTAATTAAAACTCTGCTTATTTTAACTGGACTTAGCTTAAGAAGATTAAAGGATATGGTGAATACACAATTTATAACTGAAAAGGAAAGTTGTCTGGGAAATAAAATATAAGTGAAGCATGAGATTAGAATTTAGTCGTCTTCTGCAAATGTAGCCTAGTAAATCACAGGCCACATATTCAGAGGAGACTGTTGTTAGCTTCAGCCAAACATCCTTCTATTTGTACAGTGCAATAACTATTTTCCAGAAATTATATGCGCACTTGAGTAGATGAAAAAAATAGCTTGAATAGCTGGATGAAAATTTTAAACTTCAGGAAAAGATTTTGTAAAGCAACTTCTGTATACAGCTTACTTACAGTATTAGCCCAACTTGATTTTACCAGCAACAGACAGTTTACAATTTTATCCTCTTACTTTCATGAGAAGATAGTTTAGGGCATGAGTAGATTAAAATTTAAATGTTCCATTCTGCAAAGTGTGGACACGTGTCTTTTATGAACTAGAAGGAATGTGAAGCCTGTAATTCCCTTCAAAAATGAAGGTGTAGAGCATGAATATGTATTTTATTTGGCATATCTTGTGCACCCACAGGAATAGAGAACAAAATATAGCAAATCACTAAGATGACTCTCAACATGAAAATGTACAGGATATTGATCCTCCCTGAAGCTGTATGGAAAGATCACCTGGAAACAAAGAAGAGGCGATGTCATAATTCCCCTTGTTAAGTATTTGTTGTGCTGTTAGAACACTTTACATATGGGAGATGTGAATTCATGCCTCTCTTCTGCCAGGAAACAATGAACCTGAAAAAAGCACTCAACAGAACTTAATCTATATCCTAGAACAACTCAGGGGTCAGCTGCCTTCACCTGTTTTCTGTCATTCCTGCTGACACTGCTGTGGTGTACAAAATATGAATCTTAAATATTTCTTCCAGGAAAAATAAAGTTTTTTGTTTGTCAGTTTGCTTTTTCTCAAGTCTGTCCTTTAGAACCAAAGTGCGACTTGAGACTTTTGACTAGATAGTTAAAATAGACTATATCTGAAAGGGGCAGGAACTGCCTCAACTTTTCTGATGCATGTTTACATCAGAATTTTATGAAGTTGCCTTTAGTGCTTTGTGTCCATAACTTTTTTCACTAAAAACTTGAGAATGCAATTGAAGTATTTTATTCTGGTACTAAAGGAAATAAATGTTTCTACTTGATATGGAAAGTCGCTTGTTTGGTTTTTAATTTTTGGGTAAGAATAAACACTATTTATTTGGATTGGATCTAAATATGTTACAATTGATATGTTTAGTTCAGTTACCAGGTTTAATAAAGCAAAGATTTCTGTATCTTTATGCATACAGATTTCACCTTGATTAAAGTGAAATGACAGGCTGAATAACAAAGTGAACATTTTATGTATTTTACCCTGTTAATGTAAAATAAATAGCCATTTAGAGAATAACAAAGAGCCAGCAGTATGTCTTTGTGGCCAAGAAGACCAAGGGTATTCTGGGGTATATTAAAAAAAACATGGTCAGCAGGTCAAGGGAGGTTACCTTTTCCCTCTGCTCCGCCTTGATGAGGCCATATCTGGAATACTATGTCCAGTTCAGGGTTTTTCAGTTCAAGAAAGACAGGGAGTAGAGAGAGTCCAGTGGAGGTCTAAAGGGGTGATTAGATACCTGGAGCATCTCTTGAATGAAGAAAAGCTGAGACATGGGGCTGTTCATCCTGGAGAACAGAAGACTGTGAGGGGATCTTAACACTGCTTGTAAATATTGAAAGTGTAGGAATCAAGTGTATGGGGCCAAACTCTTTTTGATGCTAACCAGCAACAGAACAAGGGGCAACGTGCACACCTGAAAGACATATAAACATGATGAAAAACTACTTTGAGGATGACAGACTACTAGAACAAGATGTTCAGAGAGATTGTGGAGTCCCCTCCTCTGGAGGTATTTAAAACCAGTCTGAATGCTTTCCTGTATAACCTACTGTAGGGAATCTGCTTTAGCACAGGGATTGGACTAGGTGATCTTCAGATCCCTTTAAACCCCTACAATTCTGTGATTCAAAAATAGGTAAGATCTTGGAACAAAGATTTTGGATAATCAACAACTGTGTATCAGTCATTTGCCAAAAGAAGGCATGAGAAAGATACTGATTTTACCAGATAGAACTGTATCATTAGTCACAATGGAGAAGTAGAACTGACCTGCAACAGTACTGAGAGGTAATTGCTAGAAATGTTTGAGAACTGAAGAAAATGGTGTGGGCTGTAAAACTGATGAAATTATTTAAGAAAGAAAACTACTGGGAACACTTTTTTTTCTTGGTTGTTTGTTTAGTTTAAATAAAGAGATGCAATGTAGTATAGTAATCTTGCAGTTCAATCTATACAGCAAACAGAAATACTGTGTTTATTTGGAGAAAACAGATTATTGAAAGTGGCTTCTTTCTCCTTCAAAATATTCATAACACTCATTTCTTTCTTACTTATTTTCATGTCTTCATGTATTTTCTGTGCAACAAATATTTATTGTGCTATGAAGAGTCAGTATTCTCCCTTTGAGAATACTGCTGGTAACAGCTAAAACATGGTGCAAAACAGTTTAAATTTATACTTTTTATACATTTGTACATTTCCTCCAAGAGACAGTCTCATTTTTCATGCTTACCTGGCAACTTATTGCTGCTTCTTCCTGGCTTCCTGTTTATGCTAGAAAAAGCTTTCACCACCTCTGCCAGCTGAGTTGGTTCAGCAAACTATACTTCCTTGTGTTTAAAATACTGCTGTAGTGCCATCAGTGCTTAGAAGAAGAACAGCAAACAATGCTCTAGATGTAGTGGTGAAGTGACGTTTTTAATTTAGTTGCTCTAGCAAGACTAATGAGAAAACATCAGAGTTCTCAGGTGATATAACACAATAACATGTTGCCTAGCAAACATTCTGTTAATATTTCTAAAAGTCACAGGATTATTTCTGGAGATTCATGTGCTTCAACTCTCCTCAATCTTGAGGTGAAAAAAAAAAAAAAAAAGAGAGAAAAAGAAGAGGGAGTCAGATTACTATAACTGATATTCAGTTGTTTATTGTTGGCAGATTATTTTGATCTTTGGAGCTTCATGGCTGCTAAGTGTTCCAGATGACTACATCACTCGTAAACATCCTTCTCCTCAAAACAAAGTTTCAGTTATTTAAGAATCTCTCACATGAGGAAATATAATATTATTTATGGAAAAAGAAATTGCAGTCCAAGTCAGCAGAAAGGCCTCCAGGACAATGAAATGCCAAATATCTCCTGATCATGTTGTTTTTAGGCAGTTAAATGGATTATGCTCAGTTGTATGCCAAAAGATTTGAGAACAGACAATGATGAATTTAAGTGTACCTCTGTATCATGCTTTATTTTTTTAAAAAAGTATAAAGACTTATGAGTTTTTAATTCTCAGGCTGGTGACAAATGAATTCATGTAACACTGCTGAAGGTCATTCATCTCAGCTGTGAATGTTTGTATATAATATCATTTGGTTACTAGTAACTGAGTTGAAAGTATAATATTAAACTAGATGGAAAATTCGAAAATTTTCAAAAGCAAAGGAGTTTATTTACTCACTTTATGAAAAATTAAAAGAATTTTCAAATTTTTAAAATATTAGATATTCTTTAATTCCTACTGGGAGACAAAAAAATAACATTTAACGTTATTTTATTACTCTTGGCTTCCAAAGGATTAATAGGATGGGATACATTCCTGTGTCAAAATTTCAGCTTCTCACATAAAAATTTCAAGTCTTCAGGAAAACTCATTTCTCTAAAAAAAAATAAATATCAAAGCAAACAAATCTTGTCTCTGAAAAGACTATCTTAACTATCTGTATATTCACTTATTGAAAAAGCATCATGCACAGAACCTTTACAGTTTATATTATTAAAGTGTATATCATGAGTTGTAAGGCTTTTGTTTGTTTGTTTGTTTGTGTCTAGCTGTCCTAATAATACACGTTTAAGGAAGTAATATTTTTAGACCTAACCCTCAATTTTTTTAAGGCAACTGTACAACCAGTTCCAAACATTTTACGACTTTTCCAGTGGATTTCACAATTTTAAGTAATTGCAATGAAAAAAAATTGGAAGTATATTTAGATTACAAAGAAAGAACATTTTGTGATTTTTTAAAAACCTAATCTGCTTAGGCATTTCCTCAGTAGTCATCACTGGCTACTCAGCTGCTCCTCATACCCCTTGTCTTCCAGACTCTTCACCATCTTTGAGGCCCTCCTTTAGATGCTGCCTAGTAGTTTGATGTCCTCTTTGTACTGTGTTGCTCCAAACTGCACATAGCACTTGAGGCCACACCGGTGCGGTGCAGAGTGCAGCTGTCCCTTCCCTCAAGTGGCTGGTAATTCTGTGCCCAGTATATTGTTGGCCTTCTTGGCTGCCTAAGCACACTGCTTTTTTTAAAAACATTATATATTTGAAAGAGCTGTTTTCTGAAAATAAGACCTTAGTAAAGAGACTTAAAGAACACTGGGCAAAAAGATTGAGAGATTCAGATTAGTGCTCACTCTTCACTTATAATGCATGGTTGTACCACTTCCAGATGCCACATTTTTTCCTCTCCTGCTCAATCAGAAAATTTTCCTGCTTGCAAAAATGTATAAGGTGGGGACACTTTATGGCTAACTGCCACAAATTCTTTTACTTTATCATAATATTATCATGGGCAAAATTAAGTCTTTTCTTTCAAGCTCCAAGACAAACAGCCCTGTAATTACTAGTATTTAAATAAA